>NC_135626.1:35893333-36230416 GCF_053574225.1 Canis aureus
GTTCATTCAACCCTAACTTCTGCCTCAAGGAAACCTTGTGACCTGTGATAGCCTGTCCAGGATGAATCTTCTGGGACTGGCAGTGTCTGTTTGCTCTAAGGGTGACTAGCAGGAAGGGAAAGTTAGCTAAGCGAAGACATGTTTGCTGTTTCTCAGCCTGACCCAGCCAGGAGCTCTGACACCAGCTCTCCATGGCAGAGGCAGGTGGTGGTCCCTGGGTGTAGACTCAGAGCCAAGCAGAGTGTTCGCTGCTGCCCCAAGAGGTAGAGAAGAAATGGCCCCTGAAGACTACCTGGAGCATGGATGTGTGGCCAGGCCTGCACATCTCTCTCCACATGCTGTCTGGGGTTGATCGGAAAGTTGTCTGTCAGGCAACCCTGTTGGGACCCCTCTCCCTCCTGAGAGCTTTCTCTGTATTCTGTATCTTTACTTAATAAACCTTTATCCCTTAAAAAAAAAAAAAAAAAAAAAAGGAAAGTAGTCCCCGTGGGTGACCTCAGGCTTTGTCTCTGTACTTGGTTACTGTTTTACCATCAGGACAAGACCTCCACTTCTCCCCAGCTGTGGGCCCAGAGCCAGCTACCACTTTGACAAATTATCAAGATCTTAAGTAATTTAACCATCTTGGTCCTTCCAGCCATTCCCATTGCCCAGTACAACCACTTCCGGCCCTGGTGTGGCTTGGCCACCGGCCAAACTCTTTCTCTTTGATAATCAGGCTCTTTTCTACTTGCCCTTGTGGAAGAAGCTTTGAGTGGCCCATAAGGAACTCAGATGCATCCAGTAGATCCCGGTGCCATACATGAGCCTTCTGAAAGGGATTCTTTGAAAGACTGATTAAGCCAGCTTTGCATCCTGGTCCAATTAAAGCATTGCTCTTGGCTAAGAGGAGGGGTGCTCAGCGAAGAAGGAAGTCAGATGATTTCTGACACCCTACCAGGCAAAGTGCTGGTGCCTGATGGCCAATTCTTAGCTCCAGAGGAATGCAGCCATTACCTGTTCATTCTGCTATGCTCCCAGCTTCACACAGGGCTGCTCAGAGTAGGTGCTATTCCTTGACTGGCTGAGTGATGATTGCCTTGAGTGGTGGGAGTGTTTTCTGATCTACAGGCACTACTCCCCCTCCTCCCCAAATTCAGCCCTTGCTCATGCTCAATACATGGATGTTGGAAGAAAAAGAAGTTCAGGTGTTAGAGGACTGAAGAGGTAGTGACAAAATACTCTGATGCTGGGATCCTTGGGTGGCTCAGCGGTTTAGCGCCTGCCTTTGGCTCAGGGCGTGATCCTGGAGACTAGGATCAAGTCCCACATCGGGCTCCCTGCAGGGAGCCTGCTTCTCCCTCTCCTGTGTCTCTGCCTTTCTCTGTGTGTCTCTCATGAATAAATAAATAAAATCTTAAAAAAAAAAAAAAACACTCTGATGTTGGTTGGCAAACTGGCCCCCAAACATGGTAGATGAGGAGAGACAGAAGAAAAAGCAGATCATTCCAGATGGGTGAGTGGCACTTTTGTGTTTTTGTTTTTTTTTGTTTTTTTGTTTTTTTAAGATTTTATTTCTTGATTTGACAGAGAAAGAGCCAGAGAGCATGGGCCGGTGGAGGGCAGAGGGAGAGGGAAAAGCAGACCCTCACTGAGTGGGGAGCCCAAGACCAGGCTCTATACCAGGCCCCTGGGATCATGACCAAAGCAGACCCAGACGCCCAACTGGCTAAGCTACCCAGGTGCCCCGGTTGGCAGTTCTAATAACTGAGGGAACTTGCATGAGATGGGTGGCTGCAAGGCAAGTGGATCTGTGCATCTCCTTGCCAGGATCTTAAAATTTATACCACAGGGGCCTTAAGTGGGTTCAGTCACATACACTGTCCAGATGGTCTTTGGAACAGCTCTCATTGTGGGAATGGTGGGCAGAGCATACATCCCAGGGACAGGGGAGGGGACAGGAAGCCTCCAACTGCACAGGTCCAGCTGGAGGGCCAACTGTAAGGCACATCCTCTTGGTTACCTACCTCATCCAACACCTGACTTGCCCTAATCCCACAGGAAAGGGTAATAGTATCATTTGCTTGAGAATAAGAATTAAGCTCTGAGTGCACGAAGTTAGACCCTCACAGGGGAAGGTCCTAAACAGATGGAGCAACAATCTCGAGGAGCTGTGAAGGTTGTTCAAGCACACACATGCTATTCCTTCTCCCTCAAAAACTCCTCCACACCCCCATTTTTCCTTTGTCTGGCTTTTACCTTCTGCCTGTCATCACTTTCTCAAAGATGCCTTCTCCAGACCAGGTCAGGTTCCTCTTCTGGTATTTCTATATAATCCAGTACTTTCTCATACTTGTATATTCACATGTGCATGTGTGTGTGCCTATGTGTCTGCTATATGTTTCCCAAGTTCCCTGAAAAGCGGTACCACTTCTGTTTTGCTCACCATTGTACCACTAGCACAAGGGCTGGATCATAAATAATACTCAGAAATTGTCTGATGCATGAACAGAAATCTCACAGAGGAAGACATAGACATGGCCAACATGCATATGAGAAAATGCTCTGCATCACTTGCCATCAGGGAAATACAAATCAAAACCACAATGAGATACCACCTCACACCAGTGAGAATGGGGCAAATTAACAAGGCAGGAAACAACAAATGTTGGAGAGGATGCGGAGAAAAGGGAACCCTCTTACACCGTTGGTGGGAATGTGAACTGGTGCGGCCACTCTGGAAAACTGTGTGGAGGTTCCTCAAACAGTTAAAAATAGACCTGCCCTACGACCCAGCAATTGCACTGTTGGGGATTTACCCCAAAGATACAGATGCAGTGAAACGCCGGGACACCTGCACCCCGATGTTTATAGCAGCAATGTCCACAATAGCCAAACTGTGGAAGGAGCCTCAGTGTCCAACGAAAGATGAATGGATAAAGAAGATGTGGTTTATGTATACAATGGAATATTACTCAGCTATTAGAAATGACAAATACCCACCATTTGCTTCAACGTGGATGGAACTGGAGGGTATTATGCTGAGTGAAGTAAGTCAGTCGGAGAAGGACAAACATTATATGTTCTCATTCATGTGGGGAATATAAATAATAGTGAAAGGGAATATAAGGGAAGGGAGAAGAAATGTGTGGGAAATATCAGAAAGGGAGACATAACGTAAAGACTCCTAACTCTGGGAAACGAACTAGGGGTGGTAGAAGGGGAGGAGGGCGGGGGGTGGGAGTGAATGGGTGACGGGCACTGGGGGTTATTCTGTATGTTAGTAAATTGAACACCAATAAAAAATAAATTAAAAAAAAATAAATAAATAAACTTAACAAAAAAAAAAAAAAAAGAAAAGAAATTGTCTGATGGAAGGGTGCCTGTGTGGCTCAGTCAGTTGAGCGCTTGCCTTCGGCTTGGGTGGTGATCTAAGGGTCCTGGAATCGAGTCCTACATCGGGCTCCCTGCTCAGTGGGGAGTCTGCTTCTCCCTCTCCTTCTGTCCCTCCGCCCCCCAACCCCCATTCATGCTCCCACTCTCCCAAATAAATAAATAATTTAAAAAAATTTAAGGGATGCCTGGGTGGCTCTGGGGTTGAGCATCTGCCTTTGGCTCAGGGTGTGATCCCGGTCCAGGGAACAAATCCCACACTGGGCTTCCTGTGAGGAATCTGCTTCTCCCTCTGTCCAGGTCTCTGCTTCTCTCTGTGTCTCTCAGGAATAAATAAATAAAATCTTTTTTAAAAATTAAAAAAAAAAACACCCACAAACCTATCTGATGAAGGAAGGAGTGAATGGATTTGATTATACCCTTCAATGCTCAGGACAGTGGTGGACCTTTGGTGTTGGTCTGTCTCACTCTTACATGAGGATGAACTTTAGAGCCTTGTGGGAGGACCCAGAGGGGCTGGTGCCACATCCAGTGAAACCCTCCACCTGTCCTGCTGCCTGGTGTCAGGGAGAGTCCAGGTTAGTGAGCATGAAAGAGACACACGAGAGACACAAAGTCAGGAAGTAGCAAAGCTATGTCTGGAACAGTGAAGCAAGGACAAAAATAGAGGATGCTGCCCTACTGGCTTCAGCTTGACCTTGACCTTGACTCATGGGGACCAAGGCAAAGGGAACACAGACTTGAGGGGCTGCAGATTGCTTCTCAGTCATCTTCTGAATTGTCTGGATGCTTCAATTGGTAATACAGTGTACTGGTTTAAAAAAACAAACTCTAGGGACACCTGGGTGCTTCCAGTGGTTGAGCATCTGCCTTTGGCTCAGGGTGTGATCCTGGGTCCTGGGATTGAGTCCCATGTAAGGCTCCCCTCGGGGAGCCTGCTTCTCCCTCTGCCTATGTCTTTGCCTCTCTATGCCTCTCATGAATAAATAAATAATATCCTTAAAAAATACTCTACTCTCTACCTACTTGCTAGTTTCTCTCATTGGTTCAACCCAACTGGAAGCAGGAGGGCAAGGGAGCAAGAGTTGTACAGACTATAGATGTCTTCCTGGAACACAGGCAAAGCGGAGAAGGATGGCAGATAGATCTGGAGGAACAGAACAACTAGCACACAGTCTCATTTACAACCAGATCAATCATCATACCACCTTAGCTGTTAAGAAACAGCCCCCAAATCATGGGGGCGCCTGGGTGGCTCATTCGGTTAGGCATCTGACTTCAGCTCCTGGAATCCAGTCTGCCATCTGAATTCAGTTGGGTTGTTGGTTGTTCTGTTGAGTGACAAAGTGATTCAGGGACTTGGGTTCTTTCCATCTTGTAAAGCATTCATCCCCAACACGAGGGCTGTAAGGCCATCACTCCATAGAAAGAAACTCATGGGAAAGACAAACCAGAGATCTGGCCTCTTTGTCCAGAAGGGGACATGTAACTTCTACTCCCTTCCACTGTTACAGCTGGCTACTGGGCCCACTGAATCAGAGGGGCTTGGGGAATGTAGACCCAGGCTGGGCAGCCAGTTTCCGGCAACTACCTTAGCAACAAGCTATAGTGGACTTCCTGCTGTATGAGGGAAGCCCAGCCTTTTGGATGGTCAGTCTGCTTTTCCACAACAATCTTATTCAATTAAATTCCCTAACAAATTTCTACAGATCTTTCTCAACATACAATGGGGTTACATCCAGTAAGCCCATCATAAATGGAAAATATCATAAGTCAAAAATGCATGTAATATACCTAACCTACTGAACATCATACCTCAGCCTAGCTGACTTTAAATATACTCAGTACACTTGCATTAGCTTACAGTTTGGCAAAATCATTTAACAGAAAGCATCTTTTATAATAAAATGTGGAATATCTCGTGTAATTTGTTGAAAACTGTACTGAAAGTAAAAAACAGAATGATTGTATGGGGACAGAATGATTATAGGTTCCTGGTTGTTTACCCTCACAATCAGGTGGCTGATGGGGAGCTGCTGCTGCCTTGTATCACAAGAGCATCGTACCACATATCGCTGGCCCAGGAAAAGATCAAAAATCAAAATATAGAGTATAGTTTCTACTGAATGCATATTGCTTTCACACCACCATAAAGTTATAAAATTATTAGTCAAATCACCATAAGTTAGGGACCATCTGTAGTTGCATTCTTAAGGGTAATATATATATATATATATATATTACCTTATATATATATATATATATATATATATATATATATATTCATTTTTTTCTTTCTTTTAAGTACTTTGCTGGTCTGATTAGACAAGCAAAACTCCTCTAAGTACTTTAGGTACATAGGAAACCTAACCAATTAAACATTGGTAAAATATAGTAAATAAAATTAAACATTGGTAAAATATAGTAAATAAAATATAGCAAAATATAGTAAATATATTACTGTATATTGAGTAATATATAGTAAATCCCAAGTTCTCTTAAAACATCCTATTACTTTATAAACTTAATTCAGTCTCATACATTTCTCTTAAATATCACAAGTCTAGAATCAATTACCCCATTGCTTACTAACATGCAAATTATTCCTGAATATGACCCCAGAAATACAGTACGAGAGGTACCTGGGTGGCTCAGTCCATTAAGTACCCAACTCTTGATTTTGGCTCATGTCATGATCTCAGGCTCCTGGGATGGATACCTGTGGAAGCCTCCATGCTCAGTGGATACCTGTGGAAGCCTCCATGCTCAGTGGGGAGTCCTTGAGATTCTCTCTCCCTCGTCCTCTCCTCTTGCTCTCCCTCTCTCTCAAATAAATTAATAAGTCTTTTAAAAAATGGGACACCTGGGTGGCTCAGTCAGTTAAGCATCTGCCTTCAGCTCAGGTCATGGTCTCAGGGTCCTTGGGTTGAGCTCCCAATCGGGCTCCCCGCTCAGTGGGGAGTCTGCTTCTACCTCTCCCTCTCCTTTGTGTGCTCATGCACTCTCTCTCTCAAATAAATAAATAAAATATTTTTAAAAATATCGTGCCAATACAATGGGTTTGATTTCTTTTACTATCTCATCTCTGTATTTAACTCTGAACTATCCAGGAGTTAAATTTCATTACTAAGGAAACTAGTTCACTCTACCCAGAAATAACTAGGGTTACTATCTCAGCAGGCTGAGTTGTTTATCAGCTGGAAATTTTTCACTGGAATACAAGACTTCTCCCTGATTTTTTTTTTTCCTGATTTTTTTTTAAAGATTTTATTTATTTATTCATGAGAGACACACAGAGAGAGGTAGAAGCATAGGTAGAGGGAGAAGCAGGCTTCCTGAGGGGAGCCGGATGCAGGACTCAATCCCAGGGCCCCAGGATCACGACCTGAGCCAAAGGTAGATGCTCAACCACTGAGCCACCCAGGTGTCCCCATTGCTCCCTGATTTAAATAAATTCTCAGCCAGCTGGGACTTGTAAATCCATATCCTATAATCAGGGAACTGTCATAGGACCTATTCCTCTAAGTCCACACTACACCATTATCTAATCCTGTCATTAAATTTGAGTATACTGAAAAAAAAATTAAAAATAAAATACAAAAAAAGGAAAAATTAGAAAAAAAAGAGTACACTAGTCTTCATTCTCACCAAGATTGCACCTAATTTTTTCTTTTCTTTTTTTAAATATTTTATTTATTTATTCATGATAGACACAGAGAGAAGGCCGAGACATAGGGAGAGGAAGAAGCAGGCTTCTTGAAGGGAGCCGGATGTGGGACTCGATCCCAAAAAATCCAGATCCAAAGGCAGACACTCAACCACTGAGCCACCCAGGAGTCCCTCTTTTGTTTTTCTTGAGATACAGCTGACACACGATGTTGCATTAGTCTCAGGTACACAATACAGTGATTCCACAAGTGTATACCTTATGCTGTGCTCCATAAGTACAGCTACCACCTGTCACCATTCAATGCTATTATGGTACTATGGACTACATTCCCTATACTATGCCCTTCAGCCTGAAAGATTTCATCTAATTTCCTCAGTGCTTGATGGAATTTGCATTTCTTTCCTTAATAAAGGAGCGGTAAGGGCAGCCCGGGTGGCTCATTGGTTTATCACTGCCTTCAGCTCTGGGCGTGATCCTGGAGACCAGGGGTCAAATACCACATCGGGCTCCCTGCATGGAGCCTGCTTCTCTCTCTGCCTCTCTCTCCCTCTCTGTGTCTCTCATTAATAAATAAATAAAATCTTAAACAAAAAAAAAAGGAGCGGTAATTAAGGTAGTCAGGGAGATAAAAGCATAGACTTTGGAGCCAAATTCCTGTTTTCCCCTTGTAGTTGTGTGACCTTGGGCAAGTCCTTTAACTTCTCTGGACTTCAGTTGTTTCATCTGTAAAATGATCATTATAGTAGGGCCTCATTCACAAAGCTGTCAAGAACATTAAGAGTTAATACAAGGAAAGCACTCATATTGGGGATCCCTGGGTGGCTCGGTAGTTCGGCACCTGCCTTAGGCCCAGGGCATGATCCTGGAGTCCTGGGATGGATTCCCACATCAGGCTCGGTGCATGGAGCCGGCTTCTCCTTCTGCCTGTGTCTTCTCTCTCTCTCTCTCTCTCTCTCTCTCTCTCTCTCTCTCATGAATAAATAAATAAAACCTTAAAAAAAAAAAAAAGGAAAGCACTCAGAATAGTGCTTGACACGTGAGTAAATACTATCCACTTACATATACACTAGCACCTGAAAGACTCTAAAGTCTATTTTTTTTTAAGATTTTATTTATTTATTCATGAGAGACACAGAGAGAGAGAGGCAGAGACACAGGCAGAGGGAGAAGCGGGCTTCATGCAGTGAGCCTGAGGTGGGACTCGATCCCAAGTGTCCAGGATCAGGCCCTGGGCTGAAGACGGCGCTAAACCACTGAGTCACCCGGGCTGCCCTGGTTCTTTTTCTGGTGAGCCCTGACTAACACAGAGTCCTAGCTTGGAACATACACTCTTCAGAAGGGGATTTGAGACATCAAGTGCTTCTCTCTGAGCCAGACTCTTCTCCATGGCTTGGCCCGAGGCTGGGGCTGGGGCTGGGAAGGAGCTTAGAGGAAGTGGGTTCGGGGAGGTCAGTGAGACAAGGAAGAGGAAGAGCACTGCCCCACTCTCCCCATCAGAGGAGCTGCTGCCTTCAAACAGTAATGAGGGGGAAAACAGCATGAGCTTGGATCCTCAGTGCCACTGGTGAGTCCCTGAAACCTCCAAGGAGCAGGCTCTCCTGGCTTCTGCTAAAGCGGAAACCCCTCTTAAGCCTTGCTGCTTAAACTGTTTCGGCCAGATATCAACTGCGGCTGAAAAAAATCTTCTATCTTAATCTTGAAGAACGGTGGAGTTTGCCCAACTCTTAGGTTTCTTTTCTTTTTTTTTTTTTTTAGGTTTCTATCTTAAGGTGACACGCTCAACATGGAATAAAGGACAAAGAGGCATTTGTGAAACCCCACAGCTAGGGAGCTATCCACACCAGTGGAGTGGGGGTGACAGAGCTCTAAGCCAGATGCAAGACACCCGACCCTGAGTGAAGCTCCAGCTGTGCCTTCTGTGTGTGTCCTTGAGAAGGTCGTTCACCCCTTGGGTCTCAGCTTCCACTCTCTCCTCTAACCCTATTCCTTTCCCACAGCCTGGAGAGACCCTGAAAGTCTCTGCCTTCTCCCACCAACACCAGCATCAGGAATAATTAGAAGAAGAAATATTGGTTAATGACCTATTAATGACATTTTGCAGGTGATTCAAAGGTAAATGTGGAGCTAATGTACTAGGTGTTAGAAATAAGACTAGAGGAAACTTGGCTCTATCTAATGACTGAGTCCATTCCAATGAAATTTGCAGGGGTAGATGCCGAGAAGGGCACTCAGATCCAAACCACTGATGCTCCATTATAGGACACGGGACTCAGGACTTAGCCACGCCAGCCCTGAAGAAGATGGGGGATTGGTGTCATCTCTCATTGATCAGGAGTCCAGGGTAGGTCTGGTGGGTTCCTCCTACCTAGGGGGTTAATCTCACTTGTTCCTTGGGCCCTCCCTACCCACTCCTTCTCAGGGCCTTTCCCTATCGATCACCTCCTCTATCTCCTGTATCTTCACCTCCTACCTCTCTCCTGGACCCTCACAGGCAATATTTAAACATGTTCATGCCTCATTAAAAAAAGAAAAATTCTCCCCAGTTTTTTCTTCAGCCACTCTCTCCTTCCTCCCTTTGCAGCCAGATTTCTCTGAAGAGTTGTCTGCACTCATTGCCCCCATCCCTTCACCTGCCGCACCTGCCTCAATAACTCAGTTATGGATTCCACTCCACAGTGTTGCAAAAAATTGCTTCTGCTAAGATTCCCAGTGATCTTCACACTGCTAAATCAAAGGGACACTTAGAGCCTTCAACTTTTTCATGCTCTTGGCAGTGTCCTAAGTCGAGAGAGAGTGGGGTTATATGTACCTCTATAACCTCAACTGCTGACAAACAGGCTACATATAGTCGATCGCATCATTGGTCTAAATTATTCACCATTCCTTGTATGGGTCCCCTCGGTGATGTGACTCTGAAGTTCCTCCTGCTGGAGGTGGAGTATCCTTCTCCACTCTGCTGGTGTTGGAGTTGGCCAGTAGAGTAGGGGCAGAAGTGACAGTGTTCCAGAATGAGCCCAGGACTCCAGATGCATTGCATGTGTCTACTCATATTGCTGGGCTGCTACAATTGTCATGAGAAAAAGATGCCCTGGTTCCAGAAATATGAGAGACCCATGAACAGAGCTGCTCCAGGTGCCCCACTGACCTATGAGCATGAATGTGATAATTAATACTTACTATTTTTTTAAAAAGATGATTGATTGATTGATTGATTGATTGATTTGAGAGAGAGAGAGAGAAAGAGGTGAATGGGGGGAGAGAGGGAGAGGAAGAAGAAGGCCCTCTGCTGAATGAGAAGCCTGACACGGGTTAATCCCAGGACCCCAAGAACACGATCTGAACCAAAGGCAGATGCTTAACTGAGCTACCCAGGCACCCCACAAATCAATTCTTTGAGACACCCCAATGCTTACCGTTTTATGCCACTGAGTTTGGGGCTAAACAGCACATTTGTAGCAATAATAGCCTGATATACTGTATCTTCCCCACAAAACAGTCAATAAGCCTTAAAACTGGTTAGTATAGAAATCAAAGCTACTCATCAATGGCTCTATTAGGACTCTTCTTTCATTTCTCCTCTTCCATGATCTTAGCAATGGAAGAAGAAGGGAAGATTCAAGGAATAAGACATGTCAGCTCTTGCAGTTTTGTGAGGATCCCACATTTCCACATCAGAATTTGGGATCTGGGAATCTGCGTGTTTGGACCTCAGGGGAGGTGACTTCAAATATTAATATCACAGAGTGCTGGTTCAGGAACTACTATCTGGAAATTAACCAAAGTTCATTTCAGTTATCTACCAATGGTTATCCTTTTTTTTTCTTGGTTGGTAGTTATGATCATAAATTCCCAGGGGAATTTTACTGTAAATATGAACACTTCTGAAAACAATAAAATGCTCTTTATTAAATTCTGAAACCCCTTTTACGATTCCTGTTGTGTGGAATATATTTCCCTGGCACTGGCCCTGGAGCTTCATCAACAGCAGCAGTTTTAGCCATATTTCAGAGCTAAGTGACCTATAAAAATTTCATTTGTAAATTATTCCATCTCTATATTGCCAAGCTAACACAGTTTCTTAGCAATCTTTCTCTAATCAGTATGGTCCATCCACGAAAACGTGTAAGTGATGGGCGCCTGAGTGGCTCAGTCGGTTGTGTCTGCCTTCAGCTCAGGTCATGATCCCAGAGCCCTGGGATGGAGCCCCATATCAAGTTCCCTGCTCAGTGGGAAGTCTGCCTCTCCCTCTCCCTCTGCCTGCCGCTACCCCTGCTTGCACACTCAGATAAATAAATAAAATATTTTTTAAAAAATTAAAAAGTAGGGAACCCTGGGTGGCACAGCGGTTTAGTGCCTGCCTTTGGCCCAGGGCACGATCCTGGAGACCCGGGATCGAGTCCCACGTCGGGCTCCCAGTGCATGGAGACTGCTTCTCCCTCTGCCTGTGTCTCTGCCTCTCTCTTTTTCTCTGTGTGACTATCATATGTAAATAAAAATTAAAAAAAAAAAAGTAAAATGTAAAGAGGACTGCCATGGCTGGATGAGGAAGTGAAATGTCACCTGGGGTTATTCTTCCAGCATCAGAGACCACTAGTGTTTTCTTCTTCCTGACACACAGCTCAATACTATGCCCCACCAGCCTCTCTTCAGTAAGATGTCACACACATTTTTCAATGGGATTATCCTTGTTCTCTCTACCGTGTGGCTCTAATCATCACCCATGGAAATGGACCCTAACACCCCAACCAGTGCCTACATCTCCCTCACCCACCTCCAGTTTTGGATTATGGGACCACAGTCTTTATGCCATCTTGCCCATGAATTTCAGGTCCATGGTCTGGATTGGGGGAATATTTATAAACTACCCAGTCAATTCTTATGTCCTCAGCTCTCCATATACCACCTACTCTAGGTTCTACTCATATCCCTCAAACAAGTTAAAAAAAAATCTCCTGGTTTCTCAGAGCCAAGACTGACTTAAGTAGCTCTTTTCTGCCCAGTGACATAGGCCCAGACAGAAACCAAGGGCAGGGATTTTTTTTTTTTTTTTAAGATTTTATCTATTTATTCGAGAGAGAGAGAGAGAGAGAGAGAATACAAGCAGGGAGAGGAGGCAGAAGAAGGACAAGCAGACTCCCTGCTGAGCAGAGAGCCCAACACAGGACTCAATCCCAGGACCCTGAGATCATGACCTGAGCTGAAGGCAAATGCTTAACTGACTGAGCTGCCCAGGTGCACCCCACAGGAATGGTTTAGACGTAGACTTTTATCACCTGGACTGGACATTCTCCTTCCAGAGCAAATACAGGGAATGTAGTATTCTGTGAACCAGTGCAAGTATCACCAAAGCTATCTAAGAGGCTTCTGTCTTCACTTAGAGCTAGCTATTCATCCATTACCCAGTGCACTCCCACCAGCTCCCAGCTTCTCTAGAGCTGCCATAACAAGGAACAGAGTGACCTCCCACTACAAAGGACACCCTAATGGCATTGTCAGCCAGTAATCTGACTCCCCTGAGAATACTACCCAGTTGCATTGGTCCAGTAGCTAATTCAGAGGCTCCCGAAAGACCCAGGTAGCCAGGTAATCAGTGTGTAGAGCTTATTTGCAGTCCACTGCAAGCGTACTTCAGACTGTAACACTTTATAAAGGTCTTTCGTTCAACCAGGTGGCACTGTGCAAAGCTCAGGGTACCTAATACCATAGGGTTTAGTTGGCTTTTTGGTGGCTGTGTTGTAAGGTCCCAGGCCTGAGAGCAGCAGAAGGACCAACCCGGGAAAGTGAGCCTAAGTGGAGCTCTGTCTTGGTCTCAGATTTAAACAGAGGTAAAGCCCTGGAAGCTTCTGACCACACTCCTTTATCTATGACCAATTAAGCAAACGAGGGCTAAGCCCCTTCCAGCATGCAAGCACTTACAAAAAAGGTGCTGGAGCCCCAGCCAAACTGTTCACATACCCAATAACAAGAAGGGGATACGCTGAGTATTGTTAGGAATTGAAATCTCCATGGACCAGGAATTCTCAAAAGTGTGGCATGAGCAATTCAACAATCCTGTTTAGCTTGTATAACAAGACATCGAGAGGAAGGTAATCCAGCTAGGCTGGCAGCTTTACAATACCAAGGACTCTGGTTCCTCCAGCTCTTTGCTCCTGGTCTTCCTCAGATGAGGCTTCATCCTCATTCTTACAGAATGACTGCTAAAGTTGGAGCCATCAGCTCCACATTGGTGGTGGTGGTTATGGGGTGATGGGGAAGGACCAAGTATAAAAATCAGAGACTGCCAGTTGCATCTGCCCCTTAACAAGTGACTTCCATAGACATCTCGTTGACCAGAACTATGTCCCATGACCACCCCAACCTTGAAGGTAAGCTGGGAAACATGGTCTTTTGACTGAACTTATTGACACCCTGAGTATATTGAGAGGCCATCATGAAAAAGGCAAGAAAGAATAAATGTTGGAAGACATTCAGCCATCCCTGCCACACCCAGAAAAGATGCTGCCACTTGGACATGGGGTGCACCTAACACCTAAGAGGAGGAGCCTACACCCATTCCTTCAGTGGGAGATGCCTACTTTTCATCCAAGGCAAGGCTTGAATTTTGACCTCACCCTTTTTCTTTTCTTTTCTTTTCTTTTCTTTTTTTTTTTTTTTAAGATTTTATTTATTTATTCATGAGAGACACAGAGGGAGAGAGAGGCAGAGACACAGGCAGAGGGAGAAGCAGTCTCCGTGCAGGGAGCCCGATTCATGCCTCCATCCAAGGACTCCAGGATCATGCCCTGGGCCAAAGGCAGGCGCTAAACCACTGAGCCACCCAGGGATTCCCATCCTCACCCTTTTTCTATAAACCCAACTATATGAATTTCTTTGATCAATAGACTGACTTTGCAATGAATACCTGCCAAAACCCCTAGCTGACTAACATAAGAATGGATCAAAACAGGTGGATCCCGACTAACTCCAAAAGATCAACTATTAAAAGGCACCCTTGGGGCACCTGGTTGGCTCAATCAGAGCAGCATGTGACTCTTGATTTGGAGGGTTGTGAGTTCAAACCCCATGTGGGGTGTAGAGTACTAAAAATGAATAAATAAACTTTAAAAATAAAAGGCACCAAACTATAACATATTCATATGTCAGACTAATAATGGGGCTCCCATGAGAAGGAATAACCAAAGAGATATTCTTCCAAAAATAAACTCCTAAATAAATGCTATAAAGTGTATAAGGAAACCAGTCCTGTGAGAGATAGCTAGCAGATGCAACAAACTGTGAACTAGAAATGGTAAGACAATTTGGAACAAACTTTAAAATGAGTATGGATAAGATCAACCTACAAAAATCAGTATCATTTCTGTAGCACTGTAATAACCCAAGTAAAACAACTTTAGGGGTACCTGGCTGGGTCAGTCGATAAGAGCACGCAACTCTTGATCTCTGTGAGTTCGAGCCCCACATTGGGCATAGAGATTACTTTTAAAAAATTAAAAGTAGGGCAGCCCCAGTGGTTTAGCAGTTTAGCGCCACCTTCAGCCTAGGGCATGATCCTGGGGACCTGGGATCAAGTCCCACGTCAGGCTCCCTGCATGGAGCCTGTTTCTCCCTCTGTCTGTGTCTCTGCCTCTCTCTGTGTGTGTCTCTCATGAATAAATAAATAAAATTTATATAAAAATTAAAAATTAAAAGTAAAATAAACTAAAATAACAAAATGAGTATGTTTGCATCTTCCAAGGATAATACAGATGACATTGAATCCTTAAGACAAAAGCCAGAACAGGCAGATATAAAAAAGATTCCAAAGGAAAGTCTATAAGTGGAAAAAAGCATTAAAATGAAAGCCAGTAGAGAGATAAAAACAACTTGGACTTCGCTGAAAAGAGATTCCATGACCTGGAGACCGAAGACAGATCTGAAGAAATTTCCCAAAATACCACATAGAAATTCCCCGCATAGGGGAAAAAAATGACAAGTAGGTTAAGGGGCATGAAGACTAAGTGAGAAAGTCTAGAAGGCAGCAAATGGAAATTCTATCGAAAAGAATAGCAAACATGGGGAGTCACATTATTCAAAGAGTTAATGGCTAAGAATTTTCCAGGGTTGAAAAAAGGAGGATGTATTCTCCACTTGAAAAGCACATACCAGGGGTGCCTGGGTGGTTCAGTCAGTTAAGCATTTGACTCTTGATTTTGGCTCAGGTCATGATCTCAGGATCCTGAGATCCAGCCCTGATATTGGGCTCCAGCTCTGTACTTAGTGGGAACCGAGATTCTCTCTTCCTCTGCCCCTCCCCAGCCCACTCCCAAAATAAATGAATAAAATCTTAAAAAAAAAAAGTACACACCAAGTTCTGAGCAGGAAAAATAAAAACAAATCAACCTATTATGGTGAAGCTGCAAAAGATCAAGGGTTCAAATGGAAAACTTGAAACTACCAGAAAAGGAGACAAATACTAATAGATTTCTATCAGACAAGGAAATGATGTCCATACTGGAAGCAGTCTGTATATTAGCAACAAGAGATGTCAGAAGGCACTGCCAAGTAGATCTTGGAAACCCATGGGAACACCAATGGGAAGAACTGTCATAGATGTAACTTTAAGAAGGAGGTGAAATAGGCATTTGCAAACTTACAAAGTATAAAAGGGGCTTTTCAAACTGTGGAAGGAGCCTCGGTGTCCATCAAAAGATGAATGGACAAAGAAGATGTGGTTTATGTATATAATGGAATATTACTCAGCCATTAGAAATGACAAATACCCACCATTTGCTTCGACGTGGATGAAAATGGAGGGTATTATGCTGAGTGAAATAAGTCAATCGGAGAAGGACAAACATTATATGGTCTCATTCACTTGGGGAATATAAATAATAGTGAAAGGGAATAGAGGGGAAGGGAGAAGAAATGGGTAGGAATATCAGAAAGGGAGACAGAACAAGGAAGACTCCTAACTCTGGGAAGCGAACTAGGGGTGGTGGGAGGGGAGGAGGGCGGGGGGTGGGGGTGACTGGCTGGCGGGCAATGAGGGGGGCACTTGAAGGGATGAGCACTGGGTGTTATTCTGTATGTTGGCAATTGGACACCAATAAAAAATAAATTTATTATTAAAAAAATAATAAAATAAAAGGGGCTTTTCAACCCTCAGATTCACTCAAACATCGCTAGGAAAATATACCTAAAAGGAAGTTAGTGGAATTCAGCGAGATACAGTAAGATTAGAAATCAATAGGGGCACCTGGGTGGCTCAGCGGTTGAGCGTCTGCCTTTGGCTCAGGGCATGATCTTGGGGTCCTGGGATCGAGTCCTGCATTGGGCTCCCTGTGGGGAGCCAGCTTCTCCCTCTGCCTATATCTCTGTCTCTTTCTGTGTGTGTCTCTCATGACTAAATAAATAGAATCTTTCAAAAAAAGATTAGAGGGATCCCTGGGTGGCGCAGCGGTTTGGCGCCTGCCTTTGGCCCAGGGCGCGATCCTGGAGACCCGGGATCGAATCCCACATCGGGCTCCCGGTGCATGGAGCCTGCTTCTCCCTCTGCCTGTGTCTCTGCCTCTCTCTCTCTCTCTCTCTGTGTGACTATCATAAATAAATAAAAAAAATTTAAAAAAATAAATAAATAAAATAAAAAAAACAAAAAAAGATTAGAAATCAATAAAACAGGGTCACATGACTGGCTCAGTAGGTATATAGCATAGGACTCTAGATTCAAGGGTTGTGAGTTCAAGCCCCACATTGGGCATGGAGCCTACTCTAAAAAAAAAAAAAATCAAGAAAATAAACTGATGTGTCTAAATAATTATTGTTATAGGGATGCCTGGGTGGCTCACTGGTTGAGCATCTGCCTTCGGCTCAGGGCATGATCCCGGAGTCCCGTGATCGAGTCCCACATTGAGCTCCCTACATGAGAAGCCCTGCTTCTCCCTCTGCCTACCTCTGTCTCTCTCTCTGTCTCTCAAGAATAAATAAATGAAATCTTTTTTAAAAATTAATTAATTAGGGCAGCCCGGGTGGTTCAGCAGTTTAGCACCACCTTCAGCCCAGTGTGTGATCCTGGAGACCTGGGATCGAGTCCCACGTCAGGCTCCCTGCATAGAAGAGGCTCCCTGCATAGATCCTGCTTCTCCCTCTACCTGTGTCTCTGCCTCTCTGTGTGTGTGTCTCTCATAATAAATAAATAAAATCTTTTTTAAAAATTTAATTTAATTAATTAATAATTGTTATAAATAATGAGTGATATGTAAATATTTTTAGATTTAAATATCAAAAAACAAGAGCATAAGATATGTAGAGGGAAAGTTCAGAATATAGTAAAAAAAAAAAAAAAAAGATGCTAAGATTCTTGTCTCTCAGAATGAGGAGAGATGTTTTGATGAATTACCATTAGATTTTTCTGGGAAAAATATAAGGATAAGTATATGTGTTAAGAATATAAGAGTAGGGCAGCCCCGGTAGCCCAGCGGTTTGGCGCCGCCTTCGGCCCAGGGCCTGATCCTGGAGTCCCGAGATCAAGTCCCACATCGGGCTCCCTGCATGGAGCCTGCTTCTCCCTCTGCCCCTCTCTTTCTGTGTCTCTCACGAATAAATAAATAAAACCTTTAAAAAAAAAAAAGGAATGTAAGCGTATGGATGAAATGAGAGGGTATTATGCTAAACAAACTAAGTCAGTCAGAGAAAGACAATTATCATATGATCTCATTCATATGTGTTATTTAAGAAACAAAACAAAGGAGCCTAGGAGAAGGGAAGGAAAAATAAAATAAGAAAAAAACAGAGAAGGAGACAAACCATAAGAGAATCTTAACTCTAGGAAACAGGGTCACTGGAGGGGTAGGGGGTGGGGGGATGGGGTAACTGGGTAATGGGCATGAAGGAGGGCATGTGATGTAATGAGCACTAAGTGTTATATGTAACTGATGAATGATTAAATTCTACCTCTGAAACTAATAAAAAAAAAAAAAACAAGACTGTCAGGGCAGCCCGGGTGGCTCAGCAGTTTAGCACTGCCTTCAGCCCAGGGTGTGATCCGGGAGACCCGGGATCAAGTCCCAAGTCAGGCTCCCTGTGTGGAGCCTGCTTCTCCCTCTGCCTGTGTCTCTGCCTCTCTTTCTCTGTGTCTCTCATAAATAAATAAATAAATAAATAAATAAATAAATAAATAAATAAATAAAATCTTTAAAAAACAAACAAACAAAAAAAGAATGTGAGAGTAACAATTAAAAACATAGACATAGGGCAGCCCCAGTAGCGCAGTGGTTTAGCGCCGCCTGCAACCTGGAGTGTGATCCTGGAGACCTGGGATCGAGTCCCACATCGGGCTCCCTGCATGGAGCCTGCTTCTCCCTCCTCCTGTGTCTCTGCCTCTCTCTCTCTCTCTCTCTCTCTCTCTCTATGTCTATCATAAATAAATAAATAAATTAAAAAAAAAAACATAGACATAGGTGCATATCTTCCACATAAATAACAAAGCAGGGAGAAGAAAAAACATTTTTTTCTTAAATGAAATGTAGGGGAGGTAAAAAGGCATGGGTATCAGAAAACTCCAAAAGAGGTGTTAGAAATATGTCCAACTATTTTAGAAATTGTGATAAATAGAAGGACTAAATTCACATATAAAAGACGCCTGGGTGGCTCAGCAGTTGCGCTCCTGCCTTCAGCTCAGGGAGTGATCCCGGAGTCCCGGGATGGAGTCCCAGGTCGGGCTCCCTGCATGAAACCTGCTTCTCCCTCTGCCTGTGTCTCTGCCTCTCTCTCTGTCTCTCATAAATAAACAAATAAAATCTTTAAAAAAAAAAAAAGCCTATATATTTTGATTTTTAAAATGAGGTATATGGTCTTTGTCAGGTACACCCAAAGGCAAATAAGACAAAACAGAAAGGACATAATAAAGTTAAACATGAAGAGATGAAAACATACTTACTAGGGGCATCTGGGTGGCTCAGTGGTTGAGCACCTGCCTTTGGCTCAGGTCGTGATCCCAGGGTCCTAGGATTGAGTCCTGCATCCGGCTCCCCTCAGGAAGCCTGCTTCTCCCTCTACCTATGCTTCTGCCTCTCTCTGTGTGTCTCTCATGAATAAATAAATAAAATTTTAAAAAAAGAAAACATACTTACTAGGCAAATAGCTAACTACAAGAAAGCTGGTAGAGCAATACCAAAATCAGACAAAATAAACTTTTAGACAATGAATTTTAACAGGGATAAAGAGTAATCTTTTACAATGACAAAAGGAACACTCTTACAAGAATAGACAGCAATGAGGAAATCATCTGTCCCCTTATAAGAGAATCTCAAACAACAGACTTCTAAGGAGAAATTGGCAAGTATCCAAGTATACTTGGAGATTTTAACATAATAATAATTTCAAGTAGACAAAATTCTAGGGTTTAGTAGACTTGAACAACCCAATTAACAACTTTGGTCAAATGTCTGTGTACATACACAGACATAAATAAACATATACATATATAAATCCCAAAGATTGAGAATTGACATTCTTTTTAAGTATACAAATGAACATTTACAGAATGAACCATTTACTGCACTAAAAAGAAATCTCAAAATAAAACAAAACAAAACTGTAGTTTACAGACCACATTCTCTAGCCACACAATGCAGTGCAGTTAGAATCACACACACACACACAAACACACACACGGCCAGAAACCCTAGTTGATTTGGAAATTGAGACACATACTTCCAAATAATGCACAACTTAAAGAGGAAATCTCAATAGAAATTGCTAAATATTTAGAAATGAATTATGGTGAGGTCCTGTTTTTGCCAATATGCTGACCTTACTCTAGAGGAAAAACACCACGAAAGGGGAAAATTGTGAAACACCCCAGGGGTGGAAGAGTGGGTGCAAGGTATAGGGTAGGCACTTTGGCTCGAGGCCAGCAAACTGTGGGTGTGTAAACGTGGAGAGAAGCTAGTAGAGTTATGCCACTACTTTGGTACAAACAGTGCCTGCCCTGTAACAATGGTGACTCAGAGCTAGTCCAGGTGCCCTCGGGAATAAAATCAGGACAGCACAGGTACAAGGGAGAGGCTAAGAAAAACAACAGTGCCAACCAACTTGAATATATGCTTGTCTACCACTCCCCACTTCTTTCTCGGCTTCCAGGAGGTAGTTTCAGCTCTAATCCACTGATGTCATGACTGTGAATTTTGATGAGAACATTCCCCTGTGTGCACTAGGACTTTTTGTCCCCAAATTCAAGGTCATGGGAGATGGGAAGCAAAAAGTATTCAGGCAGGTCATTATTTGTAATAGTGAGGGGGCTACTTCACTCTTCACCTCGTGGTTCCACTGTCCATGCATCCACACTAAGGAGAAGAAAACACCACATATCAGCCACTGGTTTAAGGTATATGATCTCTCTCTCTCTCTTTTAATGCTTTTTACATTTTGAACTGAATTATAATTGACATACAATATTATATGTTTCAAGTTTGCAAGATAGTGATTTGAAAAAAAAAACGAAAAAAAAGATAGTGATTTGATATTTTTTTACAACGTGAATGATCACCAAGAGAGATCCAGTTAGCGTCTGTCACCATACATTTATTACAATATTATTAACTATATTCCCTATGCTGCAACTTATATCCCTGTGACTTATTTTATAACTGGAAGTTTGTACCTCTTAATCTCCTTCACCTATTTGTGTGCCCACGTCCCTTCCCTCTGGTATCCATCAGTTTCTTTTCTGTATCTATGAGTCTGTTTCTGGTTTGTTTTGTTTGTTCATGTGTTTTTTTGTTTTTAGATTCCTTGTATCAGTGAAATCATGTGGTATCTGTCTTTCTCTATCTGATTTAATTCACTTAGCCTAGTACCCTCTGGTTCATCCATGTTGTCACAGATGAAAAGATTTTCTTCTTTTTTCTGGCTGAGTAGTATTCATTTATATATATACCACATTTTCAGGACACCTGGGTGGCTTAACGGTTAAGCGTCTGCCTTTGGCCCAGGGTGTGATCCTGGAGACCTGGGATCAACTTGCACATTGGGTTCCCTGCATGGAGCCTGCTCTACTTTCTATGTCTCTGCCTCTCTGTGTCTCTCATGAATAAATAAATACAATCTTTTTTTTAAAATGAAATCTCTCTCTATATATACTACATTTTCTTTTTTTTTAAAAAAAGATTTTATTTATTTACTCATGAGAGACACACAGAGAGAGAGACACATAGGCAGTGGGAGAAGCAGGCTCCATGCAGGGAGCCCGACGTGGGACTTGATTCCGGGGCTCCAGGATCATGCCCTGGGTCAAAGGCAGCGCTAAACCACTGAGCCACCCAGGCTGCCCTATACCACATTTTCTTTATCCATTCTTCTATCAATGGCCACTTGGGTTGCTTCCATGTCTTGGCTATTATAAATAATGCTGCAATGAACATAGAGATGCATATCTCTTTTTGAATTAGTGTTTTCATTTTCTTTGGATAAATGATCAGAAGTAGAATTGCTGGATCATATAGTAATTCTATTTTTAATTTTTTTAAGGAACCTCCATAGTGTTTTCCTTAGTGGCTGCACCAATTTACATTCCCACCAATAGGGCACAAGGATTCTCTTTTCTCCACATCCTCGCCAACACTTGTTATTTCTCATCTTTTTGATAATAGCCATTCTGACAGGTATGAGGTAAGGCATATACTTTTTGGACCTAGACAAAAAAGCCCCTAACTTGGGCCTTGCACTTCCGAGGCCCTGCTCTGTTTCTCTCTCAACCCTCATGAGTTGAGAAGTCTAGGCCAACCTTAAGCCCACACACCCTCAGGCCACTCTCTGGGTTCTTAGGATCCTAGAATTTCCTGCCCACTTCCATAGTCTACAGGGCCCTCTTACCTAGGCCTGTGCCATCACCATCAGCATACATACCCCAGGATCATGGAATGGCCATGGGTTGGCTGTTTGCAGGGCATGTGGACAGAGTTTGAGACAGAGAGGTTTGGATTTCTATACAAATTTATGAAGAGACAGTGGTTGGAAAAGTAAGGGGCTGGTCTATAGGCTGGGAGCCAGCTTGCCTGCCATGATGGATCCAACAACTCTAAATTCAAATTTGTTTCCAATTCATTATGGAGATGGGAAGGCATAACATACTGTATTTGACTGTTAGCCTGATTTATAAGTTTTTCTTTTAAGATTTTATTTATTTATTTTAAAGAGAGAGAGAAAAAAAGAGAGAGAGAGAGAGAGCACACATGAGCAGGAAAAGGAGCAGAGGGAGAGGCAGATAATCTCCAGCAGACTCATGCTGAGTGCAACACCCAACACAGGGCTCAATCCCACGACCTTGAGGTCATGACCTAAGCTGAAACCAAGAGTGGGATGCTTAACCCCCTGAGCCACCCAAGAGCCCCTAGCCTGATTTATAACTTTAAAATATTTAGATATAGGATATGTTTGCTTCTACTTACCTTCTTGGCTTAGCCTTGCAACTGTTAGGGGTGGACCCATGTACACTATCCTATAGGATAGAGCCCCAGTGGCACAGGTGCTAGCCCCCAGCTAGTCTGCAACTACGTCTTCAGCAGATCCTTCTGTTGCTTTGTCAAGTGGACTGTGTCTGTGGAACCACTGTTAAGACCAGGAATTATGTCTGAGCCCATTGTCATACTCACTTCACCATAAAATATGTCCCCTTGTTGACATTCCACACTTTATGGAGGGCACCATAGTGATGGATGAAACATCCAAAAGCCAATGACAGGGGATGCTGGCAGGAGCACCAAAGGCAGGCAAATCCAAGCCCTGAAGATGTGTCTATTCCCCTGTGGACAAAGCATTGCCCCTCCATGATGGGAAAGCATACTCCAAGGTCCACTTGCCTCCAGGTAGAGGGCTGGTTCCCAGGGAATTTATTCTAAGAGCTTAGAATTAGTCTCCACTATTGGCAGGTTGGGCAATCAGCAGAGATTTCAGATTTCACTACTGTGAAATCAGCTTTAGAAAGGAAAGAACATGTCTCCACTATGACCACTTTGTACCTGGGGCTATTGAGCAAGCACTGGGGTGGCTGGGTAGGAAAAGCAAACCCATGCCTGGAATATATATGTATTAATCCCAGTTGAGACATATCAACTCCCTCTCCAGGGTAGAAAGGATCTGATATAATCAACCTGCTTCTGAGTGGTAGATGGGTCTCCTCAAGAGATGGTACCTTATTGGAAGCTTAGCCACGGTTTCTGCTTCTGACAGACTAGACATTCAGAGGTAGTAGCAGAAAGTAGATCAGACTTGGTAATGCGAACTCATGCACCAGCTGCATCCCTGCCATGGCTATTTTGCTCATGGGCCTGCTGGCAAGCATTGCGGCAGGAGGGGTGGGAGTGGAGGGACAGAGGCTGCCTGACATCCACTGAATGAGTTAGCGTATCCAGCTGGTGGCGTGCCTCTGAGGTGGATGCCCCATGATGGCACAATAAAGCCTGCTTCCATTGATCCAACCACGTGCAACTTCTCCAGACCTCTTTTCTTCAGTCTTCCAGTCCTGCTCCTTTTAGGAGCAAGACCATCCAGCCAAAAGAGCTATTCTTTATTACCCAGAAGTTCATGTATAGCTTAACCTCTGACTACTTTTCCATCTGCACTAATTTAATGACTATGTGAGGACTCAGCAAAAACCACAATGCTGCCATTAAGATATATAGCCTGTATCAGTTAGCTTTTGCTATATAACAAACAACTCCAAAACAGAATGGCTTAAAACAACAAACATTTATTATTTCTCATGATTCTATGGGTTAATTGGGCAACTCTTCCAGTCTGGATTGGTTCAGTTGGAGCTGGGGCTGGATGATTTTTTTTTTTTTTCTTAAGATTTTATTTATCTGGGGACACCTGGGTGGCTCAGCGGTTGAGTGTCTGCCTTTGACTCATGGGATCCAAAATCAAGTCCCGCCATTGGGCTCCCTTTGGGAAGCCTGCTTCTCCCTCTGCCTATGTCTCTGCCTCTCTTTCTGTGTCTCTCATGAATAGATAAATAAAATATTTTTTTAAAAAAAGATTTTATTTATCTATTTGAGAGAGAGAGAGAGAGAGAGAACAAGAAGGGGGAGTGGCAGGAGAAGTAGACTCCCTGCCAAGCAGGGAGCCTGATGCAGGCTCAATCTCAGGACCCTGGGATCAGGACCTAAGACAAAGGCATCACCAACTAAGCAGCCCGGGTTCCCCAGGGACTAGATGATTTCAGCAAGCTTTACTGGCATGACAGGCTGAGTGGTCTAAGGAAATCTCAGCTGGAATTCCTGCTCTCTGCTCTATCTGGTCTCTCAGTTTCCAGCAGCCTTCTTCACATATGGCAGAGGGTTCCTAAGTTCAGCAAGAGAGGGATAACCCAGTTGGAGTCTCTGTTTCCATCACTTTTGCTAATCTACCATTGCCTAGAGAAAGACATCTGGCTAAACCCAGACGAAAAGGGTGAAAAATAGACTCTGTCTCTTGATGGGAGGATTGGCAGTGGCAATGCAGAGGGGCAAGCATACAGCAACTGAAGGAATTTGTAGTCATTATTGCAATCTACCAGGAGGCTTTAGGACAAACATTAAATTAAGTTTGGCCATCACACCCTTTTTTAGACTTCTGAAAGGATTAAGGTGGAGCCTGTAGATCCATTCAGCTAGACAAAAGGTTTCCTAGAATGATTAACTGTAAACCCACAGACGCTTGATAATGCCTGACAGAATTGTGGGCATTGCTTTTGACCCATGAAGTTGTCTGAAACCAAATACATAGAAAAGATTCAGTTTTGAGAGAGCTATGTTGGCAAACTGCCCCCTACCTGGACTGAAACAGTATGGAGATGTAAAAGGTCCTCTATACTCCCAACTTTATAGATAGGAAGGAGGCTAAGAAAGTTTCTCTGCCAACAGAGAGCATAGTTTCAATGCCTTCTTCCATTGTGACCAAGGAGGAAGGGGAGAAAGGAAAGATCTTGTGAGTATTGAGGGAGATCTAACAGGAAGGATGCTCAGAGAGCATCCACTGAGAAAGTCATGCGCCAAATGCAGTTGGTCCCTTTTCTGCACTCCTATTTGCCTTCTGACTCTTAACACAGTTGACCATTCCCTCTGCCTAGGAATCCATTCTTCTTTTGGCTTCTACCTCAACACATCCTTTAGGCTTCCCTCCTACATCCCTGCCAGGTGCTTTCTAGTCTCCTTTTACTGGCTCTTTTTCTGCTCAGACTCAAAATGTTGGGGCGCCCCAAGGTCATTCCTGAGACTCCTTTCTCCAACTATACCTACCCCTAGGAAATCTCACTCAGACTATGTATTAAAGACCATCTCCATGTCAATGACTATTTTTTGTTTATTTTTTTAAGATTTTATTTATTTATTAGAGAGAGAGCACAAGCAGGGGGAGCTGTAGAGAGAGAGGGAGAAGCAGACTCCCCGCTGAGCAGGGAGCCCCACGTGGGGCTCAATCCCAGGACCCCGGGATCATGACCTGAGCCAAAGGCAGACGCTCAATCAACTGAGTCACCAAGGTGCTCCGAAGCCTATGACAATCAAATCCGTATCTCCACCATGCCCCTAAACTCCAGACTTACTGAAATACTGCAATCCAGTTCTGACACTAACCTCCCAGAGTTTGCACAGATTCCACAGGTTTAAACTCACAGTCCTCAAAACTACCTTCACTTCAGATGCCAAGTTCAGCGGTAACCAGACCACCCACACTTCCAACCAACGACTACAAATTGAGGTTACAATACCCGCCCCTCAGAGTTGATAATTTGCTAGAATGACTCACAAAATTCAGGAAACTCTACACTTATTATTACAGGTTTTTTTTTTTTTTTTTTTATTCATGAAAGACAGAGAGAGAGAGAGAGGCAGAGACACAGGCAGAGAGAGAAGCAGGCTCCATGCAGGGAGCCCCATGTGGGACTTGATCCCAGGACTCCAAGATCATGCCCTGGGCTGAAGGCAGATGCTTAACCGCTGAGCCACCCAGGCGTCCCACAGTTTTGTTATAAAGGATACAAATCAGGAACAGCCAAATGAAGACCACTTGGGCAAGGCTTGGAAAGGTCTGAAATGCAGAGCTTCTACATCCTCTCCCCACAGGATCAGTACACTACCCTCTCAGCACATTAATATGTTCACCAAACAGGAAGTCAACCCAATGAGCTTTGGGTTTGCAGAATTTTCATTGAGGTCTTATTACACAGGCATGATTGATTGACTCATTAGTCTTGTGGCTGAACTCATGATTCAGCCTCCCCTACCTAGAGGTTGGGTTGATAACCCCTGCTCCAAACTCCAACCCTCTGATCACACGGTTGCATCTTTTACTTAACTCAGGAATAGTTCTTATCACTCATGAAATTTCAAGGATTTAGGGGTGACCCCTCAGGAACCAGGGCCAAAGACCAGCCAAACACTTTACTATATAACACTTGCGTATCCAATCGTCTCCTTTACACAGCTAATTGTCTACCTGGCATCTGAGAGTCTAAAAGGAATCATAAGCTTCACGTATTGGAAACAAAGCTCCTGAATTTTCCCCAAACAGGATCATCCCCCAATCTTTCTGGATTAAGTTAATGACATGATCTTCCAAAGAGTTGTTGTTTTTTTTTTTTTTTTTAAGATTTTATTTATTTACTCATAAGACACACACAGAGAGAGAGGCAGAAAGAGAAGCAGACTCTACACAGGGAGCTCAATGTGGGACTCCGTCCTGGGTCTCCAGGATCAGCGCCAAACCGCTGAGCCACCTGGGCTGCCCCAACCAACAAGTTTCTCAAGACAAAAATCTGTGGATCATAACTTATTCCTTCTTCTCCTTACTCCCTTGTGTCTGACACAACAGATCCGTCCAAGTGTCTTCACCATCACAGGTGCCACTCTTGCCACAATCACCATCATTTGTTTCTTGTCTTGTTTATAAGAGTTTCCTAGCTTATCTCTTTGCTTTTGCTCCTCCACCAGCCATGCTTCATGACATCGTGGGGAAAATCAGAAGATGAGACTTCCTTGATTTAAAATCATCCAATATCGGGCACCCCCGGTGGCACAGCGGTTTGGCGCCGCCTGCAGCCCGGGGTCTGATCCTGGAGACCTGGGATTGAGTCCCGCGTCAGGCTCCCTGCATGGAGCCCGCTTCTCCCTCTGCCTGTGTCTCTGCCTCTCAGTCTCTCTCTCTCTGAATAAATAAATTTAAAAAATAAATAAATAAAATAAAATCATCCAATATCTCTCACTGACTAGGAAAAAAATAAGACTACATGATCTGGTCCCTGGTGTTTCTCAGACTTCAACTTCTTTTTTTTAATATTAAAAAATATTTATTTTAGAAAGAAAAGGGTTGAGGGGAGGCAGAGGAAGAGGGAGAAAAGCAGATTCTCTGCTGAGCATTGAACTACCCAGGTGCCCCTTAGACTTAGACGTCTATTCTCTCTTCTCCAGCCCCACAGCCTGATCTCATTTTTTTCAAGTACATTGAGTTCCTTTTCCTGTGAAGCCTTTATATTTGCTGTCCCCTGATCTGGAATATTCTTCTTCCAGGTCACTTGGCTGTCCCTTTCTTGTCACTCAAGCCTCAATTTAATGTCACCTCCCAGAATGCGGGGGTGGTTTTCCAGAATAATGTGTTCCCCTAATCATGCCCTATTTGTTTTTGTACAGGACTTACTACTGCCTAATATTTACTTGTAAATCACTTTCTTGGTTTACCAGTTCCTCAGTTCCTGCAGAATCTAAGCATCTGGAGAGCGGAGATTGCATTTATTTTGTTCAGTGCTATATCCTCAGTACTGATGTGGGAAACAAAGGCAAAAAAAAAAAATTAAATTTCCTGGGGTGCCTGGGTGGCTCAGTCTGCTAAGTGTTGACTCTTGGTTTCAGCTCAGGTCATGACCTCAGCATCCTGGGATTGAGCCCTGAATCAGGCTCCATGCTCAGCAGGGAGTCTACTTGAGGATTTCTCCCTCTCTGCCCCTCCCCATCTCCTTTCTCTTTAAAATAAATAAATACTTTAAAAATTTTTAAATTTCCTTACTACTTACAGCCCATTGACACAGGTTGAATGACCCTCTGGGAGCTCAGCTGCCCCAATATTGACACTCGGCTAAAACCTGACCTCTAGCAGCTGGAAGCCTGTGAGGCCAGAACACCCTTCCACCTACACATCCGTGTCCAAAATCCGTTCACACCCCAGAAGCCTCGGCTCCCCTCACGTCATTCTATCGTCCACAGTGTGGAGATCTCAAGCAGAAAAGCGCCCCTGGGCACCAGAAGGCACCTGCTCAATTGACCACCTCCCAAGGGGAGGAGACTGTGGATTCTAGGACCCCCGCCTCTAACTAGTGCTCATCCAAGGTCCTTTGATGGCCTGGGCCTGTTCAGAGCCTCCAGAGAGACCAGATGGAAAACTAAGCCTCCCAGTGGCAGCCTGGGTGGCTCAGCGGTTTAGTGCTGTCTTCAGCCCAGGGCGTGATCCTGGAGACCTGGAATCGAGTTCCACATCAGGCTTCCTGCATGGAGCCTGCTTCTCCCTCTGCCTGTGTCTCTGCCTCTCCCTCCCTCTCTCTGTGTCTCTCATAAATAAATAAATAAATAAAATCTTAAAAAAAAAAAAGAAAAGAAAAGAAAACTGAGCCCCTGAGAGGGGGAGGATGCAGCTGGTTCTCAGGATTTGAGGGTGTGATGCTTTCTGCTTATGACTTAACCAGTCCACTTCTTTCTCACAATAGCCCCACTGCGAAAGAGAAAGAAAATGAGAGAAGATTTCTAAATCATGATTTTGCAAATTTTACAAATCATGGTATTTCTCATGTGTAAGTGGTTCTGATGAAGAATTTAAAAGGAGATGGTAGGTAAAGCTATTGCTTAGGGTGAGGATTTAAATTTCTCATTATCCAGAGGCCTCCCCTAACAATATGCATAACTGAGACTTGGCTGAAATAAACATCCCTGATGATAGTGCAAACAGTGGGAATCAATCTGATGATTCTTAATGCCTAGCTTACAGCAACTTACTGACTAATCCAATTTCTTATTAAAAAGGAAGAAGGGAAAAACAGCATTTGTTTTTCTATCAAATTCTATTTTTTTCATTCCTTCTTCCAGTCTCCTAACTTCTGCTTTTTAAAATCTAAGCTGGGGGATCCCTGGGTGGCTCAGCGGTTTGGCACCTGCCTTTGGCCCAGGGAGTGATCCTGGAGTTCTGGGATCAAGTCCCATGTCAGGCTCCCTGCATGGAGCCTGCTTTTCCCTCTGCTTGTGTCTCTGCCTCTCTCTCTGAATAAATAAATAAAATCTTTAAAAAATAAAAAATAAACGCTAAGCTCTTCATGACTTCCACTGAAGATTAAATAAATGTTGGTCCTTCTTCTAGAATCTTTGACACCTTTAACCCCTAAACTATGCCTATTCTGTTCAATCTGTTTCAAAACTGTTGTACAAGGTCTGAGGAATGGGACGCCTGGGTGGCTCAGTGGTTGAGCATCTGCCTTTGGCTCAGGGCGCGATCCCGGGTCCCGGGATTGAGTACCATGTCAGACTCCCTGTATGGAGTCCACATCTTCCTCTGCCTCTGTCTCTGCCTCTGTCTGTGTGTCTCTCATGAATGAATTAATAAATAAATAAAATCTTTAAAAATAAAACAAAATCTGAAGAAGAGGGGTGACTGGGTTGCTCAGTTAAGCTTCTGACTCTTGATCTCATCTCAGGGTCCTAAATTCAAGCCCCACACTGGGTTCCACGTTGAGCATGGAACCTTCTTTAAAAAAAAAAAAAATGTCTGGGGCAGCCCAGATGGCTCAGAGGTTTAACACTGCCTTCAGCCCAGGGCATGATCCTGGAGACCCGGGATCGAGTCCCACGTCAGGCTCCCTGCATGGAGCCTGCTTCTCCCTCTGCCTGTGTCTCTACCGCTCTGTCTCTCTGTTTCTCATGAGTAAATAAATAAAATCTTCCAAAAAAATAAAAAAATAAAAATAAATTTAAACATTTTTTTAAAAGTCTTGAGGAAGAAAATCTAATTCTGAGAAATGAAAAGTGATGTATGTTATTAAACAATAAAAATTCTCTCTAGAAGAGCCAGCTGAGGGCAGCAAATTTCCCATAAAATCTAATTTTATTTTCATACTTCTTAGATTTTTTTTGTGGTTATCCCAGATTTCCCTGCACTGAAGAGAGCTTGGCAAATAATCTGAACTCTTCTAGGAGTAAAGCTACATACACTATAGGGATAAAAGCAAAACTGAAGTAGACCCATTGTAACAAAGACTAAAAGCAAGCCTCAGCAAGACAGGGTTATCTATTAGTAATTTAACTGCCTGCCAAAATAAAACACAATATTTTTTATGAAAAGATAAAATAATCCAAAACCTCTGCAACATATTACACAATGTCCAACATACAACTAAAAATTACTGGACATGAGAAGAAGGAAAAATGTAACCAATAATCTGCAAATAAAACAGTCAATAGAAGCAACTTCTTTTCTTATTTGCAGCTATTTCAGACAATTTCTAACTCCATGATATCCTACAGCTCTCTTTCTACACTCTGAGTTACCTCCTTAACAACTTTACACCTGGTTAACAGGGTATTTTATTATTATTGAAGTATATTTGATATATAACATTATGTTAGTTTCAAGTGTACAATGATTAGATATTTATATATATTGTGAAATGATCACCACAGTAAGTCTAGTTAACATCTGTCACTATACACAGTTACAAAATTTTGTTTATCCATTCGTCCATTGATGGACACCTAGGTTGTTTCCACATTTGGCTATTGTAAATAATGCTTCAGTGTCGTGCGTGGGGACACACACACACACACACACACAAACATTATTCAGCCATGAAAATGAAGGAAATCTTGCCATTTGCAACAACATGAGTGGAACTTGAGGGTATTATGCTAAGTGAAATAAATCAGACAAAGACAGACACCATATGATCTCACTTATATGTGGAATCTAAAAAAATCCCAAATACAAAAAACCTAAAAGCCAAACTCATAAGTAAAGAGAAAGATTGGTGGTTCCCAGAGGCAGGGCATGGGTAAAAGGGTGAAGGGGATCAAAAGATACAAACTTCCAGTTATAAAATTAATAAGTCACAGAGAAGTCATGTACAGCATGTGGCTATAGTTAATAATACTGTTTTGCATATTTGAAAGCTGCTAAGAGAGTACATCTCAAAATTCTCATTATAAGAAAAAAACAAACTTCTAAGTGATAGGAAGTAATGACAAGATGCTTAATATCATTAGCCATCTAGGAAATACAAATCAAAATCACAGTGAGAGGGGCACCTGGATGGCTCAGTGGTTGAATGTCCGCCTTCGGCTCAGGTCATAATCCCAGGGTCCTGGGATTGAGTCACACATCAGGCTCCTCACTGGGAGCAGGGAGCCTGCTTCCTCCTCTGCCTAGCTCTCTGCCTTTCTCTCTGTTCTCTCATGAATAAATTAATGAAATCCTTTAACAAAATTTTTTTAAAAATCACAGTGAGATAACACATCACACCCACCAGGATGGCTATTAGCAAAAGGACACCAATAATTACAAGTATTGGTGAGGATGTGAAAAAAAATGGGGGGAACCCTAATACATTGCTGGTGGGAAGGTAAAAGGGGCTACTGCTTTGGAAAAGTCTGGTAATTCCTCAAAAGTTAAACACAGAATTACCATATAACCCAACAATTCCATTCATAAGTATATAGCCAGAGAAACAAAAATATATGTCCACACAAAAACGTGGACAGGAATGTTTCTTGCAGCATTATTCATAATAGCCAAAAAGCCAAATAGCCAAAAAGTGGAAACAATACAAACATCATTGTTTATGAATGCATAAACAAAATGGTATACCCATACAGTAGAATATTATTTTGTAATAAGAAGAAATGGGGGCGCCTGGGTGGCTCAGCCAGTTAAGCATCTGCCTTTGGCTCAGGTCAGGTCACAATCCTGGGGTCATGGGATCAAGCCCCGTGTCTCCCTGCTCAGAGGGAATGTGCTTCTCCTTCTCCCTTGGCCTCTCTCCCTCCCCTCATTCATGCTTGCTCTCTCTCAAATAAATAAGTAAATAAATAAGTAAATAAGTAAGTAACTAAAATAAAACCTTAAAAACAAATTAGTTCATTAAAAAAAAAATGGGTACCTGGGTGGTTCAGTCGGTTAAGCATCTGCCTTCAGCTTAGGTCATGATCTCAGGGTTCTGGGATTGAGCCCTGCTTTGGGCTCCCCACTCAACGGGGAGCCTGCTTCTCTCTCTACCCTCCACCACCCACCCTCTCCTTACTCTCTCTCTCTCTCTCATGTTCACTCACTCTCAAATAGATAAACAAAATCTTAAAAAAAAAAAAAAAGAATGAAGTATTCAAAAGTTACACAAATATTGAATCATCATTGTTGTATGCCTGAAACTAACATAAACATAATGTTAAATGTCAATTATATCTCAAAAAAAAAAAAAGTAGTACAGGTATACCTCAGAGACATTGTGCACTTGGCTCCAGACCATCATAATCAAGTAAATATTGTAATTAAAATGAGGCAAATGAATTTTAGGGTCTCCCAATGCATCTAAAATTATGCTTAGGGATGCCTGGCTGGCTCGGTGGTTGAGCATCTGCCTTTCGTCCAGGGCGTGGTCCTGGAGTCCTGGGATCGAGTCCCTCGGGGCTTCCTGCATGGAGCCTGCTTCTCCTTCTGCCTGTGTCTCTGCCTCTCTCTCTCTCATGAATAAATAGATAAAACCTTTTTAAAAAAAATTATGCTTACAGTTTGCTGTAGCCTAGTAAGTGTGCAATAGCATTATGTCTAAAAAAAAGTACTTAATTTAAAAATACTTTAATGCTAGAAAAATGCTAATTATCATCTGAACTTCCAGCAAGTTATAATCTTTTACTGGTGGAGGATCTTGCTTTGATGTTGACGGCTGCTGACTGATGAAGGTTGGGGTGGGGCTGTGGCAATTTCTTAATAAGACAACAATAAAGTTTGTGCTGCATCAATTGACTCTTCCTTTCACAAATGATTTCTCCATAGCATGTGATGCTATTTTAGTACTACCCACAGTAGAATTTCTTTCAAAATTGGAGTCAGTTCTTTCAAATCCCGTTTTATAAACTAGGTTTCTTTTTTTTTTTTTTTTTTTTTATGATAGTCACACAGAGAGAGAGAGAGGCAGAGACATAGGCAGAGGGAGAAGCAGGCTCCATGCACCAGAAGCCTGACGTGGGATTCGATCCCAGGTCTCCAGGATCGCGCTCTGGGCCAAAGGCAGGCGCTAAACCGCTGCGCCACCCAGGGATCCCAGGTTTCTTTTTTAAAATTTTATTTATTTATTCATGAGACACACAGAGAGAGGCAGAGACATAGGCAGAGGGCGGAGAAGCAGGCTCCATGCAGGAGCCAGATGTGAGACTCAATCTCGGGACTCCAGGACCATGTGCTGAGCTGAAGGCAGATGCTCAACCACTGAGCCACCCAGGTGTCCCTATCAATTAAGTTTCTTCAATATTCCAAAACTTTGTCATCATTTTGACAATCTTCACAGTATTTTCACCAGGAGTAGTTTCCATCTCAAGAAACCACTTTCTAGGGGTACCTGGGTGGCTCAGTGGTTGAGTGTCTGCCTCCTGCTCAAGTCATGATCCCAGGGTCCTGAGATAGAGTTCCACATCAGGCTACCCGGAGGGAGCCTGCTTCTCCCTCTGCCTGTCTCTGCCTCTTTTTCTCTGTCTCTCATGAATAAATAAAATCTTAAAAAAAAAAAAAAAAAGAAATCATTGGGGTGCCTGGGTGGCTGTCAGTTAAGCATCTGCCTCCAGCTCAGGTCATGATCTCGGGATCCTGGGATCGAGCCCCACGTCAGGCTCCCTGCTCAGTGAGAAGTCTGCTTCTCCCTCTGACCCTCCCCCCTCTCATGCTCCCTCTCTCTCACTCTCTCAAATACATAAAATCTTAAAAAAAAAAAAAAAAAAAGAACCACTTTGATCATCTGTAAGAAGCAGTTCCTCATTTGTTCAAGTTATCCTGAGATTGCAGCAATTAGTCCCATCTTCAGGCTCTACTTCTAGTTCTCGTTCTCTTGCTGTTCCCACAACATCTGCAGTGACTTCTTCCACTGAAGTCGAGTCCCTCAGAGTCATCCATGAGGGCTGGAATCAACTTCCTCCAACTCTTGTTCAGGTTGATATTTTGCTCTCTTCCCATAATCACAAAATGTTAACAGCATCTAAAATGGTGAATCCAGGGGATCCCTGGGTGGCTCAGCAGTTTAGTGCCTGCCTTCAGCCCAGGGCGTGATCCTGGCATCCCAGGATCGAGTCCCACATCGGGTTCCCTCCATGGAGCCTGCTTCTCCCTCTGTCTGGTCTCTGCCTCTCTCTCTCTGTCTCTCATGAATAAATAAATTTTAAAAAATGGTGAATCCTTTCCAGAAAGTCTGCAATTGAGTTTGCCCAGATCCACCAGAGGAATCACTATCTATGACAACAAAAGCCTTCTAAAATGTATTTCTTAAATAATAAGGCTTGAGAGTCAAAATGACTTCATCCATAGGCTGCGGTATGGATATTGTGTTAACAGGCATGAAAACCACATTAATCTCACTGAACATCTCCACCAGAGCTCATGGGTGACCAGATGCATTGTTGATTAGCAGTAATGTCTTGAACCTTTTTTTTCCCCTGAGCAGTACTCAACAGTGCGCTTAAAATATTCAGTAAACCATGTTGTAAACAGATGTGCTGTCATTCAGGCTTTGTTCCATTTACACAGCACAGGTTGAGTAGATTTAACATATTTCTTAAGGGCCTTAAGATTTTCAGAATGATAAATGAGCATTGGCTTCAACTTAGAGTCACCAGCTGCATCAGGCCCAGACAAGAGAGTCAACTGTCCTTTGAAGCTTTGAAGCAAGGCATTGACTTCTCTCTAGCTCTGAAAGTTCTAGACAGCATCTTCTTCCCAAATAAGGCTGCTTGGCCTACATTGAATTCTGTTGTTGAGTGTTGCCACCTTCATGAATTATCCGAGCTAAACCTTCTGGATAATTTGCTGCAGCTTCTACATCAGCTCTTGCTGCTCCACCTTATGCTTTTAGGTTATGGCGATAGCTTCTTTCTGGTGAACTGATCTCTGCTAGCCTCGTATCTTTCTTCTGCACTTTCCTCATCTCTCTCAGCCTTCACAGAATTGAAGAAATGTAGGACCTTGCTCTGGATTTGACTTTGGATTAAGGAAATGTCATGGCTGGTTTGATCCTCTATCCAGACTGCTAACACTTTCTCCATATCAGCAATAAGGTTGTTTCACTTCTCATTCTTGTGTTCACTGGAGTAGCACTTTTAATTTCCTCCAAGACCTTTTCCTTTGCATTCACAACTTGGCTGACTGGCATAAAAGGCCTGGCTTTCAGCACCCCTCAGCTTTTGACAGGCCTTCCTCACGAAGCCTCGTCATTTCTAGCTTTTAATTTAAAGTGAGAGACATGCAACTCTTCCTTTTATTTAAACACTTAGAGGCCACATAGGCTTCCTAATTGGCCTGATTTCAATATTCTTGTGTCTTAGAGAATAGGGAGGCCTGAAGAGAGGGAAAGAGATGGTTGGTAGAGCAGTAAGAAGATACACAGCATTTATGGATAAGTTTGCCATCTTATATGGGTACAGTTCATAAAACCCCAAAACAAGCCCAATAGTAACATCAGAGATCACTGATCACACATCACCATAACAAATATAACAACAACAAAGTTTGAAACATTGTAAGAATTACAAAAACCTGACACAGAAACATGAAATGAGCAAATGCTGTTAGAAAAAATGGCATCACTGACTTGCTCAATACAGGGTTACCACAAGCCTTCAATGTAAAAATGTGATGTCTACAGAGGCGCCTGTGTGGCTCAGTCAGTTAAGCATGTGCCTTCGGCTCAAGTTATGACCCCAAGGCCATGAGATCAAGCCATGCATTGGGCTTCGTGCTCAGTGTGGAGACTGCTTGAGATCTCTCTCTGCCCCTTCCCCAAAATAAATAAAATCTAAAATAAAAGAAAAGAATTTTGGCTTCTGACACAAGTAGCAAACCAGCCACAATAGCCATCAGGGCAAAAAGGAGAAAAAAGAAGGTAAAGAGTTTGGTACTTGCCTGTGAAGGTATGGCTTCATCTTCAGATGACATTCAGGAAACAAGGATGTCTTCTGGGCAAGACCCTTCTTCCTGAAGACTGACAATATGGAAACCAACCTGAGTCCCCTTTTTCCTGCCTTCTCTGGATTGGGTTTCGAGCCTTGATCAGCTTTCCTATCTGTCTCGTCTCCCACCCTTAGTTACCCCCAAATTTGCTGTATCATCTTGTTTTCCCTTCCTGAAGCTCTACAAGGGTAGACGCTTCTGGATACCGCCATTGCTGGCAGTGCTACTTCCTTGTTCTTCCTAGCCTCCTGCAGGACCATCATGCAAAGCTCCCTGCCATCTGCCCTTGCCTGTTAAACTGTCAAAACTCGCCACCGGCTGTCCTCATCCAGGCAGATGTGGGGCTCTCCATCTAGGCTACTTGGTGGGGTTAAAAATAACAGGGTGGCCCACTTAGTCTCACAAATCTTGCAAACCCTTTGTCAAATTACGTGACTTAGCCTCATTAGCCAACCTCCTGAAGTCTAAGACTTTTCTTTCTCCCAATGGGTGGGGTCCTTTCCCTCCTTCCACAGCCATGTGACTGTCCAGCCTCTGCAGCCAGCACGTCACCCTGTCTGCAGTCCTCCCATGTCTGGCCCACACCACACACCCAGCCTCATCCTCAGGTGTGTCTTTCTGAAATGCCCTGTACCACCCTAGAACACCTCCCTGTCACCTCTGCCAGGAAAGATCACCTTAGAAGTTGTCACTTTGGATTGCCAATCATCAATGTCTACAACTGCCCAAATCCAGCAAGCAGAGCTGGGGTTAGGGGCAGAGTGGGGGTGGAGGGGCAAAAAAAGCACCAGGTTAGAGTTGCTAACCTCCCTCCTGAGATCTTTGTTACTTGCAAATGCTGGAAGCCATTTCCCAGAGGATGATGTGAGAGGAGAAACGATGGAGTGAGGGGATTAATTATGTCATTTGGGTCCCTTTTAGACATGCCGGGCCTCTTCAAACTCACAATTAAAGGGCTTTAAAAAAAAGACTATCCATTTATTCACGAGAGACACACAGAGAGAGGCAGAGACATAGGCAGAAGAAGCAGCAGACTCCCTGTGGAGGGAGCCTGATGTGGGATTTGATCCTGAGTCCTCAGGATCACCTGAGCCGAAGAAAAATGCTCTACCACTGAGCCACCCAGGAATCCCAGCTTTTATCAATGGAGGGAACTTCCAGGGAATTGCCACACTCAGAGACCAAAATGTCTGAACTGTGTTCTGCTGGAAGCTGAGCCTCAGCTATCTAGTTAGTTACCCCTTCCACCTTTTCCTTGTTTAGTTCAGGCTATCCTTCAGTGGCACCTGCTGCCTGGGGATGATGCAAGCCTAAAAGGGCCAGCACACGTCCCAGGTGCTGCTCACTACTAAACTATTAACAGAATAGGTATGTTTTGCTGCAAAGATTTACCAAAAAAATCCAAAAATGTGATGTCCATCTAAGAGTCCTCTACCAGTATGGCACCCATGTCCGGTGCAGATGGAGATGGTAGTGCCACTCTGAAAAGACATCTCTGGTAGGCAAAATAATGGATACTCAAAGGTATCTAAATCTGAATCCTTGGACCCTGTGAATACATTGTTACCTGATAAGGGAAATAAGAATTGCCAGATGGAATTAAAGTTCCCAATAAACTGAATTGGAGATAAAGAGATTATCCCAGGTTATCTATCCAAAAGGTAGGGAAAAGTTTGGCCACCTTTGTTGTCATCAAATCCCCAGCATACCTTGACCAGTACAGACGGCTTTCCAGCCCTCCTTAGGAAAGAAGGGACCTTGGCTTCTGCCCTAGTCCTGTGTTTTCTTTTTTAAAAGTAGGCTCTATGACCAGCATGGAGTCCAACGTGGGGCTTGAACTCACAATTCTGAGATCAAAACCTGAGTTGAGAAGAAGAGTTGGGACGCTTGGGGCACCTGGTTGAGCATCTGCCTTTGGCTCAGGTCATGATCCCAGGGTCCTGGGATGGAGTCCTGCATCAGGCTTCTTGCAGGGAGCCTACTTCTCCCTCTGCCCAATTCTCTACCTCTCTCTCTGATTCTCATGAATAAATAAATAAAATTTTTTAAAAAGGGGGGGGGAGAATATTCTTAAAAAAAAAAAAAAAAAGAGTTGGACACTGAGTGAACCACCCAGGTGCCTTTACCCTAGTCCTGTTTGTCATTGAAGGGGGTGGTGACATCTGGGTAGAAGGGTAGTGTGAAGGCATTGGAAAACTCCAATCAGAACAGCACAGGCCTCGACAGGTGTTCTAAGCTCCCTTGGTCCTCCCATTTGTCCACATAATGCCAAAGCTGGCCAGGCATCTTTACCTGCTACCGCCCAGATCTTTTTTTTTTTTAAGATTTTTTAAAAAGATTTTTATTTATTTATTCGTGAGAGACACAGAGAGAGAGAGAATGGCAGAGACACAGGCAGAGGGAGAAGTAGGCTCCATGCAAGGAGCCCGACGTGGGACTTGATCCCGGGTCTCCAGAATCACGCCCTGGGCCGAAGGTGGCGCTAAACTACTGAGCCACCAGGGCTGCCCAAGATTTTGTTTATCAGTAAACTCTACAACCAATATGGGGCTCAAATTCACAACTCCAAGAACAAATTTGCCCTCTCTATTGACTGAGCCAGCCGGGCATCCCTACAGACCAGATCTTTAAATTATCTGGCCTTCTTATGACCTGATAGAATTTCTCTTGTGGAAAAACCATCAATTTCTTCTTTGAGGACTTCTCGGCATAAATGCCAAGTCCACATTGTCCTCCAGCCTGGACCTTCAATTTGTTTCTTTTTCTCCTCTTTAGCCTGGAGGGGATTTACCTTGATATGCATCTGGGCTTCTATTTTGGGGAGTTGCTTGCTCAGTGGCTGAAATTTTCTAGATGTAATTGTCCCTGACAATTCGTGCCAATCAAACAAGCCAGTCAATCTGACCCTGAATGACTATCACATCATCTGGTGGCTTATGTTTTCCATAATAAATCCAGGCTGAGGGACGCCTGGGTGGCTTCAGTGGTTGGCCAGCTGCCTTTGGCTCAGGGTGTGATCCCAAGATCTGGGATTGAGTCCCACATCGGGCTGCCTCGGGGGAGGCCTGCTTTTGCCTCTGCCTCTCTGTGTCTCTCATGAACAAATGAACGAATGAATGAATGAATGAAAAAACAAATAAAATAAATCCAAGTTACAGTGACCCAAGGGAAGTTATAAGCTTCCCCTTATCATTGCCCAGGAGTATTATCAGAGAGCTCCCCCTGGGCAGGCCATTGTTTCATTGTTGGGGTTAGTGCCCTTGTTAAGAGATCTAAGAGAGCTCCCTCACCCTCTCACCATGTGCAGGATGGGTGCAAGATGGCTGTCTAGGAACCAGGAAGCACACTCTCACCAGACATCAAATCTGCAGGTGACTTATCTTGGACTTCCCAGCCTCCAGGACTGTGAACAATAAATTTCTGTGGTTTATAAGCCACACAGTTAATGACATCCTGTTATAACAGCCCAGGTGGACTAAGATATTAAGCTTTTGCCCAAAACCATCCCCAATGTTCCTCCTTTCTCACACATTTTAAGAGCAGACCTTAGTACATTTCTGCATAAATAACTGTCTTTGACCTCCAGGGAGTTTCACTTGTGGTCACAGCCACAGGCAAGAAGGAATTTTTCTTTTCCCTGTGGGGCAAAAGGGTGAACAACCACCATGCTGTTTTTCTTAGCTTTATGGAATCCTCTTCCCTTCTTCTGTAACTCCAGTCACCAACCCAAAACACTGGGATCTTGGGGCAATAGCTAAGTAACAGTTGGTCCCCTTTTCACCAAATGCTTTGGCAACCAGGGTCCCTACCTTCCATGCATCCTATTCCATAGTTGGTTAGTTGGGTGGTCACACTTCTCTCTTTCCATTGTGATCTTATCAGCCTCCAGAAGAGGTGTTAAAATACATTAGAGCCAACTCCTCAGGGGCAGGTGGGCCTAGTCCCATATCATATTGCCTCTGTTTGGGTTGAATGGCATCTCCCCAAGAGATACGTCCACCCTAGACCTTAGAATGGGACTTTATGGGACAGCTGGGTGGTTCGGTGGTTGGGTCTCTCATGAATAAATAAATAAATTCTTTTTAAAAATGTGACCTTCTTTGAAATCAGGGTCTCTGCAGATGTCTGTAAGATCTCAAGATGAGATCCTCCTGGATGTGTAGGCTCTAAATCAATGACAACTGTCTTCACAGGATGGAGAAACAGAGAGCTACAGAGAAAACCACATGAAGATGGAGGCAGAGACTGGAGTGATTCGTCTGCAGGCTAAGGAAGGCCAAGGACTGCTGTCAACCACCAGAAGTGAGAAGTGAGGCATAGGTCTAAGGGTCTTCAGAAGGAACTGACTTGCTTACACCTTGATTTCAGACTTCTGGCCTCCAGAACTGTGGTTTTAAGCCACCAACATTGGGGTCATTGTTGCAGCAGCCATAGGAAACCAAGATAGCCTTTTTTACAGCAAGATGAATAGGTCAACTTTTGTCAGGAACTACAAGTTTTGAATTAGGTACACAGAGTTTTTTACTTTGTTAAAATGCACACCCACGCACACACACACACACACACACACACACACAGCAGTTTTTCCTTGACTGTCAGAGAAATTCATTGTTTCAAGACACTTTACTTGGCAAGCAGGCCCTGAGTCTTGTTGGGGCTTATTGGTTGTGGTTGCTCCCACTGGCAGGCAGCCAAGGCTACTAAGAATGAGATCTTTAACTTGCCAAACAATAAGACATCATTATAAAGACAAGAAATAACAAGTGTCAGGGAGGATGTGGAGAAAAGGGAACCCTCACACACATGCTGGTGGGAATGTAAATTGGTGCAGTCACTATGGAAAACAATATAAAGGTTCCTCAAAATATTCAAAATAGATCTATCATATGATCCAGCAATTCCAATTCCACTTCTGGGTATTTTCCCAAAGAACATGAAAATGCTAACTCAAAAAGATCTCTGCACCCTTATGTTCATTGCAACATAATTTACAATAGCCAGGATGTGGAAGCAACCTAAGTGGCCATTAACGGGAGAACAGATAAAGATGTGGCCTATATACACAATGGAATATTACTCTGCCACAAAAAGAGAATGAGATCTTGCCTTTTGTGACAACACAAATAAGACTGTGAGGATGTTACGCTAAGTGAAATAAGTCAGAGAAAGACAAATATATGATTTCACTTGTATGTGAAATCTAAGAAGCAAAACAAAACTCACAGACACAGAGAATAGACTGTCACTTATCAGAAGGGAAGGAGGCTGTGGGTGGACAAAAAGGGGTTTCAGGTCACTTTTATGGTGAGGAATGGTAACTAGATCTACTGTGGTGATCACTCTACAGTGTGTACACACTACAAACAGCTGTGTGCTACACCTAAAATTAATAATGCTCGATAAAAGAGTCCATAATTATATATGGCTGCTATAGAAAAAGAAATATATATAATGTATAAAGAAAAAATAAAAACTTTCCTGTGAAGATTAAAAAAAAAATGCATCAGGGCCACCTGAGTGGCTTGGTGGTTGAGTGCCTGCCTTCGGCTCAAGTCATGATCCCGGAGTTCTGGGATTGAGTCCCACATTGGGCTCTCTGCAGAGAGCCTGCTTCTCCCTCGCCTGTATCTTTGCCTCTCTGTGTCTCTCATGAATAAATAAATAAAATCTTTTAAAAAAACGCATCACAGACGGAAATCATGAACCCCGGAGGAACTTTCTAGCATTTCTTTTTTTTTTTTTTTTTGATTTTTTAAATTTATTTATGATAGTCACACAGAGAGAGAGAGAGAGAGAGAGAGAGAGAGAGAGAGAGGCAGAGACATAGGCAGAGGGAGAAGCAGGCTCCATGCACCGGGAGCCCGATGTGGGATTCGATCCCGGGTCTCCAGGATCGCGCCCTGGGCCAAAGGCAGGCGCCAAACCGCTGCGCCACCCAGGGATCCCCCTTTCTAGCATTTCATACACATTCACAATTCCAGCCTATGAGACATGTTACTATCAATTACAACAGTTCATACAATAAATAAATGGGCTGGACTCTTCACTGGCAAAATTACTTCATCTTATCTCTAGCACCAGCACCACCACTGCCGCGCCCCCACCCCCCCACCCAGCCTGCCCACTGCTGCTTTTTGTTTTGTTTTTGGCTTTTTTTTTTAATTCATGAGATACAGAGAGGCAGAGACAGAAGCAGGCTCCCTGTGGGGAGCCCAATGCGGGACTCAATCCCAGGACCCCGGGATCATGACCTGAGTCAAAAGCAGACACTCAACCACCAAGCCACCCAGGTGCCCCTTCCCTGAGAGTTTTCTTCCCAAACTCTTAGGTGCTTTTTTTAAACAGAAACACAAACGAGGTAGTTTTAACAGAGGCAGCTCAGGGGGTCTATGCAATACCTGAACCCAGGGGGAAGCAACTTGTACAGCTTTGCATTTCCTTTGGCTTTAAGTTACCATCATCAACTCAGTATCAAACTCACTTTTTAAAATATGTACTTTTTATTTATTTAAAGAAAGAGAGCAAGAACGGGGGGGAAGGGGAGAGAGACCATCTCAAGTAGACTCCACACTGAGCACGGAGCCCAACTAGGGGCTCAATCCCAGGACCCTGAGATCATGACCTGAGCTAAAAATCAAAATTCAGATGCTCAACCGAGCCACCCAGGCGCCCCTCAACTCACTTTTAACACCTGAAGGCACCAATACTACCTCTAGCCACTTGACCTCCAAACATCAACAGGTGGCATCAACTATCAGGTTCCACAAAATTCGATACACTAATCTAATCCATGACCTTTGCAGTTCCCAAATAGGATAGCTGCCCTCTGGCCACTATTTAGGTGAGGGCTGCACTACCAGATCTGGGGCCGGTATATTATCCCCTGTGCCAGCCAATGAAGTTTCCAAGTCTTTTTTTAAGGGCACACTGAGTTGGTGTTATGGGCCCCACACTGAGCATCAAATTTGTCAAGCTCAAGCACCCATGACAAGGCAAGACCAAAGCCAGTTCTGACTCATTTGACCAGTAAAGATACAAAGAGCCGCTTGTAGATTGACCGTTGATCATTCACCTGAATGGTCAAAAAAAGTTTCCCTCAGAGATGGTGGTTAGCTCTTAAAGGCAGAGATTCTAGAATCAAATGCCTTGTGGCTTTAGTAACATAATCTCTCTAATCTTCGGAGATCATCATCTATAAAATGGGGGTCATTTTCATGAGGATTGCTGTGACAGTTAAACATTCCATAATGCAAGGCTTCTAATGCCTTCAACATGTCTAAGAGGCACAATCTTTATCTCAACATTGACCATTATCAGAAAAGTATCCATGGGGCTTTTATTTCCACGTGTAAGCTACCTTCATGATTTCTGAAACAAGGCAGGGAACTAATACCTCCTATATAATGCTCCCACCAAGACTTGAAAATCACATTCCCAACATGGATCCAATTATTTGGCAAGGCCCAAGTTAACAGCAACACTGAACCTAGCCTAATGACTTGAATCCCCCCACACACACACCAGATCCACTTTAAAGCTTTTTCAAACAAAACTGGGTTAAGTAGGGAAAAAGAGAAGATGTAGAGGGAGGAGAAAGCAGCAGTTGGAAAGGCAGAGACTGGCATAACCCTTCTTAGCAAGTACTCCCCACTGTCCCACATGGGAGGTGAAGGCTTCACTCATCTGCTCAAGACCCGGAGCAGACATAAAACCTAAGTGGGAGGGACTGGCCATTCTTAGTGTGTCCACTTTACACGAGATTTCACAACACCATAACTGGCACCAGGGCCCATCTATTTACTCAACAATGTTGTCCCCAGTACGGTCACATCATCTTTGAAAGTCAGAGCCAAAAGGGCTGGACCAAGAAGTAAGGGAGGCAAGTTGGGAGAGTAAGTTGTGTCACATGAGAGGTTGTCCCTCCATGGACCTGACATTCCAAAGGGAAAACAGGCGAGGGCAGGATCATAGAGGAAGGAAAAAGCAGCCATTTGCATAGTTTTTTATAGGGCAGGTGTCAGGAAGGGCAACACCTCTTCTTAAAGTCCAGAGCAACTGCAGAGCTGCTCTGAACTGTGATTTTGCAACATCTTTCACGGTGGAGGCCTTACTCTAGCATGCAAAGGAAGTTAACAGCAGTGCACTATCTAAAAGCCACTCCTGTTGACTGATTTAAGAAAAATGCTTCGTTTGTATTTAAGGGACTCTGCCCCCTGGGAACCAGGGCTTTGACGCCTAAGTCAGCCACTGAAGGTCCAAGCAGCTTAGCTACCAGGCCCTGAAAACCCTCCAGAGACACACACACACACACACACACACACACACGCAGCTTTCAATAGAAGTTTCCTTTTATTTTGAAATTGAAACAGCAGAACGAAGTGGATTGTAGCTGAAACAACCTTCACGGGAAAAGCTGGAGTGCTCATCCAGCAAAAGAACAAATTTGCAAAGTCTGAGCCAGCTGCCCCACCTCCCTGGACAAAGCAAAGAACAGATGAAAGGGTGGGAGAAAGGGTACAATCAAAATCCGGTGGTGATGGCTGGCAGGTTTCCAGCCAAGTACAATTTTCAACCTGGCCGCAATTACAGACTAGGATAGCAGGAGCCCCTTCCAGCCCCCACCAGGATTCGCATTCATAACACATTTCCCACTCTTCTTAAGTGAGGTCTCAGGACTGGATTACCTATTCACTTTGCCTCAGGGGAGGGGGGGCTCCTCTGACTTATTCTGGTTTCCAGGACCAGGATGAAGATGCTGGAGAAAGGGGAGAATCCAAGTGGTGGTAGAGGATGTTTATTCATTAGGCTAACTCATCATCTGCTGAAATTCATTTTGAACAGCTTTACATTACAGTGGGTTACATAAAATTTACACAGAAGTGTTACAACTGTTACAAGTGGCCCCTCAACCCCCACAGGGGGAAATGGTGAGTTGAGAGGTAAGCACCCCAACACACAAAGTCTTTATTCTTGGCAGCGGGGGATGGGGGGCTGAAGTCACCTGGCTGGGAGGGTCTTGGGGTGAACACAGGTTAAGACTCACCTGCAGGAACAGGGTGTGGGGGAAGGGGACACAAGCCAGGGGGCACTGTGGAAGCCGTACCTGTTAGAATAGCACATATCTTAAACAAGTGGAGAAACTCGCCCAAGAGTGAAACTTATTTACGGGGGAAAAAAAGAGAAAAGTTTGGGGAATTAAAACATCCAGTGATCACTGGAAAAATGTCTCCCTCTTTTTTTTTTAATTTTTAACTTTTTTTTTTGGTTTTTTTAATTTTTTGGAAAGTATTTTTAAGGTAATATTTTTTTCCTTTGGAAAAAGAAATCTTTTTCCCCCCCTAACCTAAGCAAGTGGAGTTGCCACTACCTAATTTATCTCTATTGTCTTGCTAAGAGGTAGATAAAACAAAAGTGAAATGGGGCTTCTATGAGGAGGTCCATTAGAGGGTGGGGAGGGGCTGGGATCGCCCAGTGGACTCCCCGACTACAAAGATGCCTGAGCGACCAGAGGACCGGGGCCTTGGACTCTCAGAACAAAGGATCCTGCACCACCTCTTCTTCCAGAGCCACTGTCCCCATGAAGACGGCGAAAGGGGTACAGTGGAGGTGGAGTATCTCAAAGAAACCCTGAAGAGGTCTTAGCTCTGGCTTCCCCAGGCTTCCTGACACTAGGGCTGAGTTGATGGGTTCCAGGCCAAAGCCCCCCAATTTCACCTTCAGCCAGCCTCTCTGGTCCAAAAAGTGAGAGGGGGCAAACCAAAGGGAAACGGGTGACACATTGAACCCCAGGGCAAGGCAGGCAGAAAGGAGAGACCCAACTGCCAGACCTCCAGCCTAACTGACAATGGTGGGGGATCCTGGCAGGCCTGCCTGTTCCTCAAGAACAAACCTTTTGTGGCACAAGCCTCAACTCACTTCTGGCTGGGATTCATACCCTCATGCACGAGTCCCTGCCCTTGTTCCAATCTTATCTTATTGTAAGGACTGAGGTAGTTAATCCATTTCTACTCGTAGCATCCATCACCTGTGGTTACTCAAAACACCTGCTCCCAAGGAGCTTCCTGCTATTTCATTTCAGAAAAACAAAACAAAACAAAAAAACTTTCATGTCTTGTCAGTCCGGATTCAACCATACTAAGGCGCCATACGAATGGTGCCATCATCAGGCTGTGCCCCAAAGGAGGTCAAGGTTGGGACCTGGCCCTCACCCTCTACCTCCACCTTGGGTCACGAGGCCTCCCCCCTGCCCTGTACCCCGACAGAGAAGCCTTATGTATCCAAAGGAAAGAAACCAAAGCTTTCAGCTGGTGTTACTCTAAGTCTGAATACAAGAGAAATGCTCTGCATCTAAGTCATCGAGTGTTTGGAAGGGAAATGGCTTTACCTCCCCTGGCATCGAGGATTTGTCTTCCATCTTCCTGCAATGACTTTTGTTAGGCTGTGCTGTCTTCCTTCTACATTTTCAACAAACAGGCAAAAAACCATTGTGTGGTTTGAATGTCAAAGCCACTAGGATCTCCCCAAAAACACTTCTGGAGAATGAAGAGATCCCCTACCCCTGGATGGGAGGTGGGAGAGAAAGAGTGGACCACAGGTCGAGCGGTCCCTCTGGGGCTCTGTGAGGTAGTTACATAGCACTGCAGGTTCCCAGTTTGGCAGAGAGTATGTCTGGAGTGGGAGGAGGGGAAGGCACCCTGGAGAGCTAACTGAGGCCCCTCCTCACTGCCAGTCTGCCAGGCCTGAAGGGAACTCACCATGCTATCTCTGCAGTGGGGGGCGGGGGGGGGGGGGGGGCAGAGAGCACTCCCACATGGAGGAGCCCCAAACTTCCCTTCCTTCCCCAAAGTGCAACCAGGAGCCAATGGACCCCTTTCTCAGCTCCCTACCCCTTGGCAAATACCGCCCCCACATCCCCCCCGAGGAGCCTCAGAAGGGAAGGGACGCATCTTTAGCTCATTTCCAAGAGCCCCTCTCAGACAGCCCACATATATGTCAAAGAATGGCTACTGCTTTGATTCAGAAGCGGCCTCTCTCAGCCTCTGTCTGTCTTTGGCACAGAGGAAAACGGACACAGAGCCACCTGAAGTGTTCCCCCCGCCCCCAGCATTCTCTGGGTTTTACATGGGGTCTTTTCTGCCAATAGTGAGGCATACCTAGGAATAGCTCCCAACTGCCCCCAGCAAGTGGTGAGCTCTCGGGAAGGGAATCAAGACAAAGAGGTGGGGGGGGGGGTAGGAGAGGGCAGCAGGGGATAAAGCTCCCTGTCCCTATGCTCTGCTCTCCTACCCAGACCCCTATGAGGAGCCAAGTCCACAACCCACACTGCAAAAGGCAACTAGACCCTAGAGGGGATTAAAGCCATCGGGGTGTAACTGTCAGATGCAGCTTTAAAGTTAGTGAATCAAACCATTTTGGTTTTCTGTGTGTTCCACAGATTTAAATATAGATCCTGAAGAGATGGTCCTTTCTTAAAAAATATATATGTAGCGCACACACACACATACACATATATATATAATATTCGAGTATAGAAGTGGTTTTTTTTAAAGTCGCTTTTCTTAGATCATCCAAATCTCCCAAGTGCTTTTCACATTGACTTATCTCACCAAGGATGGGGAAATGGAGGTGATGTGCAGGACAAGGAACTGCCCGAGACCTAGCCTAGGAGTCCAAGGTAGGTCAACCAAGACAGGTCCTCTACCTCCCCTAAACTTGAACCACCAAACCATATTCCTTCTGCTTCTGATAGAATAAACTTTCACAACCTTCCTGCTGGGCAAACGTCAGTGTTGAGGGCAGCTGTGCCTAATTCAATTCACATTGGGACAGTCCCTCGCCACACTTCCTGGTCTCTTCTGGGAGCCGAACCAGCCACAGGAAAAGGACGTGGGCTTAAGGTGTGAAGGGACCAGGATCCCAAACTGAACACTGCAACAATCACATTTCAGGTACTGTGGGTGTTTGTTTTTTCTTTCCTGCTGGTATTTTGAACCAGATCTTAAAGCATGCTTGCTGCTGGAAATTCACCTTAAATCACCAAATGGCCGATGTCTGAATGTTATCTGCTTCATTTTGGGATAAAGCATAGAGAGCCAGAGATGAAGTTGGAAGACCCTTTTTTTTTGTCGTTAGGACAGGTGGGAACCTCAAATTATACTGGCCTGATATTACCCCCTAAATGCTCTCCTGCTTCCCTCCTCTCTTTGGGGGAAGACCATTCTGGAGGTTATAAAGGAATGTCATGAGGACAAAGGGATAAGGCATGAGCGAGGCTAGAACCTATCCCCAATCACATTTCCATACCTCCTATGTCTCCTTACCATCCACCACCCTAAATTAAGAATTCCTTTAGTTTGGGTCCACTGTTAAAATCAATCAGATCAATCTAAAGATGATGGAGGAGATGGAGGGGCAGTCTGTCTGCTCCTTGGTCTGTTGATATAGACCAAAAAGAACAAGATGGGACTGAAATGAAAAAAGAAAAGAAAGAAGTGAAGTGAAGTGAAGTGAAGTGAAGTGAAGAGAAGAGAAGAGAAGAGAAGAGAAGAGAAGAGAAGAAGAAAAAGAAAAAGGGAAAGAAAAAGAAAAAGAAAAAAGAAAAGAAAAAAGAAAAAAGAAAAAGAAAAAGAAGAAGAAGAAGAAGAAGAAGAAGAAGAAGAAGAAAAAGAAAAAGAAAAAGAAAAAGAAAAAGAAAGATTGCAATGACAAACCAGGTGGACCTCTCTGAGGGTGAGAGAGCAGTTTTGTCTCTTCTACCAACGGAATCTTGGCTCCCATATTTCTAGACAGAGAAATGGAGTTCTTTTTAAACGGGTATATTTTTTAGTTATTATTTCACTCCTCGATAAAACGGAGGCAATATTTTAAATATCTCAACAGTACCACTGGTGGGGAAAACTGGCTGGGATGCCCTTTAACCAAAAAGGGAAGAGAGGGGACCCCAGAGGCTGGTTGCTGGGTACTGTTATTTGGCCTCCGCAGGCCCACAGTTCTGCTTGCTAGGTCTCTGAATCCCAGCAGGCAGGAGTTCCCAGGAGGCCAGTGGCTTAGGAATTTGGGAGTAAGAAATCAGGGCCTCCCCCTAGACTCTCTCAACCTTGGGCCTACCTGCTCAGCCTCAGCCTCCTCCCCCAAAGAGCCAGCCCTTGCTGCCTTTCCCACAGGGCCTGTTCTCCATAGAGAGATCCTAAAGGCTTACACTGGCTCATGTTGTAAGAAATTATGAAACATAACTTTCTTGTTTTTTTCTTTTCATTAAAAAAATAATATATTCAAGACTATCAGCTTCTCTTTTGCTTTGCTTTTTCTTTTTTTTTATATAAAATATCAGCAAGCCGCAAAGAAAAAAAAGATTAAAAAAAAGGTGGGGGGAACAAAAAGGAAAGTAATTGCTGAGGTAACTTCATACCTTGAGGTAGTTTACTTCGCACACAGCATTACCTGACTCCGCCCACATGTCATGGTTGTCTCGTTATCACTACTGTCGTTGTTGCAGTGTTGGAAGGAGGGGACTCCACGCATGGGCTTTTCCACATGCAGAGAGAGGCCTTCCTCCCTTCCCAGCACACTTGATAGCATTGTCCAAGGTAGCTAAAGTGCACCACCTGGCTAATATGCATTGACAATCAGTATATTAGGAGGGGGGAGGCCTAACCCCATTTAACTGATGGCTGCCGTCTTCCACAAGGGCTGAACTTCCAACGGGATCTTATTGAGCCTGGTAAATTAATAAATTAAGCTTATTTACCTCTCTGTGCATAACGATGCTGGTATTTTGAATTTTGTTTTCAGGCACAACTACCATCGTGCCAATGATTCATGGAGGCAGAAGCCATCAGTTAAATATGCCTCTAGCATAAAAACAGAAGCAAATACTCTCCAATGTACTGAATATTCATAATACGTGCCAGATGACAGACTTTAGCTTTACCGGGAGCTCAGGGTTGGGTTCCACATCCCACCGCCACCAAGGGAACAGTGCCGTGGTGGGGGAGTGCCCCGCAACTCCTGCCTCTGGGAACCAGCCCTTATAGGAGAACATGGGCTGGAGTGAGGGCACAGTGGCAGCCTTTGGGGCCACTCTAAGTCCTCCATGGAACTGAGACTTTATCAAGGGGAGTTATGTCCCCTTCCCAGTGCTCATATCCAATCATTAAAATAGACTTTAAAAAAATATAAAATCTGCCTGAGAATGATGGGAATCAGGGACAGTACAGTGGTCAGCCCCTATCCCGCTGAGCATTCAGTACCACCCATGTGCACCTAGATGGGTAGAAGTACGTGATGGGGCAGGGAATCTTGGTGGGGAAGTCCCGACAGAATGGAAAAATTTTAATTGCGCCAATTTTTCAAGATGGTGATCTGGACTAGATCAGCCATAAGGGCACTCCTTTTAAACGTGGATTACTATATATTTTAATCATATTTCTCCCCCATTCTTTATCCCCTGCTGTTCCTATTGGTTGGTTAGGGAAGGAGTGGAATTAAACTATAGATGCTGGTGTGTCTTCTCCTTTGAATGAATAACGTAAGCAAAGCAATGCGTCAGTTCCCAGTTTTTCTAGTAGCAGTACAGATAAAACAATTTGTGTGAATATAGGAAGAGACTATATAGGAAGAGGCTATGTCAGGGCACAAGAATAGAGGTATTTTAATCAACGGACCAAGCAGGAGAAGGTTGGAAGGATTTTAGGGTTGAGAAGCAAACCATCCTTTGAGGCTGATTAAAACACCCCTCTGCATGATTCAAAAACCTGAAGGAAATTTTATTTCTCTTCCCACTGGGGTCTGACCCACCCTCTCGGTGGGACCTGGAGAACTTACTTAAAACAATCCACGTTTAAAAGCACCCTGAGCTAGAATTTCCATGGTGACACCCTGAGGGGTGGGCAGTGTTGGGCCAATTGGTTGGGCATGTGGGGCCGAGGGATCAGGGTTCCTCACTGGAACGTCTCTTTCTCAAGCAAGTGGGCAAACCTGATCTACATCCCGGCCCAAGTGTCCCTGATTCCCACTCATTCTCAGGCCTGCTGGGGAGAACGCGCTCTCGATTTCAGCCCGTTGTCCTTGAGTCGATGTGACAGGAAGGGGCTGGTCACTTCCTTCGTGCCTGGGCCTGGTTACTCTGTCCCTTTTGGTGCAGCTGCTTAACTTGGGCCAGGATATCTCGTATTTTCCGTTGCGCCATCTGTAGGAGAAGCAGACAGGAGGCAAGAGTGAAGATCTCCAAAGACATAAGAGAAAACCCGAGCCCAGGGAGAGAGGCCATTGAGTTCTAGACACCGACAGCAAACAGGAAGAGCAAGGGTGAGCAGGGCCCAAAGTTCCTCTGCCTCCCCGTGGGCATTAAGCACCCAGGGGGCAATGCTACTGCACGGGACAGAGGACAGGAGATGGGGTGTGGAGGGAGGGCTGGAGAACGGACAGAGGGACCAGAGTAGAAACTCATTCACCAGAATTCAAAAACTGACAAACTGCCACACATGTCACTGAATCTAAAATAAAACTCCGGGAGTATGTTTGCCAGAGGGTCATCAGGCAGGAGGCCTCCCCACAGATCTGAGCTCCAACACCCATGAAAATATCCCCAGCAAAGGGGATGAAATGTCTGGACGTGGAGTTACAAGCAAGAAGTGAAACCTAAACTCTGCCATTTAAAAAAAAAAAAGACAAAATATGCAAAGATCTGACTCCTCTTTTCTTGAAGGTTTCTTCCCTAAGAACAGAGTTCTGCTGCGAGCAAAGCCAATGGCAAGTGTGGTGCACTGAACAGTTTACCAAGAATCGTTTCCTTCCATAAAGGTAGTGCTTGGTTTCTTGGTTTAAGAAAAAGGTGGTCTAGGTTGGGGAAAGGCTCTGGATTCTGTATTTATGTCACTTCCTACTCAGTCAGCCGCAAGTGGATGGTTTACCTAGGTTTCCCTCTAATTCAGTCTAACAAATGAAAAATACCCGCCCCACCCCTTTCGGTACTGAGTACATCCTGGCTCTGCATACTCGGATCTATCCTTTACCTTCTCACACCTCATGCTCCTCCATTGGTAAAATGAGGTTGTCACAGGGATTAAATGAGTTAATCTATGTCAATCACAAAGGATGGTGCTTAGTATATCAGATGCACCCATAAATCTTAGATGCTACCGCAGCTCTTGTTATACTTCTCTGAGGATTAGAGCAGCTGGCTGGCTCAGTGGCTGAGAGTCTGCCTTTGGCTCAGGGCATGATCCCGGGGTCCTAAGATCAAGTCTAGCATCGGGCTCCCCAAAGGGAGCCTGCTTCACCTTCTGCATGTCTCTGCCTCTCTTTCTCTCATGAATAAATTAAATTTTTAAAAAATGCTTCCCCAAGGATTGTCACCGGCAGTTTCTTACCAAGGCCGTACAGCAGAAAGGCCACATGGGGTTTGAAATCAAAGCCCTCTGCCTCCAAAGGAAGCCCTCTGCTTCCTGGTGCTGTGCAGCCACACCACACTGGAGCTGAGAGCTGGGTTCCAGGCTCCTATTCAGCCCTTGGCTGCTTAGGCAGCACCAGCCAGGCCATAGGCCTGCTAGGAAGTATGTATCCTCTGAACTGAAGGGGGTGTGTCCAGGGTAATCTCCATATCCCTTCCAGTTCCAATTTTAGGAAAACCTCACTACCACCACCTTTCAAACTCTGACTTTCAAAATTCAGAGCATTTGAATTTGATATCCACCCTCTTTCCAGACTCTGGGGCCAGTCCCAATCAATACGGAGCAGTGCTGACTGGCCCTCTGGAGGTGGTGTGGAGATGGTGAGTTCTGGAATGGGGAGGCAGAACTGTAACCAGGGGTGCAGTAGTCATTGTGAGAAAGGCAAAGGGACCGTACTGGACAAAGGCAATCTGGAATACCATCATTACTATTACTATTCCACAGACAAGACTGGGTGAGTGGGTAATACCAATTTCATTTCTTGTCCAGTGCAAAAGGGGATAGCAAAGAACTAACGGCAAACAACATGAAAAAACTCTTAATATATGGCAAGTAACACAGAATATATAGTCTATGTACAAGTTCTCAAATCACTTTCCCTAAGGAGGACAAAACATCTACACATCACACTCCCACACTTAGAAAAGAATGGTCCAGCCCATAGGCAGGCGTAGTGCCCAGGACTCAAAGCCATGCCAAGTCAACGTCTGGAGTTTTGCCTCTCTGATCCTCAGGCTCCTGCTGCCTCTCTACAAGGCAAGAGTGCCATACGTACCTGGCTGGCATAAAAGTGCCCGATGATCTTGACAATGACCTGGTCATTCTCATCTGGGGTCTGGTCTCTTGGCACTACCACCTCAGCCGCTGTCAAATTCTGCAATTCATTCACCTGGGTGGAGTAAGGGGCAGAAAGAAGCTCAGGGTGCTATCAAGAAGGCATGCAGAGGCCTGCAGGGAGGGGCAGCAGGCAAGTCACTAACGGGGAACTGAAGGACTCAAAAGCTGGGCTTGGGGACAGAAGTAAGGAAACATATTGGGAGTCCTAAAGTTGTACAGGATAGGGGAGCAGGCTGAGACCCCAAAACTTCCAGTCTGGCCCCAAGGCTCACCGTTTTGCCGCCTTTGCCAATGACTCGGCCAGCAGCTGACGCTGGCACCCGGATGTGGGTCTCCAGCTTGACTTCTTCCTTGGGACCAAAGAAATTCTCCTCCTTGAGTTTTCCATAAATTCTTCCCTGAGCCTGAGAGAAGGTCCTTGTTAATCAGCGGATCGTACACATAACAAAAGGGAAGTGGGTAAACATGAAAACAGGCCCCCAAGCTCCACCCTTTGGAGATTCGGCCCCAAGGGCCCAACCCAGGGATGCATCAGCCATCCACAACAGGTGATAGGAACATGACCAAGAATACTAAGACCAGAGAGCCTGGGTAGAGTAACTGAATACATACTTCCCAGAACAATTCATAAGCTAAAAAACCCTGCAGGGTCTAGGATGATCCCATTTATGTGAATAAGGCAGCCAAAAGAATCAGCCAGAAGACAGGCTGTTGGATACCCCACACAGCCGCTAGAGCATCCCCATTCTCTCTCCATCCCTGCCTCGGTCGGGATGACCTAACTCTTAGCTCTCTGGCTATGTGACCAAAAGTTCAGGGCCTAGCAACGTACAAGGACAAAAAGGAGAGGAGGGGATTTGGAATCAAAGATCTTGCTTAACTAAGGCAGGGTACAAGAAAGAAGCACTCAAGCTTCCTTCCATCCCCAATTTCTGTTCACCCCGAGAAGTAAAAAGAGTAAGGAAGTCAACGGAAAGGAGTTCGATGCCAAACTGAAAGCAGCATCGCAAGGCTGTCCCTGCACAGGAGCTCTAAGTGTTAAGCAGGGAAGCCTGGCTGGCTCATTCAATAGAGCAGGAGACTCTTGATCTCGGGGTCGTGGGTACAAGCCCCACGCTCAGTGCAGAGATTACTTAAATGAATTAAAACTTTTTTAAAAAGCATCAGGCAGATTTGTACTCCCACCCAACCTCCGTTCCCTTCTTTGGAAAAAGAAAGATGAGAACCTTAAACTGAGCCTCTGGGGGTCCAGTGATGATGACCATACGAACTTTGGAGTCAGGAGTTTCGGGAGGAGCAATCTAGAAAGCAAAGAGCTGGTCAAAGAGGTACTCTCCACCCCACCCCCCAAGCCCCCTGCCACCACCCCAATTCCACCGCCCACTTCTGAGGGCTACGAGAGGCAAGACCCAAGGCCCTGAGCCCCACAGGCATTGCCCCTGCACCAAAAATGTGATGAAGATGGGCGTGAATGTGTTCCAGGGAGGTTTCCTAATCAGGGCCTCCCCACTGCCCACCCTCCCAAACTCCTGGGGAGGGTTTGGTAGGGTCCTGCTCAGAGGGTGGGGACCACCCTTCAGCAGAGAAGAATCTCTGACCAACTCCTTTAGGACCATCAATACGAATGGAGTTAGGCTTGTGGAATAGAACTTTGTTTGACGAGGACAGACTCTCCCTTCTCCCCACACTAGACCATAGCCGAGGAAGGTGAAAAAACAGCTAGGATCCATAACCACTGACTGCCAGGCACTGACCGAGGGATACCTGACTGCATCACTTCACAGTATTATGCCAGTGGCTGCGGTGATGAGCCCCTTTAGCTTTGAGGCTGAACCCACATCAGTCTGTGCCAGAGCTCGGGCTCTCCTCCTACACTGCAACTGCACCTCCTTCTTTGCCCAAAAGCCGAGGAGCACCAAAGGCCCTGGCAAGTTCAAAAGCAAAGGGGACTGCAATCCCTCAGACACAGAGGCCACACAACAGCAGCCACATGTGGCACCCAGGGACATAGGTGGTGGATGCAGTGTTCCCATCGTCCCAGGACCCAGGAGGACCCAGAGCAGGTCACCTTAATGGAGGCACTGGCAAAACGGGAGAGCTGTTTGATGTGCTGCCCCTTCTTCCCAATGATGGCGCCCACTGCCTGTGCAGGGATGAACACCTGCACCATCTCTTGCTCCGGAGCCTGCTGTCAAGACAGAGCACGTCATTACCATGGGCCAAGGATACGGGAGCCCCTCCACACCCCAGGTGAGCATTCCCCAAAGGGAAGATAACATGGGCTACCTGCTCCTTGGCACTCCCCAGGCCCAGCAAGCACAAAGGGGAAGGAAGAGTGCCTCCAGCATCTCAGGTGCCGGCCACATGGCTGGGAATCCTGCCCAGGAGAGGCATCGCAGACCTCCCTGCCCTCTTCAAGAATTCTCTAGGTGTCAAGCTCCCACATGGTACTGGACCCTACCAGAGGCCATGGAAGGGCCCAGGGGTCCCCTGTAATTAGATCTTGTACCTACCATAAAGGAGCTGTAGGGAGCAGCTCCCGTGACACTGCTGGGAGGTGGTGGGACTGCACTGGACGAGGCTGGGAAAAGACCAACAGCTGCCAAGTTCAGGCCGGGGATGAGATGTGACTGCAGCTGGGAAAGGAAGGTGAGGAGGGAGAGGTCAGCTCAGGCTGCAGGGGCCTAGTTGAACCCAGAGGGCAGGGGTGAGGTGGAGGACACAGGAGACTGAGTGTTTCTGGTTCTCACACACACCTAGAGTGTGGAGCCATGAGTGATGGGACATTATTGCTGGACCAAGAACCAGCAACTCCAACCAGAAGGGTCCACCAGAGCCTCAGATGTACCATCTCTCTGGCGATTTACTCAACTACCCTATGCTAGAACATTCCTATGAAAAGGCACAGCAAGGACAGATCTCCGTTAGATATCCAGGACTCACCTTTTCTCCTGTACCCCACATCCTCAATCCCTTTTAACTTTTTTTTTTTTTAATTTTTATTTATTTATGATAGTCACACACACACAGAGAGAGAGAGAGAGAGGCAGAGACATAGGCAGAGGGAGAAGCAGGCTCCATGCACCAGGAGCCCGACGTGGGATTCGATCCCGGGTCTCCAGGATCACGCCCTGGGCCAAAGGCAGGCGCTAAACCGCTGCGCCACCCAGGGATCCCTCAATCCCCTTTAAAAACCAGATGAAGGATGCCTGAGTGGCTCAGTGGTTAAGCGTCTGCCTTTGGCTCAGTTGTGATCCCGGAATCCCGGGATTGAGTCCCACATCGGGCTCCCCCACAGGGAGGCTGCTTCTCTCTCTGCCTATACCTCTGCCTCTCATGAGTAAATGAAGTCTTTAAAAAATTTTAAAATTAAATAAAAACAAAATGAGAGAGCAGCCCGGGTAGCTCAGCGGTTTAGTGCTGCCTTCAGCCCAGGGCCTGATCCTGGAGACCTGGGTTCGAGTCCCACATCAGGCTCCCCCACAGGGAGGCTGCTTCTCTCTCTGCCTATACCTCTGCCTCTCATGAGTAAATGAAGTCTTTAAAAAATTTTAAAATTAAATAAAAACAAAATGAGAGAGCAGCCCGGGTAGCTCAGCGGTTTAGTGCTGCCTTCAGCCCAGGGCCTGATCCTGGAGACCTGGGTTCGAGTCCCACATCAGGCTCCCCCACAGGGAGGCTGCTTCTCTCTCTGCCTATACCTCTGCCTCTCATGAGTAAATGAAGTCTTTAAAAAATTTTAAAACTAAATAAAAACAAAATGAGAGAGCAGCCCGGGTAGCTCAGCGGTTTAGTGCTGCCTTCAGCCCAGGGCCTGATCCTGGAGACCTGGGTTCGAGTCCCACATCAGGCTCCCTGGATGGAGCCTGCTTCTCCCTCTGCCTGTGTTCTGCCTCCCTCTCTCTGTGTATGTGTCTCTGTCATGAATAAATACATAAAATCTTTAAAAAAAAAAAATCAGATGAAAATTATGGCCCCTCTCTTCACTGAAGTACACACAAATACCAATTTTATAGGAAAATCACAGACTGAAGCCCAAGAGGAGACCCAACCCCAGGAATCAGATAAAGATCTCTTAATGACCTGCAGGAATGGAGATCCCAAGTGTGTGACCTGCCCACCTACATGGAGACCTCCCCCTTTCTGCTGTGCCTCAGCCTCAAAGAGGGGTAAAGCAGCCACCTCTGCCACTCACACTCATGGCAGCCACGTCGTTCTCGTAGGCCTCCCGAACTTTCTTCATGATCTCCTGCTCAGCCCTGCAGCAGTTCTCAATCGCCCCCTTCACGGTGATAGTCCTCTCAGGGTTATACAGGGTGAGGTCCTGCAGCCTGGTGGGACAGCAGAGCCAAGTCACCCTTGCACTGATAGGCCAGGACCAGGAAGTGGCCCCAGCTAGGAATTAGCCACAGAAACAGCTCCTGCAGGCTGTTTAACTTTTGGCAAACAGCTCCCTGTCTCTCGCCTTTGGTCTGTAACCAGAGCAGGGAGGGAGGAAGGCGCAGGGAGATAAGAATACCCAACTGAAACCCCTCGGTGTGGAATGAACCCAATCACAGATAGGTTTTCATCACTGTTAAAGCAAGAAGGATGCTCAGAACTGGAAGCTTCTCCAATAGTTCTACACAATCCATTTCCTGTGCTTTTGGAACAGACCAAGTCAGGGATGAAATGAAGAGGCACAGGGCTCAGAGAATCCTCAGACAAGGGCCTGGGTGGGTCCACTTCTCATGGCCTGGCAAACATGCCCAAGACCCCAAAGCCCTGGCTCCCAACTGCAGGGGACAGGTGTAATGTGCAGAACAGGGGATGGACAGATTCACTCCAACAATACGAGCCCTCACAGATATAAACGTTCTTTGCCACTGCACGGATTCTCCTTCAGTAGGGCAGAAACTGCATACAACTTAGGGAACCCAAATATTAAGGCTAATGACACATTGGTGCCCCCAGGCCCTTGGGCATCCCACTCATAAAGAGGTAAATGACAGCCTTACGAGGAGATGGTGATCTTGGTCTCTGTGTCCTGCTCCACCTTCTTCAGATTCCGTCCTTCCTTGCCAATTAGACGCCCCACAAAGTTATTATGGGCGAGGATCTTCAGGGGAACCTCGTCGGCCCTTGGGAAGGGTAAAGGACAAGAGCTGCTAAGTGGTGAGCCGCGCAGAGACCCAGACAGCATGCAACTGCAAATGTGGGGTTTCCAGGACAATTACATCCCAAAAGGTTACAAAAACAAAAACAAAAAAACAGATGGGTGGGTGCTTAGTGCTAGAGATGGGGAGGTAGGGACAGGCTGCCAAGAGCCACATGGGACTATCAGAGCAATGGCCATGCTCACTGTCATAACTGTGATGATGGTTCTGCAGGTCCATGCATGGTAAAACCCATTCACAGCTGTCTGTTTTAAAATAGCCACTCTAGAGAATGCCATGCAGTTTTAGAAAGGTGATCCATATTACCATACTGATCCATAATGTGAAAAAAGCAAACTGTAGAATTGCACTCATTATGATTCTATGTGTGCTAAAACAGGCACATGCATACACCGATGCACACACATATGTACACACAAATACACACATTATAAATGCACAGAGTTGCTAAAAGGGTGTACAGGGGTGTTCGTTACTTGTGGGAAAGAGGACTTCATGTTTCAGTTTATGTCGTCTGTCTCCTACTTATCCCTGCATTCTTGCTAATAAGAAGTCTGTGTTGTAGTGGGGGGAGGTAGCAATTCCCTTCTTACAAGAAACACTGAATAAAAGCCTTACGTTTTGGTGTCCTTTGCTTCCTTATGCATAATCTCCAAGATCATCTTACACGCAGATGAGCAGCCCTCAGGGGTTGAGTGGACGCTGATGGCCTTCTCTGCAGCGCCTGCATTCTCCTTCCTGTGCACATCTATCCTGAGGACCACAAAGCCAAGGACAGTTAAGGGAGTCCCTGGTAAAACCCAGAATCTTCTTCACATACCTTGCTACTTCTCAACCGAAGCACAGAACCAACTCTTGAAACAAGTCCAAGCACGAATGGGGAAGGGCAGAGAAAGGGCCAGGGTCATGTGGCCAGCCTGCTGCTCTGGATTCTGTCTCAATCAGGAGGTGGTGGACAATAGTTGCATCTGGCATGGGAACACAGGGCTGGCAAATGGCAGCCCACAACTCTAAAGCTCCATTTCCTCTTAAATTCTGGATTCCCTCATGAAACAACTATAAAGGGAAGGCACACTGTCCCAAACTTAGAGTAATAAAGAATGTATTTGGAATAAGGATATGATGTGGCTTTTTCTTTTCCAGAGTACACTGATCAGCTATAAAGATAAGAGGGGTCGGGCAGCCCCGGTGGCTGCAGCGGTTTAGCGTCGCCTGCAGCCCAGGGCATGATCCTGGAGACCCTAGATGGAGTCCCATGTCAGGCTCTCTGTATGATGCCTGCTTCTCCCTCTGCCTGTGTCTCTGCCTCTCCCCCTCTGTCTCTATGAATAAATAAATAAAATCTTAAAAAAAAAAGATAAGGGGTCAACTACATGCAAATAAAAAAAATAAAGTTGGGGCACCTAAATGGCTCAGTCAGTTATGCATGTGCCTATGGCTCAGGTCGTGATCTCCGGCTCCTAGGATTGAGCCCCTCATCAGGCTCTCTGCTCAGTGGAGAATCTGCTTCTCCGTGTCCTCCTGCTTGTTCTCACAAACACTATCTCTCTCTCAAATAAAATATTTTTTAAAAATAGAAGTCAAATTCTAAAAGATTAGAGGGGGTAGCTGTGGTGAACATTGGAGATGGGACAGGATGGTGACCTATTCTTGAGGGCCAACCATGGCCAGGCTGCTGAGCCCAATGTCCACTAACAGGCAGCACTGAAACCACAGAGCACCAAAGAGAAGCTGACTCATCTAGACTAGGTTTGCTTGATGTGACTTCCTACAAGAAATTGCAGAACCCTTCTTACTAATGACTGTGTGGCTCAGCCTCTGCCACCAAATGAGAAGCCCCAGGCCCACTTAACATCCCCCCTTGGCCTCACCTTTCCAGGAGGCTGCAATTGGAAGCAATGACCACCGCAGGCCCCCCAACCCCAAATGAAGAAAAAAGGGAATACATTCTAGGCAACATTGCCTAAGTAGTAAATACTAAGACTCCTCGGTGTGCTTCCTGGAAGCACCCCACTTCCATTTCCCAACAGCCAAGACTTACTTAGACTGGGTCTGTTTCGTGATGTTTCGGATGGTGGCCCCCTCCTTGCCAATGATGGCACCCACATACTGGGTGGGCACCAGGAGCCGCAGGGGGATATCCACTTGCTGCTGCTTGGCTGGAGCCCCCGCTGCCACAGGGGAGCCCTGGCGAGGCTGACCCCGAGAGCCAAAGCCTCCTCGGCGCCCGTTCTCAGGACCCTGTGCTATCTGCTCATCGGGAATGTAAGAGACTTTTAAGGCGTGGTTCTCCAACTGGTGGCCATTCAGCTTCATGATGGCTCTGAGGACAAAGGGAAATCTACTGGTCACTCCAATCCATGCCAATCTCACCAAATGCACTCCATGTATAAAGCACTCAGGGTTACAACATGAAATATACTAAAAGCAAGGGAGGGATCCCTGGGTGGCGCAGCGGTTTGGCGCCTGCCTTTGGCCCAGGGCGCGATCCTGGAGACCCAGGATCGAGTCCCACATCGGGCTCCCGGTGCATGGAGCCTGCTTCTCCCTCTGCCTGTGTCTCTGCCTCTCTCTCTCTCTGTGACTATCATAAATAAATAAATTTAAAAAAAAATAAATAAAATAAATAAATAAAAGCAAGGGAGAAGACCTATCCACCACTCCCACCTCCACCTCAGAGAACTTTCCAGTCTAAATTAACTGGCTGAAGACAGGGGTACCTGGGTGGCTCAGTAGGTTAAGTATCTGCCTTTGGCTCAGATCATGATCTCAGGGTCCTGGGACTGAGCCCCGCATTGGACTCCCCGCCTGACAGGAAATCGGCTCCCTCTCCCTCTGCCCCAATCTGCTTATGCTCTCTCTCAGAAAAATAAAATCTTAGGAAAATAATGGCTGAAGACAAAGGGAAACCCAAGTAAGTATTTTCAATGAATTTTGAATTGGCCTATTAATTTCAGCCAGAACTACCAGATTCGTGTGAGTGAATGAATTTAATAAAAACATGAGAAACAAGACACTTATTTTTACACTTATTGAGTTGGCACCTTCCATATTTGAGAAAACTGTAAAAAATTAAAAAAAAAAAAAAAAGAGTTGGAGATAGAATGTCCTTGCTTACAGCTTGGAAGCAGGAGTTTAAATATACCTAGAATGCCTGAAAACCAGGAGTGAGTAACATTGGGGGGGAGGGGCAGGCTCCATCCAGTCCCAGCCTGGCTGATGCAAGTTAGAAAAGTTAACAAGGCGGGATGCTTGGGTGGCTCAGTGGTTGATCATCTATCTGCCTTTGGCTCAGGGTGTGCTCCTGAGGCCCTGGGGTCAAGTCCATCAACAGGCTCCCCACAGGGAGCCTGCTTCTCCCCCTGTCTAAGCCTCTGCCTCTCTATGTGTCTCTCATGAATAAATAAATAAAATCTTTTAAAAAGAAAGAAGAAAAGTTAACAAAGCAACAACAGAGAGCAGGGAATAAGCTGAGTATTGACATGACCTTTAGAGCCAGGCTAAGGACCATACACTGGCCACAAGAGACAATAGGGGCCTCCAGAAAATCCTGAGCCTGAGAGCGGTCTAAAGAAAATGGGAACTGGCTCAATTAGTAGAGTGTGCTAACTCTTGATCCCAAGGTCGTGAGTTCAAGCCCCACGTTGGGTATAGGGATAACTTTTGAAAATAAAACAAATTAAAAATAGGGGCACCTGGAGGCTCAATGGTTGAGCATCTGTCTTTGGTTCAGGTCATGATTCCAGGGTCCTAGGATTGAGTCTCGCATCCGGCCCCCTGTGGGGAGCCTGCTTCTTCCTCTGCCTATGTGTCTGCCTCTCTCTGTGTATCTCATGAATAAATAAAAATTTTTTAAAAATAAAGGAAATGATATTTGAGGAAGTGGTGGGATTTTTACAATGCATCACCACCCAGTTAGAGACAGCATTCTGAAGGAACAAGAAAGCAATCAAAAGCACAATGTAGCAAAAGGCCTGTAACAGGTCTTACACAAATCTTACATAAGTGCACAAAACGTACAGTGTGTCAGTACCAGTAGATGAGAAGTGTAATTGCTCAACCAAAGGGCTTAAGAATCGAGAAAGCATGGGTGTGGTGGGACTAAGAGGACCCGACAACAGCATAAACTGGGCTCATGGCCTCACCACAATAAAATGTCTGCCCCCCCCCCAGCAAAACAAGAACAAATCCCTTTTGTAAATCTCGCAGTTCCCCCTCACTATCACTAGATGGCACAATCAACACAGCAAAGGACTCTTGCAGGTCCAAGGCAGCTAGAGAAATCCAACAGAAAGCCTATCTATTCTCTCACGGAGGATTTCCCCTTTCCTGGAAGGGCCCTTGGGTCTCTTCCCTTCTGTGAATTTGCTATCAATCCTGAGGAGTTTCTGAACTTTTAAGATCCCTGAACCAATGAACAAGAGTCTGCAATTGGCTATCACAATAACGGAATCCAAGCAGGCACTACTGCCTGTGTGGACCCCAGCCCTGTAAAAGAGGTACCTGGCTTCCAATACCTCCCAAAGACCCACCCTGGCCCGCTTCCCAGCCCACTCACTGCCTGGTCTGTTCCCGGTTGGAATAGGTGACATTCACCACAGCAGTCTCACTCTCGGTGTTCACTGGGGGAGCAAAACAGAAGCCAAGGTTAGAGCAGTGAGATCTGGAAATGCCACCAAGGAATCCCAAGCATTTAAAGCACATCCTTCCAGGTTAGAAGGTTGTAGAAGTTACATGTGTTCGAAGAAAATACTGGGAATGACAAGGCAAAATATTTCCCCTTTTAGAACCCTCTCACCAGAAATCTTAGAAAATTCAAACCTTTTTACATTCTCCCTTCTGTGTCTTCCTCTGATTCCCTCTGGCCAGCCACCAAGAGAGCTGGGCAACAAAATAGTGCAGTGAACACAGCAGTTAGGCAGTGGGGAGTGCACGCACACACCCCATCTAGGAAGCAAATTTATTCTGGGGAAGCCAAACTAGTTGAAAATACATACACAGTAAGATTAGCAATTTACAGAAGCAAACATCCTGAGACATGGTCTGTAAGAATATGGTAAAGAGATGTACATCCACTACAGAGCATCCTCAAGGACAGATGAAACGTGAGTGTATCATGACCTAGCTAAGCGGGCAGAGAGAAGCATCTGCTAGGTAGCCCAGGGGTGGTGATTTCCTGAGTATTCCAAATATCTTGGCAATGGAAATGCACATTCAATCCATCATAAATTCATGGTACCTGCCATTAAGGCCACCTAAATCATCTGCACTTAATCATGAATCCTCTTGGACTTCATTTGACTTTGCCATACACTCTCTCCTACAGCCAGTCCCAGACTGGGCTGGACATTAGAATTCCAGATGTCTGGAGGCACACCTCTTATTTTAAGTTAATAAAATTAACCTGTCTTATGCATCACTGTCTTTTGATTTAGGGTTCCCTAGGCCAACTCAGCACCACTACACCAGGGTGGAGGACACTGACAAAAAACCAAGACTCTGCCCCCACTTCCCTGAGGCTAGTAAGTTACCTGGCCACAAATCCTCAGTGCAGACCACTCTTAACCCCTCTGGCCTTCATCAGCAGAATCTCCCCCACCACTACTACAGTAGGGTATGGAAAGATTGTTCTTTCCAGTTAAACTGAAACAGGAGTCAAACTGACCAAAGCTCTGCTGTCATGGAGTTCACATTCTAGCGGGAGGAGACAACGCAAAGTATGATAAGCAAATTCCCTAGCATAGCAGAGGTTGATTAATGCCACAAAGAGTGTAAATCAGGGTAAAGAAGGTGGTGGTGGAGGGCAGCCCGGGTGGCTCAGTGGTTTAGTGCCACCTTCAGCCCAGGATGTGATCCTGGAGACCCGGGATCGAGTCCCACATTGGGCTCCCTGCGTGGAGCCTACTTCTCCCTCTGCCTGGGTCTCTGCCTCTCTGTCTCTCTCTCTTATGAATAAATAAATAAAATCTTAAAAAAAAAAAAAAGGTAGTGGAGAGGGATGCGATTTTAAATAGTGGACAGAAAGCACTCACTCAGTGACAGTTGAAGACTTTCCCTGTTGTCCAACAAAATCCAACATTTCCCATTCTGTAGGGATGGGGAGCAGGATGCAGTGTGCTACAGCTGCCCGGGTGACCCACACACAGATTTCCACTAGTATGAGCTCCTGCAGGGCCTCCCAGTGAAGCTCACGATGAGCCTCAAAGCCAGTGCTCAGTCTTGCTGTCTGTCCAGGAGTAACTCAGTCACCAGTCTAACAAGTGAGCAGTACTGGGCAATGGTTATCAGTGTGGCTGGCTGTGTCCTGGCATTTATGATCAAAAGCAACCTACAAGATCAGAGCAGGAGAACCCATCTGATGGACTCAGCACCTTACCTTTGTGCAGGCAAATATTTTAATCTAGAGTGATTTCTAGCTTCCATCTTTCCACAGAAAATGAAAATTTAAATTTTCACAGGGTGATTATTTACATTTCTTGAAGTTCTACAAACTCTAATTGTATCTTTTCTCTTGGCCAAGCACTCATGTCCAACCAAAACCACTCTCTATTTTAGCTCACTTCCTCTGAAAATTACTTATAACCTTAAGCAATGGAGGAACCTCAGAAATCTTAGCAAATATTTTATGACCCAGATTTTTCTTATTATTTCTCTTGTAGGCCCACTCTTGAAAGACTGTTCTTGCCCATCACTAAGTACCCAATAATAAAATCTCATTTTTTGTTTCTTTTAATTGACCAAAGACATGTAGCTGACAATCAGCTTCTAAAAAGAGAAAACCAGTTGGCTATTCCTGTCAAACATGAAGAATTATGAAGCTTTTAAAAAGTAAAAGGGCTGCAGACTTACTAGGGCTGAGTACACAATTTCCATGTTTATACTACTGTTGAAATCCTCAGACCTCTATTTCTACCAAGGCTGACCCCCTAAGAGCTTGGCATCTCATGCTGGAAATGAGTGACTTTCCTCGTTAAACAAAGAGAAACCTATTCTAGAGAGAAGCAGCATAGCCAAAGCTGGGATGACATGCCCATGCCCTCCTGTGCGTGTATCTTCCTCTGTGCCATATTGCCATATCCTGTCTGCCTTCTTTTTGTATGCCAGGTGGATCTGGTCATGGAAAACGAAGCAGAGCAGATCCCCCCAAAGTGCTCCAACACCCACCCTTTTCCCACCAGCCACCACCTCTGTAGTCTTACCTTGCTCGCAGTTTTCCACTGTACCATATTGAGCAAGCAGGCTGTCCAGCACCTAGGAGCATAGCAAAGGGAAGACGGCTACTCTGAGCATCCCAGGAACTATCACAACCACCAGATACCCTCTCCCCAAAGCAAGGTGGTACAGGCAGAGCCTTAGGTGGGGACTGACCTTAGTATCACCTGTTCAGCTTCCCCTTTCTAGGGTACTGATGCTGATGGTGATTTGTTAGGGTATCTTCGAAGAAATGTACTTGAGCACCAAAAAGGCTTTGAAAGACTTTTAGGAATAGACTTGGGCCGCTGGGGTCCCCAAATCAGCTTCTGCCATCACTAAATTTCGGGCTGAAGAAACAACCTACCCACCTCCCTAATGCCTCTCATGACAAGGATAAGCCCAAAAAGCTAACATGGGTAGTCCTGGGCTGAAAATGGGACCCAATCAACCTTTGTCTGCACCGGCAACCCTAGCCTAGCCTAGCCCCCAAACCACCAGGGGGACCTCCCCAGTCATCCCAGCTGACTCAGACTGACCCGGGCTTCCTTTCCATCCCCACCACCCCACGCCTTGAGTTTCCCCCAATCACTTACTTCCCAACGGAGCTGGGGTGGGATATTTCGGATCTGAATTTTCCGACTCCTGAAATAAGAGGGAAAAGGATTAATGATGCTCTGGATGCTGTAGGGACCTATGACCCTGCAGTGTTTAATGCTTTTGTTAGTTTTTATCTCTCTACCTTCTGTTCAACACCCAAGTCTAAGAATCCAAGAATGATAAACTTTGGGAATGAAGACTTGGGGTGGAGGGGTGCCTCCCATGAGAATGTAAATTATCAGTGCTACCACAGATACGACGCCTAAGATCAGGTGCCCTCAGCACCAGGGTAACACCAATCACATATGCTTCAGTTGTCCCTCTACTTGTCTTGCCCTCTGTTTTCTTCACTAACCACCTATTTTCATCTCTTACCTCCCACTATGTTTCAGGCACTTAGGAATACCAAGCTGCTACAGAAGACATCATTTATTAATCTGATGCCCATTTAACTGTTGCCTACTTCATGCTATATTTTGTTCTAGACACTGGGGACACTGTGACAAAACAATGTGTCTGGCCCTAAGGTACTCAGTTTATTGGGAGAGACATACATGCAAACAAATTACAACAGGATAATAGTAAGGTTGTTAAGTGTTTTATTTGACAGAGAAAGAGCACAAGCAAGGGGAGCAGAGGGAAGAGGGAGAAGCAGACTCCCCCCCGCCTGAGCAAGGAGCCCAAAGCAGGCTCAATTTCAGGACCTGAGATCATGACCTGAGCTAAAGGCAGATGCTTAACTGACTGAGCGACCCAGGCACTCCTAGTCAAGTATTTTTTATACAGGTATGGATTTTAATCTGTGTTGCACTTAACAGCACTGACCTTAAAATTATTTCCACTTCTTTGAGGCTCACTTTCCTTTCTTTGCACAACAGGGATAATACCTATACATAGGGTGGTTTCAGGTGATGTTAGAGAATATTAGATTTTAGCAAAGGGCTTCAAGTACAGATGCATCCAGAATACTAAGGTGGAAGCGATTAACACACAACACAACATCATGACCGCCACCTTCCCTCCTTCCAAATGACTATACTTTCTCCTTCCCATCTTTCAAATACCTCTTAAAAGTGTCATTTTCCCCAGAAAGGCTTTCAGGTTCAAGGTTGATTCCCAGGGCAATTAACTGCTCACTACCCAAATCGATGCCCTAATCCCTGGGCTTACAACATTTCAATTGACTTGATCTTCACTGGTCAATTGTCATTTATGTCTTTGCATATCCCTGATCAAACTTAGTTTGGGGACATAGTCCAATGAAACCTTAACAGCATGAAGGAAATCTGACCTGGGAAGCAAGAAAATCCTGTTCTAGCTCTTAAACTACCCGATTGGGTCTTCTTCTGATTAAGCCAAGTATAAGCTTCAGGCCTCAGTGTTCCTACTGGGCCCATGTCAGCTCCTGCAAAGCTAGGGGTGCAGGATGCTGAAAACACATAGGAACAAAGGAAGAGATAGATGCTCAGCTCCCATGTTTCCCTCTTGGCTGTCCCTAGGCCAGCTCACTCATTCCATCCCTGTGACCCTAAATGTCTTAAGCTGCAAAATGGAAACTGAAAGAGTCACTAAGATCCCTTCGAGCTGTGCAGCTCTGAGCATGAAAAGTATTGATGAAATACACAAAGGAAATCTCTTCCTGGGATAAAATGACTTCCTGGAAGAGGAGACACATGTGGAAGGGAATCTATGTGTATGGCTCTCTATCTCATTTGGTTCATGAACCTGATCTATGGTCATCAGAATGCAATGCAGGACAAGAGTAAGGATAGCAAACTTCAACTCCACTCCCAGGTCTTCAGAATTCCCACCAGGCCACTTTCTTCTATTGCATTCATAGGCAAAGGAGGGAGACCCTCGGCATCTGCCCTTGTGAGGGATGTCCCATATAACACTCATTTTGTGCCCAAAGGGGAAGAGAAAACACAAAAACTCTCACCATCAAAGCCCAACTGTTAGAGAATTGAAGAAGAGATGGGTACAGCATTGGAAGACTGAGGACACTGATCTCGCTTGATGCCAATAACAGGAGTCACTCCCTCTAGCAAACTCTTGTGGATGAAGGGCTGAGGCTGCCTTCCTGGGAGTTCAGACCAGTAGGGTTTAAAGCAACCCCTGTGCGGGAGGCTCAGTTTGAAGATGGCTCTTTCAAGATGGCCCCTTAGCATAATCTCTGGTCAAGGGTCAAAAACACAGTCCTACTTCAAAACTCCCAGTTTTAGGGGCTTTCTTTCCAGGGTAGGGAAGAGTTAGGGAGGGGATGGTGTGAAGGAATCAAATCTCAGTTTGGGGTTTTAATCCATATCCTGAAAGCAATGGCAGTCTGGAATGTCTGGAATGTTCCAGGAGAAGGAGGGGGAGGAGGGCAGGGCCACACAACCAATGAAAGAAAAGACCTCTGGGCAGCCCTCTCCAACCCCATAGGCAGACACCCACCCCTCGAGGACACACACACACACACCCAATCCTGGGAACCCCTTGAGGCCTCCAAACCTCCTTTCAGCAAACCCCCAACCCTGACAAACACACAACAGAAGCCTCGGAAGACCCTTTGTCTTTTAAGCCCTTGGCCTGGTTTCTATTACTTATGGTGCTACCTAATTTCTTTCAGGCCCAAAGCACACGGAGCGGTGTTGGCAACTGTACCCAATCCTCCCTCCCCAGGACTGCTGGTTAAGTATGGAAGGCCAGGTGCAAGCTGGGCCAGGGCGGTATGCTGGGGGCTTAGGGGTCTAGAGACAAGCTACGAGCATCTGATGAGGTATTCCTTTGCTCTGCACCTTACATTCCTCCTGTGGAAAGTGACTGAGCTTTCATGAGGACTTAAGGAAGTGTGAGTGAAGGTGCCTGACTTGGAGTGGGTGCCCAATCCCTGTACCAGTCCTCAGGAGCCCAGACAAGCTTAGGAAGAGAGAGGGAGGAAGGAAGGGCTGACAACGAGCACTCAGTGTGATGGGAACAGTCATTACAATATTTAGACTTCATGGCTGGGGATGCAGTGGGCCTACAATCCTGCTCCCCTGCCTCTCTTGACAGCTAAAGGGTTATGGTCTGGTCCAGGGACGCACTCCACATGCCAGTGTATCAGCTTCCATGAGGTAGAACAGTACCTCTGCCCTACAGGTAACAACAGGGTACTATACTGAGCCAATCTTGGAGTGCCTAAGCCTTAACATCCTTGTTCAGAAATGGCAAAAGAATGCCTAGAGGTTCACCCAGGAACTGATAAACCTGTTGAGTGATAGCCCCTGGCAATGAAAGCAATGGTTTCACCAACCCAATTATTTCCCTGGGTGCCAACACCCTGTGGATTGCCTGTCCTGACAGGAAGGGCAGTTATCAAGCCCTGGGGCAGCTCCCAACACAGAGCAACCACAGGGGATCCATCTGGAGGAAGTGGAGGGGAAGGGAGGGGGCCCATGAGGGCCACAGAGACCAAATGACCATATTTCTCAAGCCCTGGGGAATTTCGGAGAGAACAGAGTGAGAGAGCACCCATGCAACAGCATAAGGAAATAAGTAGCAAACCAAGAATTTCCGGAAACACAGGAGCTGGATACCCGGAAAGGGATGTGGTTGGGAGTTCTCCCTGGGAAGGAAGTTCTCGTCCTTTTCACCTTCTCAGAGAAGTGTTACTGACTTAGACTGGAAAGGAAAACAGGTCAGTTAGGGAAGGGCCGAACATCTGAGGAATGCTTAACAGATGCCAAGCTGAAATTCACCACTTGCTGGAAGACCCTTATTACCCATGAGGGTGGGGTCCACGGCTCCACTTTACAGACCAGGGCGCCAAGAACTCAAGATTATCTTTGCCAAATCACACAGGTACTAAAAGCCAGAAACAGACTTTGAACTCAAAACCTGTCTGATTCCGGGCTCTGTGCCTTGTCCCCTACGCTGCTGTTTTGATGGAAGAAAGGAGACAAAAAGCCTCTGCTAAAATTCAGTCAAGTTAGGCCAAAGAACAAATTAAAAATATTCAGGGACTCCTGGGTGGCTCAGCAGTAGAACATCTGCCTTTGGCCCTAAGTATGGTCCTGGAGTCCTGGCATCGAATCCTGCATCAGGCTCCCTTCATGAAGCCTGCTTCTCTCTGCCTATGTGTCTGCTCTCTCTGTCTCTCATGAATAAATAAATACAGTCTAAAATAAAAAAATTAAAATTCAGAATTCAGGGGTGCCTTGGTGGTTCAGTCAGTTAAGTATCTGCTTTCAGCTCAGATCATGATCTCAGGGTCCTAGGATGGAGACCCATGTTTGGTCACATTGGGCTCCCTGCTTCTCCTTCCTGGGTCCTGATCCCAAGATCCTGTGAGTCCCACATTGGACTCCCAGGGCGGGGGGCTGCTTCTCCCTCTGCCTGTGTCTCTGCCTCTCTCTCTCTCATGAATAAATAAAATCTTAAAAAAAAAAAAAAAAAGATAGTTACAGATTAAAAATAAGGTGTCCAGGATTTGCTTCAAAATAATTAGAAAAAATTAATACCAATGGATAGGAGTTGTTAATTTCTAAAGCTAGGTGATGAGTACCTGGGAAATTTATTACATTATTCTTTCTACTTTTCTGTTTAATTTTTTTCCATAATTAAAATTGTTTTGTTTTAAGCAGGGCTCAAACCCGCGACCGTGAGATCAAGACCTGAACAGAGACCAAGAAGTCAGACACTTCATGACCGAGCCACCCAAGAGCCCCTAAAATTGTTTTTTAAATTATTCTAGCTTACCCAGTTTTAAAAGTCATAGCAGGTTCCAAAATAATGGATCTAACTAATGATATTTTCCAGTTGGTGTTGTACTAGCAAGAATGCAAGCCTTGGTGTGGTGAGCCTGCTGGCATTTGGAAGGGGTCATGGGCCTGGGGTCTAGTATCCAGAGGAACAGATATACAAATGGTAATCTATCTTTTCAGAATGAAGCCTCTCTGCAGAGCAGAATGCACCCTAGATACAAGGACTCCAGGTCTCCTGGAAAAAGGCTGAAAACTGCCCCAGGAAGTGTTCTACTCCTCTTCCACCTCCACAACCCCAAGGGAAGGAATCTGACCCCTCCCCTGGAAGAAGGAGTTCCTTTAAACTAGGGTGGGGTAAATCAGTGGAAGGTGGGGGGAGGTAGAGGGAAGCAGCAACAGGTTTTGGCAATCTTGTCAAGCTTGGGGCCCCCAGATCAAGATTCCAACCTGGACTTTCATCTCCTCAGAGAACCAGGATTAAACTGGGATTTCCAGATTAGATGCTCCACTCCAGCTGCCCCCCCATCCTCCAGGCTGTGATTTTCTGACAAGCAGACTGTGTGGCCTTGGCCAAGTCCAGCCTTCCAACACCCTGGACCTCTGTTTCTCACAACTGGGAAACAACAACAAAAAAAAAAAACAACAACTGGGAAACAAGGATTAGGATTGGTCTGTTTTACAAGGTCGGGTGTTTCCAGACAGGTATCAACCCTGTCTACCTATAGAAAGAGGTATTCTTAATCTGAAGGATTTTCTGTAACCTAAAGGTCTTAAAGAGTGGTTCTTAACACCCACCCCTCTGAACACCTTTGTTGATACTTCGCTCCCATTAGGAATGTGATAAAAGCTAAGAAAACTATACTAGAAAAGTGCCAGCATTTCGCACACAATTTCTTCAAGATCCCAGGAGTTAAAGACTTTGGAATCCATCCATAAGTCCACAGTTAAGACATCCTCTCACACGTCTACACATTTAACTTCATCCCACATCCCAAAGATGCCCCAGTATTCGCTCAAGCCTGCAGGTGGCTCTTCGAGAAGCTGGGAAGAAACTAACTCAAGGCAATGAGAAAATGAGGCTGGCTGGGGATTGGGCTGGAGTGATGACTTGGCTGGAGTGGTGACTTGCATGTCGGAAAAGAGTAAGTAACAAAGGTTTCAAAAACCTGCAGACACACACATGCTTGCTTTTTCATCCACAGGCAAACTCACGACCATGGCTTGTGCTTTGGTTTCTGTAGTCCAGCTGCTGCACTCAGTCATTCTACAAATTTTTCTTGGCCCCTACTAAGCACCAGGGCAGTGCTGTCCACACAATAGCCACTAGTCACATGTGGCTTTTGAGCCACTGTATTGTGGGTACTGCAACTGAGGCACGGAATACTCGTTTTCGAGGTATTTATATAATTGGACTTTTCCTCTGTAAAATTTGTGAAATACTGATCAGAGGACACCTGGTTGACTCAATGGGTTGAGCGTCCCACTCTACATTTCCACTCAGATCATGGTCTCAACCCCCGCCTTGGGCTCCATGCTCAGCAGAGTCTGCTTAGGATTCTCTCTCCCTCGCCCTGCCTGGCCCCCTACCACCGCACACACTCTAAAAATCTTTATAAATAATTCAAATACTGATCAAATATTTCCAATGAAAACTTAAGCATTTGAATTAGATAGGCTCAAAATATAAAATAACACACATTCAGATTCCTTAAAACTTTGTACATGCCCCCCCAAATAAGACCTCATTATTACATTGACTGCATGCTGAATTAATACCATTTTCAAATTCTAAAATAATTTTAGAATTAACCTTTCTGGGACACCTGGGTGGCTCAGAGGTTGAGCGTCTGCCTTTGGCTCAGGACATGATCCTGGAAGTCCCGAGATTGAGTCCCACATCGGGTTCCTGCATGGAGCCTGCTTCTCCCTCTGCCTATGTCTCTGCCTCTCTCTCTGTCTCTCATGAATAAATAAAATCTTAAAAAACTTTCACATTATTTTCACTCTTTTCTGACATAGCTATTAGGGAATTTCAAAAATTTAAAAAGAATCTAAGCCAAAAAAAATGAAGATAATTTATTTACGTATGTGGCTGTCACTGCATTTCTGTTGGATGGGCCTGGGCACTGTGCTAGAGCAGAGCATAAGGTGATGGCAGACAGGTAAGCCTCATGCTCTCAAGGAGTTGACCGTCAAGTAGGGGATCCCATTGGTTAAAGATGAGAGAAGGGGTGTACAATGGTAAATAAGGAGTGGAGGGGCTGTCCACAGGATCTCTTTACAAGTGGGTGATCCTGCTGACTCTTCAACAAGAGACTCCCCTGTGGCTGACGCTATAGTAGAAGCACCCTCCCGAAGCTGGCTCTCCTCCCAGTTTTTTCCAGCTGGAAGTCACACATAAAAAATGTCCTAAAGTGCCAATCCCTGCCTTTTCCCTAAGACCACCATTGACCCAGTCCTTCTCCACCCTGCCTCCTTATCCCTAGAGGGTGGAGAGGTGAAGAAAATAATTGTCCAGGAAAGCCTCTGAAGGGGGCGGACCTGGCACGCTCCAGGCATGGCAGTAGCTGAGAAAGGGGGCGGGGCTGGAGAGGGGAGGAGGAGCTGGCCCAATGCCCAGGGCTCCGTGCCAGGCTGATCCAGAGGCAGGGCAGCCAGACAGGCGGGCTGTCGGGTGGGCTGATGGGCAGGGTAGGGCCTGGAAAGGAAATTAACCTACTGAACGGTACAGAACTAGGCAGAGGATGTCACCACCCAGGTGAATGCCAAGGTGTGTGTGTGGTAGGGAACGAGTTAGGGGACTTGGAAGGCAGGGACACCAGTGCAATGTATCTGTGGTCCCGTGAACACAGTCTTTTAAATGTACGTAGTGCACATGCACTGTCTTACATATGCTCGGACTCCTGTGCTAACGCTGAGGATAAGCAGAAAGGAAAATCAAATCTCCAGGAGAGACTGGGATGAGCCATGCACCACCCCCCTCAACCTCCAGAAGGATCTATATCATGTTAAATATGCTCCCAGTCTACCTGGAGGCAGGGAAGCAGGTAGGGGGCAGGGAGGAGTTGCTAGCCTGCTTACATGACTAAGGATGTGCGTGGCTGCGCACATGGAAGCCCAGTGCTATCAAGTTCCAACTCAAGGAAATCAGATTCATACACTGAAGCGAGAGGGAGTAAGCCCCTCAAGCCTGAGAGGCTCTTCACCAGTCACCTTTATTTGACAGCTGGAGAAACCAGGGCTCAGAAAAACAAGAAGAGCCTTGGCAATGCTAAGGTAGAACTGGAACTCAGCTCTCTTCTGAGGCTGGTCTGTGCTCATCTCACCAAACCTTACTGCTTTCTCTCTGACAAGAAGTGTTAACACAGCAGAAGCTTGTATAGCCCCGATGTCAGTAGCAGGAAAAATGCCCATATTCTGTATGGCTAAGTGCATGCCAACTGGCTTTTACTGCATGCGGCTCTAATTTGGGCATAGGGTTTAACTCACAAAAGAGCTAACTATACTATAATACGGCTGGATGACTGTCAGAAAAATGTTAGCAGTGTAGAAGGATAGTAACCAAAAATTCTTCCAAAATCTCGTGTACGTCTAGGGATAGGCAAGGAAGCAAAGGTAAGACATGAAGCGGGGAAGGTGCTAACCGGTGTTAGCAAGCAAACCTCAAAAGCAGGAATACTTCGCTCGGTTCACTCATTTTGGAAATAAATGGTTTGACAAGACAGCCCACATTTTTTTTCTTGCCCATCTGGGCAGCACCAGAGAAGAAGCCAAAACAGAAGCTCTGAGACAGTGGAGCTCTTTCCAGACAAATTTCAAGTCGGCCCGGGCCAACTGCCTCTCCCTCCTTCCACCCTGCTCCCTGACTAGAATTGCACTCTTTTCACCTGAGTGATTCCTAGAGCCGGAGCTGGCCATTTGAGCGCTGCAAGGTGAAGTGGGAGGCTATGGAGACATCTGGAGAAGCCTCCAGAATAAACCTAACTTGTGGGGACAAGTGATAAAGAGGTGACTCAACGGGACAGCATACCCTTCCCTGGTGGAAGCAGCGATGGTGTGGGGATCAGAAATGAACTGCTGTGGACACTATTCACCAACCTTCTCAGGCTGGCAGTGAGAAGTGTTTCCAGCCTCTTCACTGGAGGGAGGGGGGGGGTGGAAGCTAATATAATCTGAGAGGAAAAGGCAGAAGGGGGTTGGGGCTGGAAAGACCATTCCTGCCCCAACCTCAGAGGTTGGCTGAACCCTCACCCCCCAGCGGAGATGTCAGCACCTCTCCAGAAAGCCTAAGAGCCAAATGGTCTATCCCACTGGGACCCAGAGACCTGGCTGAGGACAGAGCTGGCACTCAGCGGAAAGCAGCATGGGGCATGCCTCAGAAATAGAAAGGCTGAGTCTGTCCTGGGGTGGCAACCCCAAGCTTGGAGAGCCCAGTTCATGACAGGGTTTTGTGGTGGGAGCTCTCAGAAGCAAAGATAAGGAAACTAGACCAGCCTCAAGAGAAATCAGTCTTCAGCACCTCAATTCCCCACTGAGAAAGACCCTGTGAGACTTAGCACAGTTCTTGGAATCATCACCACTGCCTGTGAAAGGATAGGAACGTATCCCAGTATATATTGAAAAATAATAATAATTGACCATTCCATGAGTGGAAAGGAGCCTCGACTGTGTCCCTCCTGGAGGTTAACCACCTCAAGGCAAGTCTCCTCTACAGGCCCCCATCACCCCCCTGCAAAGACCAACTGGGAGTCAGGAACTTCAGGGGCTTGTGTTGGTCTCTCCCCAGTGGGGCGGGGTAGTTATCAGGTAAGTCCCCTCGGACATGGACACCCGTCCCCGAGGCAGGCGTAGATGGCCTTTGGGTAGGCCTTTCTCCCCGGCCCAGGGACGCGCCCAGGAGTTGCACCAACACCTTCCAAGATGGTGCAGCGAGCAGGGAGGGTCTCAGACTCGCCGGGAGAGCCCGGGTGGCGAGCGGGGCCTTCCTGCCGCCGAAAGCGGGGGCAGACAGGGCAACGGAGGAGAAAGAGGTGCCTGGGAAGGGCGGCAGCAGCTGAGGGTGGGGGAGGGCTGGCAGCAGCTGGGGGGAGGAGGGGAGCCCTCATGAACGGGCAATTGAGAAGGCCCGAGCAGCTGAGCGGCCGCGCTGGCGTCGCCGGGCCTGCGCCCCACGCGGGCGGCCCCTTCCCCCAGCCCCTCACCTCGCCCAGGGAAAGCTGAGCACGCGGCCTCCCACCCCAGCCGCTGGGTGGGCCGCGTCGGCTGCTCAGGGAGGGGGCAGGCGCTGCCCCCCGGGCACCGCCCCCCTCCCCACGGCAGCAGGCTAGGCAATCTAGAAGATTCTGCGGCCAGAACCCCCTCGGTACCCCGACTGGCTCGGGAGCCGGTCCCGCGCGGCCCAGGGGGCCCTCGGCTCCCCAGCAGGGCCCGGGGGATGGGGGGGCGGGGAGGGGCCCAGCGCCCCCGGGGCTGCCGGGTGGGGGTGGGGACAGGACTTTGCCCTTTGTCTCTCTCACTCCAGAGCCACCGGCCGAAACCCGACCCCATGAGCGAGCCAGGCAGCCAGCGAGGGGCAGGCTCCCCCTCCGGGGTCCTTTAGTAAATCCAGACCCGACCTCCCTGTGGTCAGGGCTGTGACTGAGGTGGTCCTGTGGGGGAGGGGGCTTCCCGCCTGCAAACGGGCCTGCAAGCATTTAAGTGGGAACCGGTTGGGGGTAGGGGGCCGGGAGAGGGCTGGAAGTGAGGCCGCAAAAGCTGGAGGGGACAGAATGGCCCGGGAGGCGGCATTCCTTAGAGACCTCGGCCGGGCTGCAGGAGGAGGCAGCACCGGGCGGGAGGCCTCCCACTGAGAAGGCTGGAACCGAGGCTCCGGAGTGGGCTGGGCTGGGCCATAGGCACCGACCGAGGGGGCCCGGCCTGGAGGAAAAAAGACCCTCTAACCCGGGGAGTCCTGGGAGCCCCGTCAGAAAAGTTACAATCCCAGAGTCCTCCCCTCCCACACGGAGTAGGGCATTTGTCTGGGGGTGAGAAGAACCTTCTTTGTCTACCCTCTTGGGGCGTCATCATTTAATGATAATTTTATTAACTCACATTTGCATGGTACTTTAGAGTTTACCAGGTCCTCCTTTGCACCACACCTCCTATGAACTAGAACAGTGACTAGAGGTTGATTTGAGCCTCTGAACCCCCACAGACGAATGAGAGTATTTCCATTCTGCAGTTCCAAAAAACAGGCTCAGAGAGGTTAAGTGACTAACCCAAGATGACACTAGCCAGGAAGCGTCCCTGCTCCTCCTCATCAGCAGAAACAAGGTACCTGACTTCTTGCTCCTCAAAAACTTTCATAAGCTATGAATTATGATTCTGTAGGCTTGTAACCAAGGTGAACTCTTTGTCCCTTTCTGCTAGGAGGAGGGGGAGGGGAAGAGAAGTATCTCAATCCCTGCCCTTCCCCCCAGCCTCCCATTTTCCCTGGGGTTGAACCCAAACAAAGAGTAGTGAGGAGGGGAAAAACAGCCAAAGGCTCCAGCCCTGATGCCTACCAGAATGCCAGAGGATGAAGCCCCTTCTAACTCAAAATTCCTAGCTTATTTCATGGGTTTTCTGGAGATGGGGAAGTTGCAGGTGAGGAAATGAGAAACCAGAAAGGATAGAGACCCCAGGGTAAGCCTGGGTGGCTCAGTGGTTTAGCGCCACCTTGGCACAGGGCCTGATCCTGGCAACCCCAAGATCGAGTCCCATGTCGGCCTCTGGCTCCTGCATGGAGCCTGCTTCTCCCTCTGCCTGTGTCTCTGCATGAACAAATAAGATCTTTAAAAGAAAAAAAAAAGAAAAAGATAAGAGATCCCAGATCCCACAACATCTGGGGAAATGGCAGGCTGAGATGGATACCTGAAGTTTAACCCCGCTGAAGTCCTTCTCCACTTCACTCAGCTCTCTGTGGGTCTTTTTCATTCTAAAAGCAGAATCCCCATTTCCCATCTTAGCTGCCCAGACAAGAGGTGACTTTTCTCAGGTTTGATTTGTTTCATTTTGTTTTAAGATTGCCTGAAAATCCCAACAGTGAGAGGAAAATAAAATGCAATGCAGGTATAAAACACCTGGGGAAAAAATAAAAAAATAAAAAATAAAAATAAAACACCTGGGGAAGAAGAGTTTCAGAACAGGGAGAAATCCATGTTGGGTGTGTTTTTATTTGCTAACCTTATGCTCTCCCCCCAGAAAAGCTCAAGGTAAGATTCAGTTTCTTTGAATGGTAGAGGATCACCTGTCCCTCCCTTCTTTTTTTTTTTTTTATGATAGGCACACAGTGAGAGAGAGAGAGAGAGGCAGAGACATAGGCAGAGGGAGAAGCAGGCCCCATGCACCGGGAGCCTGACGTAGGATTCGATCCCGGGTCTCCAGGATCGCGCCCTGGGCCAAAGGCAGGCGCTAAACCGCTGCACCACCCAGGGATCCCTGTCCTTCCCTTCTAAGAGAGCTCAGCTTTAGAGGTAGAAAGACTTGGGTTTGAATCCCAGCACTACTACCTGTTTCAAAGTACAGACCCTGGCTAAGTTACTTTAACCACTCAAGAGCTTCAGCCTCTTCTTCTTTAGAAGGGAAGACACCTGCAGGAATCTTTATGAGGATCCAGTGAAAGTCCCACTGCTTAAATGTGACGAGATAGTCCATAAACACTCCCTCTAATTGTAGAAGGAGCTCATCTTTTGATCTGGATCACCTTGAACAGAGCTCTGGAGCAAAGATGCTCAATAAGGGAATTAAACAAGGACATATGCCCTACCTGCCGGAGGGCCTCTGTACAACAATGCTATCCCTTTCTTCTAGATCAATTGTCCTCCCATCATCATCTCCCTGTCAATCCATAATGCTCTCCTTAATCCACCCCTATTTTGTCTGCCTATCCTCCAAAACACAGCTTGGCTCACTCAAAGCCTCCCTCCTCTATTTTAGTCGCTGAGAATGTGTGCCTCCCATTTTAATACATAGTCTCTTGGCCTCTTCTGTCCCACAGCTTTTCCTGGATCTAAAGTGAAAATGCTGGAGGCCAGAGATTTTTATCTTGTACCTCTTATGCAGCTCCCTCTCTCAATCCTTGTCTCTTACCCACTCTGAAAAAGACCCAAAGGTGCTAAAAAAAAAAAAAAAAAAAAAAAAAAAAAAAAAAAAAAAAAAAAAAAAAACAATAATTAGTATTAATGCCAAGAGAGGGGTCAGGCAAAAACACCCGTTTTATGTAGGACAAAACAGTACCACTCTGTAGGAAAAAGCAAAACTGTCCATGGTTTAAATACCACTACAGGAAGGGTGGAATGGAGAGTTACTGTTTACTGGGTATGGTTTTGGTCCTGCAGGATGAAAAGAGTTCTAGAGATGAATGCAGGCCATGGTTGCCCAACAGTGTGTTCTTGATACCACTAAGCTGTGCGATTAAAAATGGTCAGATAGTAAATGTCATATTATATATGCTTCATCACATAAGATTATTTAAAAGGTATTCAATTATTTTAAAATACTTAAAATATATTTTTTAAGATTTTAGCAGCGCCTGGGTGGCTCTGTCATTTGAGCAGCTGCCTTCAGCTATGGTCATGATCCCGGGGGTCCTGGAACAGAGCCCCCACATCAGGCTCCATGCTCAGTGGGGGTCTGCTTCTCCCTCTCCCTCTCTCTCTCTCTTTCATAAATAAATTAAAATCTTTAAAAATACTTGAGAGGAACACCTGGGTGGCTCATGGCTCAACAGTTTAGTGTCTGCCTTAGGCTTGGGGCATGATCCCGGGATTCTGGAATCGAATTCCACGTTGGGCTCCTTGCGGGGAGCCTGCTTCTCCCTCTGCCTATGTCTCTGCTTCTCTCGCTGTTTCTCATGAATGAATAAGTAAAATATTTTTAAAAAATATTTGAGAGAGAGAAAGCACAATAGAGAGAGCAAGCGAGTACTTGCACACACGTGGAGAGCAGGCGAAACGGAAGGGCAGAGAGAGGGAGAAGCAGGCTCCCCACTGAGCAGGGAGGACCCAGGGGCTTGTTCCTAGGACCCCAGGGACCATAACCCAAGCCAAAGGCAGATGCTCAATCAACTGAGCCACTCAGGTGCCCCTTAAAAATGTAAGATTTTATTTATTTATTCATGAGAGACACAGAGAGAGAGAGAGAGGCAGAGACACAAGCAGAGGAAGAAGCAGGCTCCACGCAAGGAGCCTGATGTGGGACTCGATCCCAGAATTCCAGGACCCAAGCCTAAGGCAGACGCTTAACCGCTGAGCCACCCAGGCATCCCCAGGTGCCCCTTAAAATTATTTTTAATTTAGGGGTGCCCGGCTGACTCAGTTTGTAGAGCACTCAATTATTACAACCTTGGGGGTTGTAATTGAGGCCCCGTTGGGTGTAGAGATTACTTAAAAATAAAATCGTATAAATAAATAGGTAAGTTATTTTTAATTTAAAGGTTTGTTTTTTTTTTTAAATTGGGGCACCTGGGTGGATCAGTTGGTTAAGCTTCTGCCTTTGGCTAGATTCGTGGTCCTAGGGTCCTCGGATCAAGCCCCACAGTCAGGCTCCCTACTCAGCAGGAAGTCTGCTTCTCTCTGCCCCTCCCCCCTGCTCATGCTCTGTCTTGCTTACTCGCTCCCTCAAATAAACTTTTTTTAATTTCAAAATTTTTTTAGTTTAAAATTCTCTTAAAATACTAAGGAAAAAGTTTAAATATAAAAGCTCCTGGAGAGGGATGCGTAGGTGGCTCAGTGGTTTAGCGCCTACCTTCGGCTCAGGGCATGATCCTGGAGTTCCAGGATCGAGTCCCACATCGGGCTCCCTGCATGGAGCCTGCTTCTCCCTCTGCCTATGTCTCTGTATCTCTCTCATGAATAAGAAAATCTTTTAAAAAAATAAAATAAAAGCTCCTGGAGAAAAATGAACTGATAAGTTGTATTTCCTTCCATCTTCACTCTTAAGACTGGTCTTTCACTTGTTCTACATTGTATTTCTAAAACCTGGCAGAGGGCATGGCACACAATAGTAGACTCTGAATATATAAAATGAGTGAACATACGGGTGCATGAATGAACGAATACACCATGAGAGGTACCAAACTTCACAGCAAAATGCTAGCTATCTCACCAGTCTGTACATCTTGTTAACTATTTCCTTATGTGGAATTTGGCTGTAAATATGTATCTTTAACATCTCTCCTCCCCCCCTGCAAAATTTGCTAATGATTGAGTGGCAAAGTGCCCCCCACGCCCCCCCCCCATACCCAGGCTAAAGTTGCTGACCATGGGATGTTTTAAAAAGAGCAAACGAGCCTGGGCCTAGACAGGCTCCATTCTTCCTCTAGTTAGAAGTTTAAATTTAGCAAACTACTCATTCAAGATAGTGAGGGGCAAGAGTAGGAAAGTGAAAAAAATATATCTCATAGAGACATAGTATGTTTATGAAGATCATCATATTCCACCTGTCTGCCCCAGCTGATTCTGGACAGGTTATCACTCTACCCTATTCAATCTAAAAAGCCAGGAGCAGCAGCTTTGAATCAAATGGTAATAACCACAAGCAGGAAAACCCTCTAAATAAAATGACTATAGTCAGCTAGATTTTCCCTTCTTTTAACATTCAATAAAGAAGTTGCTGGTATGGACACTCGGCATAAGGAGTCAAGAGAATATTCTTCCGAATGCTGCTGCCTCCCCAAGCCCACATTCCTAGTCTAGTCTCTGCTCAGAACACACTGGCTGTAGCCACCAACAGTCTGGTCTGCGAAGGATCATCTCTACTCTTTAATTTCGGGTTCTGTCTCCAAATCCTGCCAAAGCAACTGCTCTATTATAGTTGGACTTCTCCTCCCAAACAACTTAGAGACCTGGAGGAGGAAGCAGAATAAATATTTCTAGCTCCGAACAGACATCCTCACCAAGTTTACTCCACCCCGCCAGCCCCCACTTGAGTTCTTGTCTCCCCTCATTTTGTCCTCTTCATCTTCAGAGTACCTCATGGGAAGTTAAGGAGCCCCTAGCAATCCCAGACACCACTCCAGAAAAGAGGCAACACACATCATTCCACATAAACTAATTGTAAAACCCTTTATAGTAACTGATTAAAGTCACAAGCCTGTTAAATGGCCAAAAGCCACATCCGGATTGGAAGCCCTTCCTCTTCCCACCCCACTAAGAGGAGATTCAATCCTTAGTCCCTAGACTGAAATTTCGAAAGGGGCAAGAGGTCTGTTTGAGTGGGTGTGTGTGCACCCTTTGAGCGGGGAGGGCCCAAGAGGAAGCAGACATCAAGGTGGGTTCTCTCTCTAGTCTGGGGGACAAGGGAAAGGGAGGCCACTGAGGCTTTGCCCTCTACAAGGGCATAGGAAGGGAAACAATTTGTGTAGGCACTTCCTGGGCATCCAGGGATCCCCAACTTCTGAAAGGCTACTTTGTTAGCTTACCAAGAGCTGAACGTCAAGGCAAACATCCCATCTCCCACCAGGTGGGGGAAGCTGCTCTCATTTCTTCCTTCCTCAGACCCCCAAGGACTCAAGAGTCCCCTTCATTCTGAACTTATTTATTTTTTTATTTTTTAAAAGATTTTATTTATTCATGAGAGACACAGAGAAAGAGGCAGAGACACAGGCAGAAGGAGAAGCAGACTCCCCGCAGGGAGCCTAATGCAGGACTCGATCTCAGGACGCTGGGATCACGATGTGAACAGAAGGCAGATGCTCAACCACTAAACCACCCAGGCATCCCTCATTCTGAATTCTTATAACACTTACCTCATCTGCAGAATTAAGGTGGTTCCTCTTTCCCCAGTGTCCCTACCCTACCTTTTACAGTAGCCCCTAAGTGTGAAGTTTCATCTGGCCTGGGTTCAGGGCATAAGCAACAGAATATATGGCCCACTCCCTTGAGGAACATTCTCCACCACGCTTATGCATTTTCTTCAAGTCTTTTGTCTGACATGATGGAGTCCATAACCCAAGGGCTCTGGGGAGATAGCCCTGGTGAGCTTCATCTCCCTCTCCCAAAAAGTGGCTTTTCCTTTCAGCATACAGGTCATTAAAGCATCCTACATATAAATCCCCTTCAGTATGCCTATCCATCATTGTTCCACAAAAAATACATGTCATAGTCACAGAAGAATCCTTAAAACACCGCACTCATGGCCTTAGATTATGCCCCAAGCTGCCCCAGTACAAAGACAGGAGGCAGAGAGGTCGTATCTAAAACAAATAATAGCAATAATAATAGTTAATGTGTAATAACATGGGTTCACAGTTACAGAAATTAAGGCTTAAGAAGATTAACTTCTGCAGTTTCGGTCATTGCCTGACTCCAAAGCTCTTGCTTTTTAAACCCTGAGCTCTCTCTCCTGAGAGACCTTTCCTCCAGTCCTCTAAGAGGGTGGAAGGAGGCACCTAGGGTAGGTCGGGAGACCCTGACCTAATAGAGCTTCCTCCCTCCTTTAGCCTCAAAAGGTCAGAATGATTCCTGTCCACCAGCTCCTGCTGCCAAAGTGCTCAGACCCCACAAACAACCTTTACACCATTTTTTCCTGAATCCCGATTTCTCCTCTGCATCCATTTCTAACTACATCCAATCAACTGACTATCCAATCAAATTTCACTCACACTTAACATTTTCCATTTCAAGTGATCAAAACATCTGGATGAAGAACCAATTTTTCGAATGGAACTTACTCAAAATGAATAAAAACTGAAGTTTTCCTTCACCCTCTTTTCCTACCGAAATATTGAGAGGGCTGACTAGAATCCCACCAGACAGACCTGGTATAGGAAAGAGATCCTCCACTTCTGTCTCCACTCAGAGAGATCTCCACACCCTTCTCCCAAATATGAGCAAAATTCACATCCACCCATTCTGACAGGTCCCTTATATGCCTTTGGCCACCAAAATGCCACTTGTCTAATAATCAAACTTGTCCTTAGGCATCTTGCAAACACCTTGACATACCAGCCAAATTTCTTATTATCCAGCTGTTTGCTCTGTATTTAATTCAAAACCAGGTTACCACTAATGGTTTGCCATACTCTCTGCTCTCTGCCCTACAACCAGAACATCAAATCCTGGAAGACTGGACTTCTGTGATAGGACTACATTTCTGGTGGCTGGTGGAATGTGTTCTGTGAAGTTATATTTCCGTGTTTTGCAATCAGGTGTTCTCCAACTGTATTAAAATGATGAGAGCCAGACCTACGTTTCTCCTGTGATTTGCCCACAATCAACACACACTATTTCAGTGGTCTGTGTTTAGGGTTAAAGCCTGTTATGCCGGGGCTGACCAGATGGCTCAACGGTTTAGCGCTGCCTTCAGCCCAGGGCATGATCCTGGAGACCCAGGATTGAATCCCACATCCGGCTCCCTGCATGGAGCCTGCTTCTCCCTCTGCCTGTGTCTCTGCCTCTGTGTCTCTCATGAAAAAATAAAAATCTTAAAAAAAGAAAAAGCCTGGGCAGCCCAGGTGGCTCAACGGTTTAGCACCGCCTTCAGCCCAGGGTGTGATCCAGGAGACCAGGGATCGAGTCCCAGGTCAGGCTCCCTGCATGGAGCCTGCTTCTTGCTCTGCCTCTCTCTGTCTCTCATAAATAAATAAAATCTTAAAAAAAAAAGCCTGTTGTGCCTTCATTCATCAACTATTTATTGCAAACCTACTAGCTGCAAACAGGAGGTCTTACGAAGCTGGCTCTGCTTGTTCCATACTAGGATGACCCCTCCTACTCACTAGAAAAGCAGAGCCCCCACTCTGAACAAAATCTGAGGGAACATTCAAGCTCTTCTATTGGAATGGAGTTAGCAAACTTGGGACTGAACATCTTCTGCTGGCACTGTCTTCCTTGCAGTGGTATGTTATCACAGACGCTCCCCCAGTATGATCTTTTTCTAGCCAAATCGAACTTTTTATCAGTAACCAAAGGGGCATGCGCTCTCTTGAGTGCCTGTTTTTTGAGACCTTTTCTTGCTTTTGTTTTGACAGGCATTTTAAAAGGTGTGGGGGAGGAGAGGAAATGTGCTCAGCACAGGTGGAAATGGTGTGCAAACCTGACATTAACATGGAGTCAGACACTGGCTGGGACCCCAGAAAACTCTTGCAAGCCCAGTCAGTGGCCCCCCTGGAGGACCTGTTGTCTCTCTTTTACAACACGAATAAAAAACCCACCCTAGAACCTCTGGTAACTGTCCCTTTGTTATTATTCCAATCAGCCTTTGGGACATGGAGGCAGGCAATTTTCTAAAGATTACTGGACCCTGTTAACTCTTCCAGCTCTGTGCCCTGTTGCCAAGGGAGGGGCCTCAGCTCCTGGGAGAGGGCAACCACTACATGCACCTCCATTTTCTCTCCACCTCCCATCCTCTTTTTTCCTTACCCCTCTCTCTCCCACCCTCTCCACTCGCCTTGGCCTTTGAATGGAAAGGTCTGCAGACAGGCAGGGTGCTCGGAAGGGCTGCGCCAGCAACCGGGGAGCGCTCCACGTGGGCGAGGTTGGGGATCTGGGGCGACCGGACCGGGGCGAAGCTGCGGGCGCGCCGCGGCCGGGGGTTCTCGGGGACCCCGGGGGAAGGCAGCCCCGCCGGGAACCCCCCGGCTGCGGGGGGCGCGGGGGCGTGGAGCGGGCAGAGACTGGGGGGCCGCCCGGAGCAGCTGCGGGCCCGGGAAGGGTCAGGGCAGCGGGGCCGCCGCGGGCTCTCCAGGAAGCGCCTACAGCGCCTCCGCGACTTTCTCTGCTTTTTGAAAAGGGGAAGGGAAGGCAGGCAACTCCGACAGCAGCAGGAGCCTTGCCCTGCGCCCAGTCCCCCACCCGCCTTTTAAAGCTGCCGTGTGCGACCCCTTCTCCCGTGGGTCGCTGGGCGCCTCCAGCCGCTTCTCTTTTAAAGGGAAGCGGGAACTCCACCCCAACCCCCATCTCTCTCTCTCTCTTTTTTTCCCCCGTCTGGAATTTCCAACCCCGGACTAACTCGTCTGATTTCTCCAGTCTCCCCTGCTACTTTTTTTCCTCCTCTTTTTTCCTCCCTAACACTCCCATCGCAAATTCTAAGCTGCACTTTCTGGAAGACATTAGCCACATTTTAAGAATCTTTTAAGAGGATGGGGAGCGAACAAGACGGAATTCAAATCCTAACAGCTGGCAAAATGTTCTTCAAACGCCTTTGGTTCATACATTCATTCTAATGATACCACTACCACCATCCCCCATACAAAAACCAGAGATATAACCAATGTCCACCTTCAGAAAAAAACAAAAAATATTAAAAAATTAAAAAACTCCAAATTTCACACAGCACTTGCTGGGCTTCCTTCCCCCCTTTTCATTCAACTAAACCAAATCTGAAATTTTTTTTCTGATTTTTTAAAATTCTATACTCACTAGCCTATCAATGGTATCTTTGTCAACTGTTACACACTGAAGTTCAGAATAAACGCTAAAAAATAAGCCTCAAAAGTACCCAAACACATAAAATAGATTCAAATGACATATATTAAGGTAATTTAAAAAGATTAGAAGCTCAGAACCCTTGAATCAAGATTCTTCCAATTGCTAATGTCATGTATTTCATCTCTGAAACATAATTATAAGAATGTTTTCCTCTTCTTCCACCAAAAGCTGTGCCATTAAAACTTTACATTTGGAAGAGTTAACTATACTTTGAATAAATTAGTGATGGGAATTACAATTCTTCCCAGCCTTTCCTCCAAAGTTCTCCATCTGAGAAAGCATTAGAATAAAATTTCATCTTTCTACTTTGGGTCAGAAAATAAAGCGTTCTAGAAACCTACCACTCTCCCAGTGGACAAATACACTGCCTTTAGGAAAATACCTTGAAATACTGTGCACTAAATGATAACAAGTTAAGGGATTCCCTACCAGTGAAGAAAACATAATTTATGAATTTGTAAGGTTTACTTTCTAGGTAGGAATTAAAATGTGAGAGAATTTCCACCTTCCCTCCAAACAGAGCTGAAAAATTTAAGAAACAACCATTGTTAAGTTTATTTAAAAGCAAAAAAAAAAAAACCTAATAGAAAAACTTTTACTAAAAATGTCATAAACTGTTTCTACTTTAAGCTTACTAGTTAAATACAGGTCAGATCTATCAACTACAACCAGTGAAGTGCCTGAAAATCCTCCCACTCCACTTTTTTACTTCTTTGTTTTTTTTTTAGACATTCCCTTGCTTCTTAACCCCCTCCTTATAGTTCATTTTCAGCCCCTAAGAACAAATTTCATTAAAGACAAATCCATTTCTGAAAGCAACATCTTTTTGCTTGTTTTAAAAACATTTAGTGATCCAATTGCTTCAGAGCAAATCATTTAAAATTAAAAATATTTTTGCCTCATACAAGACATCCCATCACACAGATTTTCAAAGCTGCTAACTTCAGGAAATTAAACTGTAAAATCAGAATAAAGTTTAAGTATTTTCTGAGAGTTCTTACACTTCTATGGTTCTGACACCAATTTCTGGTTTTGGTTTTTGTTTTTAAATACTTGGAAAATTAAGGGAAAGTGTTCAGCCCACCTCATTTTAAGTCAGCTTAGAGAAAGAACCACCATTAACCTGCCTAAGAAATTCAGTCATTTAAGTCGAACACATTTCATGCAGAGAAATGCAGTACATCTCTTGCATTTTTTTCTTAACACCTTTTATTTTGTGACACTTGACAGTATGTATGCTATCTTTAGGTCACATTCCTCTAGAAAAAGGCATGCACAGTGGCAAATGAAACAAAAGTTCAATTCCTTTAAAAAGCAAGTCATTTCCCAAAATAAACAAGTCTAAAATGGGACCCCCCCCCACCTTAACTACTCTTCCATCTCTCAAAATAAAACACATACAAATCCTTTCCACAATTGTTTTCAAACTGCTTTTGGCTTTTCCCAGTGTCCTAATATTTGACAGTAAATATATACAAATTCTCAACCAAAAGACAAAACTGTTTGCCAAAATTCCAACATTGTCTCAGAGAGTTTGGGAAGGTGGGAGAAATTTTATATCATCCATTTAAAATATCAAATTAATGTTCTCAGTTTCAAGGCATGTGCTCAGTCTTTTGGGTTCTTTAAAAAGTACAAACTATATCAAACAGATACAAAGTTAGAACAAAATGAATTAATAGTTCAAAATCAGAGGATGCTAAGGTAACTGCCTATTACCTTTTGTTTAATTCCCCTCTCAAAAACAAACAAAAAACGGGAACACTTAGGTTATTAGATTTTTATGAATCTCTTAGAAATGTTTAAAGTCATAACTTATTTGAAACTGAGTGTATCCAAAAGTTGCTTCTATTTTTTCAAACAGTGAAAACAAGAGTGTATATAAATATATACACACACACACACATATATAAAATACACAGTTGTTCATGTTCCTTAAAATATTAGTCATAGTTAATTAACTAGTTCCTGGTCTATATATCCATGAGATTGAAAAAGCCAGGAACAGACCAACTAAAGAAAGTTTTCAGACAGACTGAGAACACATACCACAAAATGCTTCCTTCAAAGAACACAAAATGATAGAGCAAACTGACTTCATGAAAACAAACTTTTTTTAAAATCCTCAAACTTCAAAAATTGATTCATTCTAGAAAAATGAAGTGCCTTCTCAACCACCCCACAAACACACACACACACACACACACAACTAACTCAGTGTGCTCAAAAAATTATTTCAGGGCAGGAGAGAGAACACACAAAAGATGGAATTTAATATGGATGTGGAAAGGAAGATTTTGTTCCCACTCTTACAAATCCCACCCCTTCCTAACTCAAAAGCGCCCTAAGTCATGCATTTTGGAGGGAACAAGAAGGAGCCTAAAAATGGCTTGAAAGCAAGCAGATGGCTTAGGGGGAAAAGATCCATAAATACAGAGCACCATGGAAATTAAAATATAAATGTTTGGGGTCCCATTTCATCACATTTTGCAATTTCTCTTGCTTTCACTTCATTCCCTTTAAAATTTAAACCATCCAGAAGAGCAAAAGGGAAAAAAAAAATCCCACGTCAGAATTCCAGTTATTCTGGACATTTCTCATCAACATATTTCAAACGCTGAGCTTTTAGCTCAAATATCCAGTTTTCTCAATAAATCCACTGGTGTCAGTATGTTTCTCTCATTCCCATCTCCAGGAAATGTTTCAAAATAATAAATAAGACTTTTTCTCTTCCTTCCGATTTTATTGCCTCTTTACTACTAACTCTAATTGCCTTTCCAATAAGAGTATTTGAAGCATTTGAGGTTAAATCACAGGCTCTATAAACATAGTTACAAGCCATATTGATCATCTATAGATACAATAGTTCCAAGTTACTTAAAATATCTCAAGCTAAACCTACTGGACCGATTTTTATCTCACTTATACTTTACAGTTAAAACTTCACAGGCTCAAAAAAAAACCAAACAAAACCCAAAAAACTGCCACCCACCTCCACTTTCCCACCCAGAAAAAGCCAGGATTATTCTAAATGCAGCAAGTTTCTAGTTGAAATGAGAGGGAGAACACACCTAGGGAGGGGATGGGGGAGAGAACCGGAGGATCAAAGATTTCCTGGGGGCAGCAACAGGAGGGAAAACTCTTCACTGTCAACATGTTTAAAGTCAGATTTGAGAAAGCAGAAACTCTGCCCCTATACTTCCCAGCCAGAGTTCAATGAAAGATCTGAAAGCCACCATGAACCAGATTTAGGGATACCATGATAGAGATACCCCACTTTGCTTAAATGAGTAGGAAGGTATTGGGACACACATACACACACTCACTCTGTCTCACTCAATCTCCCTCTCTCTCACAATTCATCCAGGGAGTTCTAGACCCTCCAAAGAGCCCCAGCTCACAGCCTGAACACAAAGCTCTCACCCCAGATGGTCCCCTTATAACAATGGACTGAAGGAGTGGGGGTAGGGGGGCTCGGAAAGGATCGCACAGCCAAAGCATATTCTTTGCAAAATCCAGTTGGGAGGGGAGGGCGTGTGATGTGAAGGGCTAGGGCTAGGGGTCTGGAAAAAAAATGCCCTTGCCTGTTGCAGAAATACACATATAACACAAGCATAAGGGAATTCTTTTGGGGGCAGGAATTCATTTCACTTCTCCTAGGAAGTCAAAGGGACCCCCCCCCCCCATCCACTTAAGAATTATGCTAAAGGACGGGTTGGGGAAAAAAGAAAAAAGGAGGCCTGCTAGAAGTTGCAGAAATGTCGAGTTGCAACTCTTCAAAGATTTTTAGCTTCCCACAAAAATGGCCCCACACACCTTGAACAAACTCCACAAGGTTTTTCTATTGATTTTTTTTTGCCTTTTACTTCTCCAAATACCATCTCTCAGCCCACCCCAACCCCAGCTTATTTTTTACAAGCTGTAAACCACCCATTACAAGATCTTAGCCAATCTTCCCTCCCTGCCCCCAACATCCGGAGTTGGGGGTGGGAAGGCCAGTAATGGGTTTCTTCCACTGGAGACACTATGGACCCCTTAACACAACCTCTAAGCGCCCCCAGGTTGCCTCCCTTCTTCGTCGAAGAGCCCTTTCCTACCTTTGTTTTTTGGGGACCGAGTGTTCAATCTCTAGGCGTTTCCCTTGCAATTCGACTTTCCCTAAAGATTAAAAAAAAAAAAAAAAAGACAATATAAGATCTTGAACAGGGGTGTGGGGTGGGAAAAGGATAAAGAGGGTAATTCAGGAGTTACTGTGATCAGAGATCTGCCTAGGAATCCAGGCAGTGGGTTCCGTGGCCGGACGCGAAACGGTCGCGCTGGGAATGGTGGAAATCTATAAATTCGTTATTGTGTTTTGTTAATTTTCGTTTTGTTCTGTTCTCTCGCCGAGGTCACTTGGGTCGTGGATGGCTGCGGGCGCCCGATCTGGGAGGCGGGGGGCGGCCGGGGCGTGGGTGGGGGCGGGCTGCCTCTCGGCCCCCGGAGGTGGGGAGCAGGGGCCGGGGAGAGAAAGGGCTCCTCGGTGCTCCCAAAGTGCGTTGCGGGGGAGGGGTGCAGCACGAAACTTTAGTTCCCCGTGCGGCCGCAGAGAAGGGCTCCGGGCGGCGAGGCGCTCACCTGTCGGGGCCGGTGGCGGGCCGAGGCCCTGGGGGAGCGGAGCGGGGCCCCGCGGGGAGGGTCCCCGGCGGCCGCGGCGCGCGCCTCTCGGCCCAGCCTGGGCGTCTCGGGAAGCAGCATGGCGACCCGCCGCCGCCGCCGCCGCGCCACCCCGCTCACGCCCCACTTTCAAATCAAAATGGCTCAAGCCCAGGCCCAGGGCGGGAGGCGGGACCCCCCTTCCTCTCCGGTCCCGCCCGAAGGCTGCCGTCCCACTGGGAACCGGGGAGCTCGGGGACGGCGCGGGGACCTCTTCCCCGCCCGGAAAGGCCTAGGGCCGAGGAGAGGGCGCTGGGGGTGGGTGGGGGTGGGTGGGGGTGGTGTTCGCGTGGGGGGCGGGGGCGGGGGTCCGGCCTCGGGTACACGGGGGTGCAGGGGAATAACGCCCCAGACGGGGGCCGCCCGCGTGGGAACCCCCACAGACACACCGCCAGTGGGGCCCCCGCCCCGTCGGTGGGGGGCAGGGGCGGCCTTCCGAAAGCCTCCGGCCTCCGCTCGGGCTGGGAGGAAAGGGTGAGGGGGTCCGGGCTATTTCCGCGCGGGGGGCGCGGGGGGACGCAGGGGGCGTCGAAAGAGGCGGGCGGAGGGTCGATGGCGAGGCCAAGCGGCGCAGGCCGGGGACAGAGAGGAGTTGGCGGGCAGGGAGCCGGGGAGGGCCGGGGGCGTCGTGCTGGCCTCTGCGGGGAGGTGGGCGCGCTCTTACCGGAGAAAGTTTCGATGGCCTTCATTGCCCAGTGCTCGTCGGGGCAGTCCACGAAGGCATAGCCCGATTTGACCAAGAACTGGCCGCTGTAGGAGATCTTGTGCTCCGCAAACACTTTCTCCAAGTCCGCGGGGGTCACGCTCTCGTTGAGGTTGCCGATGTACAGCTTGTTCATGGTGGCGGTGTCGGGGCGGGACGCGGTCCCTTGGCAAGGCCGAGCGGGCGGGCGCGGGCGCGGGCGGCGAGCCTCCTAGGCCGAGAGGCGGGAGGCCGGCGGCGGCAGCCGCAAACTTTCTTTGCACCCCACCCCTGAAGTTGTCCGGAGCCCGCGGCGCGGAGGGCGGCCTGAGGGCGCGCAGAGGTCGCGGGAGAGTTCGGGGAGGCCCGGGAGAAGTGCCCGCGGCGCGCTGGGAGGCGGACGACGCGGCGCTGCTCCTTCCCTTCTGTCCGAAACCCCTCCGAGCGGGCTGGTGTGTCACGTTTCTCCGCGGCCGCCCTGGCGCCGCCTCTAAATAAAATCGACTTGAAAAAAAATGGAGCGGAAAAAAAAAAAAAAAAAAAAGGCGAAGCCACGTGGTGAAAGCCCCCACCCACCCGGCTCGGGAAGACCCCCGACGCCTCTGGGCCCACCGGCCCTCCGGCCCGGCCCAGCCCACCGATCTCCAGCCCCGGGTGGGAAGGGAGGGGGCACTCAACCCCCCCCCACCCCGGGCGGGGAACTGGGCGGTGGGGGCTGCGTTCCCGAAGCTCTAATTGCCCCCTCCCCCTTGGCAAGAATCTGGCCCCTAGGGAGGCGCCCCGCCCCCACCCATCCCCCTACCCCGGGCCCGGCTGGGGGAGGGCGGTCGGGCCCAGAATCTCCCACCTCTTTATGGGTGAAATGTGCGGTTATTTTTTATTCGTGTGGGGGTCGGGGCGGGGGTGGGGGGCGAGAGTTTCCCCACCCTACCCCGGTTAACTGCTAGCGACTGACAGGCGGGGAACGGCCGAGATAGACAAAGAGAAGCCGAGGACTCTGGGGTCTCCAGGCGGGGGTCGCGCAAGCCGGTGATTTTTAAAGAAAGGCGCTCTTCCCCTAGATTTTTAAGTGAGGGGTCTCGGCCTCGCCCGCCCCGGCCCCGGGAGACTCCCCTGCCTCCGGGAATCCGGCACCGAAGGACCCTGCGAGCGCGGGACCGGGAAGCTGGGAACACGGGGGACCGCGGCCGGGAAGCAGGGCTCCGCAGGAAACCGCGTTTCGGGGTTCCCACGGGAGAAGGAAGGGTGGCTCGCCCCCGGGGCTCGGCTGCCCAACGACACCGTCCCGGGGTCCTGGGGGGACGCGCGGCTCCGGCCCAAGCTGACCCCAGGAGAGAGGGAGGGGTGAAGGGGAGGAGGAGGAGTGGTAGCGGGAGCAGACCCGAGCGGACCGCAGAGGGGACGTCTCCGGGAGGGAGTGACCGGGCGGAGATCCGAACGCTCCCCGTCTCCCTCCCGGGCGCGGGGGCAGACAGGTGGAGTCCCCTCCCGCCCGCCCCACCCAGCCCGGCGACCGCGGCTCTCGCGGCGCCGGGTTCGGGGCTCGGAACTTTGTTCGGGGCGCAGCGTTCGGATCCGGGCGGGAAGGCGGGAGAGGGGCCGGGGGCGGGGGGCCGAGCGCCGAGGCCCCGCCCACGTCCCCAGGTCAGACCCGCGGGGGGAGGGGGTAATTTCCGCTCGGCGCTCGGGGAAGCGAGGGGCGGGAGCTTCGGGGAGGGGGCGGCGGCCCCTCCCCCGCCCGTTCCCGGGGAGGGGGAAGCGGATCCGCCCTGGTCCCTTTCCTCGCCTTTGACCAACTCGCTCCGGATCCTCCGGCCCCGGGAGCCCGAGGGACGGACCCGACTGGGCAAGGGGCGACACGTGGGCGGGCGCACCCCGTCTCGGCGGTGGGGGAGGGGGCCGTCCGCCGCGCGTTTCGGAGTCCGGGAGAGGCGGCGGAGAGCGGGACGCGCGGTCCACGCGCAACCAGGATCCCGGGCCGAGTGGCGGGCGAGGGCAACGAGTTTCCAGTGGAGGGGGCTGGGCCGGCGCCGGGGGGCGGGGGGTGGCGGGGAGCGCGGCCCGGGGACCCCGGAGCTCCCCTGCCCGGGGGCGGGGGGCGGAGGGGGTGGACCCCCAGTAATGCCAGACTCTCCCTGGACTGGGCGGAAGCTCGGGTTTTGCTCTGGCTTGTGCGGGTGGGAGAAACAATTCTGTCGGGGGCACGCGTGCTGCGAGGGCAGGTGAGGAAGGGGGTCACTCTCCCTTTCCCCGTCCCCGACCCCATTGTCTCAGTCGCCTGCGGCCCGGGCCGACTCCGCAACACGTGTTGGCTGCACTGATATGAATGCCTTGGATTTTTTTTCCTTGTTATTATTTTTTTGTTTGCAGAGTCAGGGAGCTGACTCCCGACTTGGGCGCACCGCTCCTCTGCCAGACGATTTTTATACCGTTCAAAAAGTCGGGAGTTAAAAGACCACACGCCGCACCTTTGTCCCCCTCCCGGTTTTCCCCGCGCGCTGCAAAGAAACGGGGCTTGGGCGTGGGGGGAGGGCTTCCAACTCGGTTTCTCCATCTCCACCACCTTCAAAACCCACTCTCCAAATCCGCGTTTTGTTCTAGCCAGCCACGTGTTTGTTGGATTTGGGGGCTTGTGATTTTTTTTTTTTTTTCTTTGCATGGGGCAACAGAAAATACTATGAGCTGTTAGTTGCTGAGTAGAAAAAGAATGTTTTCTCTGCAAGAAGGTGGGCGACATCTGGATCCCACCCCCCACACCTCCTGCGACCCCCTCCCCACCGTTTCTGACTCTCAATATTTAGTCAGCTCTTAGACCATAATTTTCACACAAACCAACGAGCTGGAAACGGTGTCTGCCACATAGTAGGCATTCAGTAAACATTTTTTTAAGTGAAAAAAAAACAGCTAATACAAACTGCAGAGCAAAGAGAATTCAGAGGAAAATTCAGAGTCCAGGAGAAAAAAAAGAAAAAAAAATCTTGCCAGAATGTGTGTCTGTTGCCCGGGGACTTTTCTTGGTGATGTGTGTGGACTTTTGAAAGGGCTAAAAGATGGTCTCAGAAAGGCTGTTGTATTCCTTGGCCTCTTCCTAAAAAGGAGCCCCAATCTCCTGAAATCTTCTGTTTTATTGGGGAACAAGGGAGAGGGTCCTAGGCAGGGTACTGCAGTTCCCACAAACTTTGTGCTGTTTCCTTCATTTAATTTAAATCTCTTAAGAATTAATAGAAGCACCTCTCAGGGTTTCTCCCTGGGGAACATGCCCACTACTCTATCTCTTTATTCCTAAAACAAAAGCAAGTTACACCCCACAAAAAAATTTCCATCCAGACCTCTAAAACGCCTGTGAAATGCAGCCCACCTTTTCCTAGCCTAGATTCAAAGGGAAACAAAAATTGTAAAAGTAATCACTGAATTCAGTTCACTTTCAGAATTTTTTCCCATTTAAAAAATATAAAAGAAGTCTAAATGTTAGTTGAAATTAGTTTCTTTTAGATGTTTTAAGATGACAGTAAGGGAGAAAATAGACACTTGTGAAAATAAAAAATTTACCAACTATTACTAAATTTAAACTGATTAGTTCTTTTTAAAAAATCAGATGTTCCACTGAATTCTAACCCTCCCCCCCCCACCCCCACCAAGAGCTTCTGTGTATAGTCAGAGGCTGCAAGAACACAAGAGAGCTGAGACAGCTGGGGTGAGATGCAGATCTTTTTAACCCCCAAATCAGTTTTGCCTCAGTGATCTGGCTATTTTAGGCTGGGGTTGGGGGCACTGAATGATGTTGACTGGTGCTTCATCCCCCCTCTGAGTGAGTCCAGCACTAAAATTAACCTGAGAGTGGGGTTATTTCTTGTCAAGACTCACATTCCCAGGATAGGGATAGGAATGGGCCAACTTGGAGTGCCACAATTTCTCATTCCCCTTTCCTATCTTTCTCCCTTTCTTTTGTTATTGAAGACAACTAATAAACATTGTGTTTGTTTTCCTCTTTTTTTTTTTTTTTTTCTTATCCTACACAGCTTCTTTGGGAAAGATTAATCATCAGTACAAAATTAAACTTTGTAAGAATTAAAAATATAGCTGCAGGAGAAATTATTTTCTTTAATCACATCTTTATTTGTATTGTTTTATGCCACCTATTTATTATCTTTGGGATTTTTTTGTTGTTTTGTTTTGTTTGTTCTCCTCTTCCTCTCCCTCCTTCCTCTTCATTTTTCCTGGAGAAGTGTTTTGGTCTAGTTACAGGATTCAATTCTCTGAATCCAGAAACCCTGAAACTTGACTCCATTTTAAAGATGGAATTCTGATCCATTTTTCTTCAAGGTGAACATACAAATTGAGAGAGGAAAAAAAAAAACAAATAAAAGAAAACAACTTTTCTAACAAAATGGAAATATGAAGTGAGAAAATCAGCAATTCCCTTGTCATACAATATGAGTTTTATTTTTAAATGTTTCTTCCCAATATTTGTTCATGGGTAATAGTTTTAGATTTTGTTATCTTATTTGTATATTTTCATTTTTCACTTGCTGTTCAACCAGAAGTAGTTCCCATGTTGCCTGAAAATTTTCATAACTATCATCTTTCACCAACATACAACAGTCTGTCCAGTAGATTTAAGTTAATCATTAATCGTTATTTTTAGATACATGTTACATCAAAAAAAAATTTTTTTTTTTTTACTTTTGTAAGTAGTGCTGAATAGGTATTTGGGGGCATACAACTTTTTCCTCTCTTAAAATAGCTCATTTGAATAAATCCCCAGAATATATATACTTCTTTTCTAATCTTACATTTATCCATGACTTTCTATTTTAAAAGTTCAGCATATTTTACAAAAGAGAGGACACAAAAAATTGGGAAACAGTTAGGAAGGAAATATATTAAAATAGAACTTTTTTGTATTTTGTTTTCTAGTAAATCCTAATCAGTTTTGAAACAGAATCACAGTTTCTATGAAATATAGAAAAAGAAAAAAATTCACATTTACTGACACAGGGCTACTTAGACTTCACAGTTCTTGGAGGAATTTGTTTTTTGTTTGCTTGGGTTTTATTTATTTTGCTGTTGTTTGCTTGTTTTTTCCTTCTTACTGCCTTGGGATATTTTGTTTCTTCCTGCAACTTGAAGTCTTGGTGTGTTCTTTTAAATGCCTATAAACTTTGAAAAAGTGTAAATTAGTCCCAATTTAAAAGCACATGAAGCATTTTCTCCTGTCAAATAAATAAGGATAATTATGTGTTTAAGATAACTCATAAAATGTAAAGGAATTGTGAGCAGAAAAAGGAAGATTTCTTCCTTCAAATTATTATTGAAAAGTGTTCCATGTTTAAGACCTTAAGAAGAAATGTGTTTATTCCAGAGATAGAAAAGACTCAAAGAGAAAAAAGAACTTTAAGAACAATCATCTGTTTTTCTATGGGTCACACAGCCTGTGTGACAAAACCGCTCAGTGTTTTGTTTTGGCTCGGGTTTGCAATGTAGAAACCTTTAGATAAGGAAGGGAATCGTTTATTTTGTTAACTTTTTAAAAATGGATGTTTCCAAATTCAGTTTATGAGTAAATTAAACTACACCACACTAGCCCTATTGACACATGTACAAGAAATGGTCAATAACATTCCTCACCCTACATGACTATTGCCTTTTGCATTTTTTTCACTCTAAAGTCATTTGGTTAAAAGATAATGAACAATTTTGTTTAGTCCCTATTTGACACAAAATGCAAAATAAGTCCCAGCTTTATTTGGGGGAGGATTGTATAATTCAAGAAAAGACAAGGAAATGTTGTTTTCCAAAATAAAACAAATGGTAAAAAGCAACAAAAGAAAGAGAATCCATACCTCAATATTATTTAAAGTGAACATAGTAATAATAAGATAATTTTGGTACTTGACATCCACAAAGTTTCTAAGTATGTAAATAATTTTAATTCAAAATGCATCAGTTACAACATCAAACTGCATGGAGTTAATTCAGTTTTAGCTACATCTATGCTTTTTAAAACTAAAAGATATTTCTGTTTAGGAAGCAAATTATTTTTGTTTGCTTGTTTAAAATTTTATTCCTGATGAGATTAATTACTTTTACTCTTGTTTCTAGTTAGGATTTTTTTTTTTTTTTCAGGAGCTATCTGAAATATTTCATAGTGCTTACAGGGGGATGCTGCTATAATTTTTTTATATTAAAGTTTAAAAATCATATGCACATACTATTTCACTAGTATCTGATCACCAAAATGCTCATTAAAAACATTTCATCTGTCTTTGTAAAACAAACCAGTTCTACAAAGAGAAGGGACCCAGACTAATGGAATATTATTTTGGTTGTTTGACTAAGATATAATTCTAAAAATGATTTCTGACTTTCATGGGTTAATAATCGAGAAAGAGTTTCGGTCCACTTACCTCTCCCAAAAACACTCTCACATTTTTTTCAAGAATTATTATTTACACAACTTAACTTCCATTCTTAAACATAATCTGAAAGCATTTGGTAAGCATTTATATGCAAAATTATTGAATCCATTTTTATTATTTTCTTTTCATTCCTAAAATATGTTTACAAAGTATGTAGGAAACAAATACTAGAGTTATTTCTAAATTGCTTTGAAATGAGGTTCATGATGTCCTTTCCTATCTTCCTCTTCCTCCCTGCCCCTCCCACCGCCCCTCCCCTTTCTCCCCCCCTTTTGTTCCTCCATTTTTCTTCCTACTCCCGACACTGTCAATTCCTTTCCTCCTCCCCCTTTACCTTTACCCTCTTTTTAATTTTTCTTTTTTCTTTGTTACTTCTCTTCCCCTTTTTATTATTCTCTGGGTCCTCTGACCCTCAACTCATTTCTTTCCTCTTTTTAATCAATATACCTATACCAACTTTCTATACTTTTCTTCACTCCTTTCCTTTTCCTTTTTCCTGTCCCTCTATCACTAACTTGCTATCATTCAAACTGTTACTTCTGGTGAAGTGGAAGGCTACAGAGATGTGAGAGTTATTTTATACACCAAAATGAAAAGCTTGTTGCATTTATTAAGGTGAATGTCTATGTGATTCAGACCACAGAGCTCTCTGTTCTCCCAGCATTTATTGTCCTAACATTCACTAGAAACTTTTACTTCTTTGTATCATTTTTCCGCATCTTATGTTGCTTATAACCGATTTTGTTATTAGCATTTTGTGTATCGAATCCTTGAGGGCAAAGCCTATATATCACCCAAGGAGTCCAACACAGTGCTGACAGGTGTCCAAAAATACATAGTAAGTATCTTTTGATACTATCTAGAAAGACATGGTCAGTGTAATCAAATAAAATGCTGTGTTCAGCCCGTAGTGCTTTTTCTTTTTCTCCTTTCTCTCTCCCTCCCTCCCTCCCTCCCTCTCTCTCTCTCTCTCTCTCTCATTTTCCTTTCCCCTTTTTATTTTTGTAAATACTATACTCCACAATCATCAGGTTAAATACAGGTAAATTCAGTCATTCAAAAGGCTGATTGGTCTACATCAAGAAGAGCAACCAAGGGGTATCTTTTGGCTTGTAGCTCTCTAGTCTCATACCCGTGACTGTCCTGTGCCTGATGTCCATTCACAACCATCCTCTTTCCCTTCTGTCTGGTTATGTAGCCTTGGAGTTCTTCTCCCCTAAGGCTTCAGGCAGTCAATATCAACCATCAAAGTTAGTTGGCACAAACCTTTACTATCCTTATCTCTCTTGATGCCATCCAATCAGGATGACAATCTCAAGGGATAGTCCACATGCACTTCCTGCCAACAGCTCGCTTAGGGTCTTATTTCTGGGAATATAGCTAGCACCCCATTAACCACGTAAAGATTTATTATTTTGTATGTCATCCAAAGCAAGTGTCACCCCCAGACAACCTTCCATCTCACTGATTCCCAGGATGACTGGTATAGCTGTTCCCCATAATAGATGCTTATTGAATACCTACCTATCAATACAGCTATGAACACTAAGGAGAAGGCAAACCAATTTTTATAACAGGCTAAATTAAAGTCAAATTTAAGCAGGTCATGAAAATAGCAAAGTGCTTTTTTTTTGCTTTTGATTTATAATACTCATTACTAGCAAGAATATAGTGAAATAAAACACTCCATACGCTCCATACGGCTGTGTGGGAGAACAAACTTACGACAACAAAAACCTTTAAAAGTTCATATTGTTTGACTTAGAAGTTGCACTTTTGAGCAATTTTCCTAACAAAAATCCAATATATAAAACATTTTATTGAGCCTTAAAAAAAGAAGGAAATTCTGATACCAGCTGCAACATAGATGAAACTTGAAAACATTACGCTAAGTAAAATAAGCTAGACACAAAGGATAAATATGTAGGAGATACCTTAGAATAGTCAGATTCATAGAGGTAGAAAGTAAAATAGTGGTTACCAGGGACTGGGAAGAAAGGGTGAGGTGGGAAGTTTATGGAGCTTCAACTTGAGGAGAAAGTTCTGGAGATGGATACTGGGATGGTTGCACAACAATGTAAATGTACTTAATGCCAATGAATCTTAACACACTTAAAAATGGTTAAAATTGGGATGCCTGGGTGGCTCTGCATTTGGGCAGCTGCCTTCAGGTCAGGTTGAGATCCCAGGATCGGGGATCAAGTCCTGCATTGGACTCCTATAAGGAGCCTGCTCCTCCCTCTGCCTGTGTCTCTGCCTCTCTTTCTCTGTGTGTGTCTCTCATGAAAAAATAAATAAATATTTTTTTAAATGGTTAAAATTTAAAAATTTTTATGTATACTTTTGTACAGATTTATTCATTTATTTGAGAGGGAGAAAGAGAAAAACAGGAAGGGCAGAGGGAGAGGGAGAAAGAGAATCCCAAGCAGACTCCCCTCTGTGCACAGAGCCCCTGTTCAGTCTTTTATTGTAGATATTTTGGAAGGCCAAAAAATTTTTTTGTTTTTAAAAATCATAGTAAAGGGGTGCCTGGATGGCTCAGTAGGTTAAGCATCTGCCTTCAGCTCAAGTCATAATTTCAGGGTCCTGGGATCCAGCTCCACTTCTGGCTCCCTGCTTAGCAGGGAGTCTACTTCTCTCTCTCCTTCTGCCCCTTCCCCTCCCCCTCCTGCATTCATGCACACTCTTACTCACTATATCTCAAATAAATAAATATTTAAAACAAAAACAAAAAAGGAAAAACTTAGGAGAAGTTAAAAAAAAAGTACATCACAAAATTTAGTATTGGTACTCATAAAATCTGTGCAGTTGGAACCATCTTAAACACAATGACCAAAGCTATATGTACATTAAGGACTAGAAATTACCTTACAGAAACTCTTGCACATGGATACCTAGAAATGTGTACAAGAATATTCATAGCAGCATTGCTTACATTACTTTTTTTTTTAAGATTTTATCGATTTATTCATGAGAGACAGAGAAAGAGGCAGAGACACAGGCAGAGGGAGAAGCAGGCTCCATGCAGAATGCCCAATGTGGGACTCAATCCCGGGTCTCCAGGATCAGGCCCTGGGCTGAAGGCAGAGCTAAACCACTGAGCCACCCGGCCTGCCCTATTGCTTACATTACAATAACAAACCTTAGAAACCCTATAAATGCCCACCTCCAAGAAGAGTGGATTAAGCAAAGCTGGGTATAGTCATACAATGAAATTTGGTGGCAATCACAATGAAGGAACTTCTGCTCTGTGTATCAAGGTGAGTGAATTTCACAATTCTGACCAACCAACAAACAAAAACAAAAACCTAGAGACTAAAGAATATGTGCATTATGGTTCCATTTACAAAAGTTCAAGAATATGCAAAACTAACATTGTGTTGTTTAGGGATGCATCCAGAAGAGGTTGAAGTTTAAAGAGAAGGAAGAGCCCTGCAGCTGCTTGGCAGCTTGTTAACCACAATGGAGCCCTCTCCCAAGCTGTGGACCAAATGGAAACAATAAAGCTTTTCCCAGAAAAAAAAGAAAAAAGAAAGAATGAATGAAAGAATGAGAGAGGAAGAAAGAAAAAAGAAAAGAAAGAAAAGAAAAAAAGAAAAGAAGAAAAGAAAATAAAAGAAAAGAAAAAAGAAAAGATTCCAAAATGTATGGGACCCCTGGGTGGCTCAGCGCAGTTGAACGCACCTGTCTTCTGCCCAGGGCATGATCCCAGAGTCCTGGGATCGAGTCCCACGTCGGGCTCCCTGCATGGAGCCTGCTTCTCCATCTGCCTGTGTCTCTGCCTCTCTCTCTCTCTGTGTGTGTCTCTCATGAATAAATAAATAAATTATTTTTTAAAATTTCCAGATCATGGTTAATTCTGGGAAGTAGCATAAGGATGATTGTGAGGGGTTCACAGGGCACTTCAAAGATATTGGAGATGGATGTTCTAGTTCTCAGTCTGAGTGGTGGCCACACAAGTGTTGGTTTTCTTATTCTTTTAAACTATACATGAACAGTTTACATTCTCTTTGTTAAATATAAATAGTTCATAACAAAAATTAATGGAAATAATAAAAAGTCTGAAAAACACTGTTAATACTAACTCTTTGGTTTTGAGATTAGTGGATTTCTGTCTATTCCTGTCTTTGTTTCTCCCTCCCTCTCTCTCTTTCTCTTTTCCTATTTCTCTCTCTCTCTTGACTTGGCTATATTTTTCAAGATTTCTAGATTATTATGTTTTTATAACAAACTTAAGAAAAATGTCGAATGGATATTCAAATGAATCACCCCAGAATACCTTTACAAACTAAATAGGGAAGAGTTTTAGGCCATCTTCTGTTCCAAGATTTTGTTGCAGCCAGAAATCTCCTTCCATTAGGAACCAGTGTTGAGGGTTAACTGCAACTCGCCCTTGATCAATCACGGATGTGGCTTGACTTTAGCTAAAGGTCTGATTAATTATACATGTATTCATAATAAACTGAGATGGTATGTACTGAAACTCAGGACCAGCATGGTAAACAGGAAGCAGGTCCCAGATGCCCACCTGCCCCTCCTGTCCTGGATCTTGCAGATATATTGCTCCTTTCAACTCCCATGCATGAGCATCTTTGTTTTCGGGTGCATTCACTGGAAACCTCTAAGAGTGAAGCCCATTTCTGCCTCATCAGTCCGGGAGGTTCTTGTGAGATCACGCCTTTCAACACACTGGAAACCTAAGGGAATGATCCATGTTGTTTCCCTTCTCTAAGCGAGGTGTTTCCATTATGTTCACCAACTAAGATCTCCTTTATTATTTTTCCATGAGCCCAATGTTTTGAAAACTGTTGCCCATCAAAAAATTCCATTGACCAAGTTGTAAATTCTTCTCATTTTGAGTGGCAAAGCAGAGCTTCTACACAAGAGGGAAGACTTTGTATTATTCCCACCAAAAGTAAAAGGACTTGGAATTGGAATTTGTCCATTCAGTCTTGCCTGGAGCAAATGTCTGATTTGCATTAGATATCCTAACTGACTGGAACTAGTTTACGGACACCACTGTAACCAGTACACCTTCTTTCCCTCCTACTGAGATCCTGGATCTGGGGAGCCTAAGGTTTGAGAAACATTCCTTAGGACCAGCTTTCCTAGTTCCGGCACTTTGCCTGGGAGGAGAGCTGAAGAGAAAAGAAAAGAGAGAGGATATTGTAAAATGTGGTAAACATCCGAGCTGGGTGGCTTCGTGGTTTCTATTTTATAGGTCAACTAAGCCATAGACAGGCAACAAAACCAGAATTCCAATCTGACTGTCCTGGACCTCAGGTCCTTGCTCTTGCCCTTATATCAGCATTTAAAAATCCTAGTGTATGCAGGGACGTCTGGGTGGCTCAGCAGTTGAGCATCTGTCTTTGGCTCAGGGTGTAATCCCGGGGTTGCAGGATTGAGTCCCACATCTGGCTCCCTGCATGGAGCCTGCTTCTCCCTCTGCCTGTGTTTCTGCCTCTCTCTTTCTGTGTCCTTCATGAATAAATAAATAAAATCTTTTTTTTTTAATCTTAAAAAAAATAAAATAAAAACCATAGTGTATGCAGCACCTGGCTGAATGGGTCCATGGAGCATGCAACTCCTGATCTTGGGGTTGTAAGCTGGAACCCCATGTAAGGTGTAACCCCATGTTAGGTTTATTTAAAAATAAAATATTTTAGGGGCACCTGGGTGGCGTGGTCAATTGCGCATCAGACTTGGTTTCGGTTCAGGTCATGAACTCAGGGTCTGGGATTGAGCCCTGCCTCAGATTCCACATTCATCAGGGAGTGTGTTTCTCCCTCTCCCTATGTGCCTCCCCCTGCTCCTGCATTCTCTCTCTCTCCCTCTCTTTCTCAAATAAAGAATTAAAAAAAAAATAAAATAAAACATTTCAGGGGCACCTGGCTGACTCAGTCAGTGGAGAATGGTGACTCTTGATCTCAGAGTTGTAATTTCAAGCCCCACGTTAGGTGTAGAGACTACTTAAAAGTAAAAATATTTTAAAAAATAATAAAATAAAATATTTTTAAATTTTTTATTAAAAAATTAAGTAAATAAAAATCCTAGTGCAGCCCACACATATATTACAATTTTTTTTTAAGATTCATTTATTTTTATTTTAGAGAGAGTGTGGGGAAAGACAGAGGTAAAGGGAGAGAATCCTCAGGAAGACTCCTTGCTGAGTACAGAGCCTACACAGGGCTCTATCCCAGGACTCTGAGATCATGACCTGAGCCGAAATCAAGAGTAAGACGCTCAACCAACTTAGCCATCCAGGCACCCCATTACAATTTATTTTATGCAGAGGTGTAAAGACAACTCAACAGAGAAAGGATAATCTTTTCAACAAATAGTATTGCAACAATTAGGTATATATGCAAATATAAATAGATTTCCTTCCACATCCCATCCCAGAAACAAAAATTAACTCAATATACTTAGATGTAATCATTTAGGTCATATATCTAACTGTAAAACCAAAAGCTATAAGGTTTCTAGGAAAAAACCTTTGTGACCTTGAGTTAGGCAAAGATATCTTAGATATGCTACCAAAAGCAAAATTCAGAAAGCCAAACTGATAAATTGGGTTTTATCAAAATTTCCAAAAGGAAAAAAAAAACCCTCTTGCCTCTAGAAGATAATTGTTTAGAGAAAGAAAAGATGAGCCACAGACTGGGAGAAAAATATTTGTGAATCATGCATCTCATAAAGGACTTGTATCCAAAATATATAAAGAACTTTCAAAACTCAATATCAAGAACACAAACAACCTCCTCCCCACAAAATGGGCAAAAAATTTGAACAGACATTTCATATGTCAAATGTTATAAGAACTTCAGAAAACGGTTTCGCAGTGCTCACTTTGGCCACGCATCTATTAAAATTGGAATGATACAGAAAAGATTAGCATGGCCCCTGCATTATGATGACACACAAATTCATGAAGTGTTCCATATTTTTTTGTGTGTGTGTGTTCCATATTTTTGATGCAGTTGACATTTGATAAAGTGGACTCTTGTGAACATTATCAGCGGCCATTCACTGTTGCACTGTATGAAGTCTCTGAGGTATAATTAAAAGTTTTTATTGAGCCCCTGGAAAAGAAAGAGAAAACAAAAAAGAAAATAATTTGACAGTTTCTTGAAAAGTTAAACATAAGGAATCCCTGGGTGCCTCAGTGGTTTAGCGCCTACCTTCAGCTCAGGGCATGATCCTGGAGACCCAGGATCCAGTCCCACGTCAGGCTCTCTGCAGGGAGCCTGCTTCTCCCTCTGCCTGTGTCTGCCTCTCTCTCTGTCTCTCATGAATAAATAAATAAAAGATTAAAAAAAGCAAAAGAAAAAAAGTTAAACATAATCTCAATTGTAGGTATTTCTGCAAGAAAAAGGAAAGCATATGTCCATAAAACATCTTGTCCGCAAATGTTCACAGCAGCTTTATTTGTTATAGCCAAAAATTTGAAACAACCTAAATGTCTGCCAACAGGTAAATGGATAAACAAATTATAATATATCCATATGATGGAAGCATATTACTCAGCATAAAAAGAATAGACTATTGATCATGCTACAAATGAATCTTAAAATCAGTATGCTGAATGAAAGAAGCCAGACAAAAAAAAATTCATATGATTCCATTTGCATACAATTTTAGAAACTACAAACTAATCTCTAGTGACAGAAAGCAGGTCAGTGGTTAGAAGATGTGAGCCCGAGAGAGAGAGGGCTCCATGAAATTTGGGGAGATAGGGCAGCCCCAGTAGGTGGCTCAGAGATTTAGCGCCGCCTTCAGCCCAGGGTGTGATCCTGGAGACCTGAGATCAAGTCCCACATTGGGCTCTCTGCATGGAGCCTGCTTCTCCTTCTGCCTCTCTCTCTCTCTCTCTCTCTCTCTCTCTAATAAATAAATAAAATATTTTAAAAAAGAATTGGGGGAGATGGTAAATATGCTCACTACTTTATTTTTTTCACTATTTTATTTTTTTAAATTTTTTTAAGTAGGTGCAGAACTTGAACTCGACCCTGAGATCAAGACCTGAGTGGAGATCAAGAATCGGTTGCTCAGGATGACTGTCTACCATTTGCTTCGATGTGGATGGAACTGGAGGGTATTAGGCTGAGTGAAATACGTCAATCAGAGAAAGACAATCATCATATGGTTTCACTCATATGTGGAATATAAGAAATAGTGAAAGGAACCATAAAAGAAAGAAGGGAAACTGAGTGAGGAAAAATTAAAGAGAAAGTCAAATCATGAGAGACTCCTAACTCTGAGAAACAAAGGGTTGCAGAAGGAGAGGAGGGTGGGGGGATGGGGTAACTGGGTGACAGGCATTAAGGAGGGCACGTGACGAAATGAGCACTGGGTGTTACACTACACGTTGGCAAATTGAATTTAAATAAAATATTTAATTTTTTTTTCTAAATTTAAAAAAGAATCAGTCGTTCAACCAACTGAGCCACACAGGTGCCCCAATTTTTTTAAGTAAACTCTATGCCGAACATGGGGCTCAAACTCACTAGAAGATCAAGAGCTGCATGCTCTACTGACTGAGCCAGTCAGGTGCCCCAACGTTCACTACTTTGACTGTAGTGATGGTTTCATGGGAGAAGACATATGTTAAGACATCAAACTGTACACTTCAAATATGTGCAGTTAATTATGTGTCAGTTATACACTGATAATGCTGCTTTAAAAAATTCCAATACCGTGGAGGGAGTGGTGAATTGAAAAAATGACCATTTTCCATCATCATCATGAAGATGGATTCAAGCAAGAATCAATGGTTGAGGGACGCCTGGGTGGTCAGTCAGTTAAGTGTCTGCCTTCAGCTCAGGTCATGATCTCTGGGTCCTGAGATGGAACCGCACATGGGGCTCCCTGAGTAGCTGAGAGTCTGCTTCTCCCTCTCCTTCTATCCCTTCCCCCAGTCCCCTGCTCAGTCAGGCTTCCTCACTCTCCTATCTCTCAAATAAATAAATAAAATCTTAAAAAATAATAGTTGTTAAATAAATCCAAGGGTGGGGGAAATCTGATGAAGACGGGGGTATCTACATGGTCTTAAAGTGTCTCTTGGGCAGCCTGGGTGGCTCAGAGGTTGAGCGTCTGCTTTTGGCACAGGTCATGATCCTGGAGTCCTGAGATGGAGTCCCACATCGGGCTCCCTGCAGGGAGCCTGCTTCTCCCTCTGCCTCTGTCTCTGCCTCTGTCTCTGTGTCTCTCATGAATAAATAAATAAAATCTTTAAAAAAAAATAAAATAAAATAAGGGACGCCTGGGTGGCTCAGTGGTTGAGCATCTGCCTTTGGCTTAGGTCGTGATCCTGGGGTCCTGGGATCAAGTCCTATATTGCGCTCCCTGCAGGGAGCCTGCTTCTCCCTCTGCCTATGTCTCTGCCTCTCTCTCTCTCTGTCTCTCATGAATAAAGAAATAAATATACCTTAAAAAAAGAGTTGAAAAAATAAAAATTCTCTGTAGATTGCTTATTAATTATAATGAGAAAAGTAGTAACTATACAGTGGGAAAAATGCAACAAAACTTTAGGTGATCAAAAAAAAAAAAACTTTAGGTGATCAAAATTATCATTAATCATGGGCAGGCAGGGACACCTGGGTGGCTCAGCGGTTGGTCGTTTGCTTTTGGCTCAGGGCATGGTCCCATGGTCTGGGGATCAAGTCCCGTATTGGGCTTCGTGCCAGGAGTCTGCTTCTCCCACTGTCTCTGTCTCTGCCTCTCTCTGTGTGTCTCTCATGAATAAATAAATAAAATATTTTTAAAAAACCATGGGCAGGTAGACTTCTCGTTCCTCTAAGTGCGATACTTGGTAAGGACACACTTTAATTTTTTTAAAGATTTTATTTATTTATTCATGAGAGACAGAGAGAGAGAGAGAGAGAGAGAGAGAGAGAGGCAGAGACACAAGCAGAGGGAGAAGCAGGCTCCACGCAGGGAGCCTGACGTGGGACTCGATCCAGGGTCTCCAGGATCACACCCTGGGCTGAAGGCAGCACTAAACTGCTGAGCCACCAGGGCTGCCCCACACTTTAATTTTTACAGTCTTCTGGCCACCGTGTATAATTTGAATTTAATATGGAAGAAAAAGTAGACAAAGCCAAATTAAGAAACATTCAATAGCATAACTGCCTGTACCCTTAAAAATGTTAGCATAGGGCACCTGGGTGGCTCCGTCTATTAAATGTCTGCCTTCAGCTCAGGTCATGATCTCGGGGTCCTAGGATTGAGCCCCAGGTCAGGCTCCCTGCTCAGCGGGGAGTCTGCTTCTCCCTCTCCCTCCCTCTGCCTCTTCCCCTGACTTGTGCACTCTCTCTCTCAAATAAATAAATAAAATATTTTTAAATGTCAGTATTGGGGCACCTGGGAGGCTCAGAGGTTGAGCATCTGCCTTGGCTCAGGGCATGATCCCAGGATTCTGGGATGGAGTCTTGCATCGGGCTCCCCATGGAGAGCCTGCTTCTCCCTCTGCCTATGTCTCTACCTTTCTCTATATTTCTCATCCATAAATAAAGTTAAAATGTTTTCTTTTTTTTTTTAAGATTTTATTTATTTATTCATGGGACACAGAGAGAAAGAGAGGCAGAGACACAGGCAGAGGGAGAAACAGGCTCCAAGCAGGAAGCCTAATGTGGAACTTGATCTTGGGTCTCCAGGGTCACACCCTGGGCCAAAGGCAGTGCTAAACCACTGAGCCACCCAGGGATCCCTAAAAATTTTTCTTTTAAATGTCAGTATCATGAAAGACAAAGGCTGAGAGAAAAACTGTTAAAGGAAAATAAGACACATGACAAATGCAATATGTGATCCTGGACTGAATCTGATAAACAGGGGGGAATAGGGACACCTGGGTGCCTCAGCAGTTGAGTGTCTGCCTTCAGCTCAGGGCATGATCCCCGGCGTCCTGGGATCGGGCTCCCTGCACGGAGCCTGCTTCTCCCTCTGCCTATGTCTCTGCCTCTCTCTCTCTCTGTGTCTCTCATGAATAAATAAATAAAATCTAAAAAAAAAAAAAAAGGGTTGATTGATTTGAGAGAGAACATAAACAGGGAGGAGGGCCGGAGGGAGTGGGAGAAGTAGACCACCTTCTAAACTGGGAGCCCAATATGGGGCTCGATCCCAGGACCCTGAAATCATGACCTGAACTGAATGCAAAGGCTTAACTGACTGAGCCACCCAGGCACCCTCCCTATGTTTTAAATTACTTTAAAATGAAAGCTTTAAAAAAAGCCTCAGGCTAATGACATCAGAGTCTCTGGGAATGGCTCTGAGGCACTAGGATTTTATTTTATTTTTAAGTAGGCACCACACCCAACATGAGGCTCAAACTCACAACCCTGAGATCCAGAGTCACATGCTCTACTCACTGAACCACCCAGGTGCCCCAAGCCATGGGGATTTTAAAAAGCTTTCCAGGCCAGGGTGCCAGATTTGGCAAATAACAGTACAAGATGTGCAGTTAAATTTGAATTTCAGATAAACAACAAGTAACATTTTTTATTTTTTTTTAATTTTTATTTATTTATGACAGTCACACACACACAGAGAGAGAGAGAGAGAGAGAGAGAGAGAGGCAGAGACACAGGCAGAGGGAGAAGCAGGCTCCATGCACCAGGAGCCTGACATGGGATTCGATCCCGGGTCTCCAGGATCACGCCCTGGGCCAAAGGCAGGAGCCAAACCGCTGCTCCACCCAGGGATCCCAGCATTTTTTATAAAAAGACTTATTTATTCATGTATTTGTTTGAGAGAGAGAGAGAGAGAGAGAGAGAGAGAATGAGTCGGGGGAGGGGCAGAGGGAGCAGGAGAAGCAGAGTTCCTGCTGAGCACTGAGCCTGATATCGAAACTCAGTCCCAGGACCCAAAGATCATGACTTGAGCTGAAGTCAGACACTTAACCAAATAAGCCACCCAGGCACCCCTAAAAGCACTTTTTAGTATAAGTATATCCCATGCAGTATTTTCTGCCTAAGTAGCAAGTACCCTCTGGGAATACAATTCATTTTGTTATCTGTACTCTGCTGGTCTTGGTGGAATATCAAAGTTCTTGCTTTATCTGTCTTCAGCATACAAAATCATCTCAGTTCTCACTCTTGCAGAGAGAAGCAGACTGAGATAAATATAAGTAGATATTAAATGGCCAGAGTTCATGGTGATGAGCAGAAATGTTTCATAAGTCTAGCACCTTCTAGGATGCCTGGGTGGCTCAGCAGCTGAGCATCTGCCTTTGGCTCAGGGTGTGATCCTGGAGTCCTGGGATTGAGTCCCATGTTGGGCTCCCTGCATGGAGCCTGCTTCTCTATGTCTCTACCTCTCTGTGTGTGTCTCTCATGAATAAATAAATAAAATCTTTTAAAAAAATTTTAAAGATTTTTTTAAATCTAAAAAAATAAATCGAATACCTTCTGTAATAATAATAATGGACAGTATTTTTTTAGGGCAGATTATGGATTTGGTAGCCAACCTCTAAGGTGGCCCTTAATGAGCCCCCCACCTCCCTCCGTTCACAGCCTTGTGCAGTTCCTCCCATATGGTGCCAGTGTTGGTCTATGTGGCCAACAGCATAAAGCTGAAGGGATGGTACGTCATTTCTAAATTTCACTTAGACTTTCAATTTAGGTGGATGACTTTGCTCTGAGGGAAGAAGGGTGGAGAGGTCTGAAGTCTTCAGCCTACAAGGCGATCTACAGCCCCAGGTTTCTGAGATTGCAACTCGGCTATCAGCTCACTTCAACTTCATGAAGACCTGAGCTAGAAGCACCAGCTGAACCACCGCCAGGTTCCCGATTCTCAGAAACTGTGAGTTAGGGAATGTTCTGTTGCTTTATACTGGTAAAGTTTGGAGCAATTAGTTACCCAGCAAAGGATCACTAATGTGTCAAGATATGATGTAACACAATGTATCTGCTCAGTATGCTTGTTTCCCCAAACAATTTTTTTTCTTAAAGATTTTATTTGAGAGAGAGAGAGAGCAAGAGTTGGGGTAGGGGAGAGAGGGAAAAGAAGCAGACTCTCGGGATCCCTGGGTGGCGCAGCGGTTTGGCGCCTGCCTTCGGCCTAGGGCGCGATCCTGGAGACCCGGGATCGAATCCCACGTCGGGCTCCCAGTGCATGGAGCCTGCTTCTCCCTCTGCCTGTGTCTCTGCCTCTCTCTCTCTCTCTGTGACTATCATAAATAAAAAAAAAAAAAAAAAAAAAAAAAAAGAAGCAGACTCTCTACTGGGTAGGGAGCCCAGGGGCCCAGGGACCCTGGGATCATGATCTGAGCTGAAGGCAGACACTTCACCAACTGAGCCACCCAGGCACCCCAACCTGGCTTTGATTTTTCATCTTACTGAATGCTCACCATAGAGTGAAGTAGAGGAGACCATGCCAGAGAACACCACACTGGCAAGTTAACAAAACAATGTCACACTTACCTATGAGGTAGGGGGGACTAATTCTGGTTTGTTTGTTTGTTTTTTTTTCCTGGGGTGAAGGTGGTTATTTATTTATTTATTTTTTTTCCTTTTAAGTAGTCTCCCTGCCTAACATGGGGCTTGAACTCACCACCCTGAGACCAAGCATCACCAGACATCGCCAGATTCGGTTTTCTTTTTTTTTTTTTTTTTTTTTTTTTTTTAATTTTTTTTTTATTTATTTATGATAGTCACACAGGGAGAGAGAGAGAGAGGCAGAGACATAGGCAGAGGGAGAAGCAGGCTCCATGCACCGGGAGCCTGACGTGGGATTCGATCCCGGGTCTCCAGGATCACGCCCTGGGCCAAAGGCAGGCGCCAAACCGCTGCGCCACCCAGGGATCCCGAGATTCGGTTTTCTTATCTCCGATTCAGAGATGTGCAAACTAAAAGCTCAGAGTGGATAAGGGCTTTGTCCAAATCCAAAGCTTACCTGGGAGTGGTGGGCAGGTGGAGCTGGGGCTGGAATCCTCCTCCTACACCCTCTCCACCCCACAGGCTACTCCCTAATCTATCTATCTATCTATCTATCATCTATTTTTATTAAGATTTTATTTATTTATTCATAGAAACACAGAGAGAGAGAGAGAGAGAGAGAGAGAGGCAGAGAGAGAAACAGGCTCCATGCAGAGAGCCCGACGTGGGACTCCATCCAGGGTCTCCAGGATCACACCCTGGGCTGCAGGCAGTGCTAAACCTCTGCGCCACCCGGGCTGCCCTATCTATCTATTTTTAAAGATTTTATTTATTTATTCATAGAGACACACAGAGAGACAGAGAGAAAGAGGCAGAAACACAGGCAGAGGAAGAAGCAGGCTCCATGCAGGGAGTCTGATGTGGGACTCGATCCAGGGACTCCGGGATCACGCCCTGAGCCAAAGGCAGAGGCTAAACTGCAGAGCCACCCAGGCGTCCCCTCCCTAATCTATTTTAAAAAGGGTGTGGCTGTGGAGGTTGCAGAAGGACATCCCCATACCTATCACAGGAATGGGCTAGGCTTCACTGGGGACCTGGAAGCTGTCTGCATGCAGAGAAAAGGGGAAGCTTTCTCTTCTCACCCCTCACCTCCTTCTCCTGGGAGGTGCTCCCACCTGGGACAGAGAAGGAGTTAGGAATGCTGCTTTCCCTGGGAGGCCTGGCCCTTTGGCCTTTCACCCTAAATGTACCACCAGTTCTTTCCCTCTCTGGAAGTGAGAGCCTTGTGGTCACCTCTCCCAGTTCTAACACTGCCCCACAGTTCTTCTCCCGTGGATTAGGTCGCAATTACTAAGGGCTGAGCTCTTTTCTTGACAAAAGCCGACCAAAAACAGCCTGTGAAAACAGCAAGAGGGATTGGAGTTAGACCTGAGAGGGGACTTCCAAACTGATTCCTTATAACAGATGGCCAAGAGAGGTTTTAGGTAGTATCTTCCGTGTTGTGAGTGGAGAGTTTTATTTTATTTTAAAATGTTAGTTGACATATCATATTCCTTGGGGGTATATAGCATGGTGATTTGACAATTCTATACTTACAAAATGCTCACCACCATAAATGCAGCGACCATCTGTCACCGTACAAAGTTACTGCAATCTTATTGACTAAGTCTTTCTCTGAAGATCCCCCTGAAAAGTATCTATCTTGGCCTGGGTGGTACAGGGGCTGACTTGGGCAAAAATGTTTGGGACCACCACTGGGTTTGTGATGTGACTGGGGAGGAAAGCTGGAAGTGGCCCTTCTAGGAATCAGGACAGACCCGATGACTCAGCAGAGTTTGTCCCTTTGTATCCTCTGCAGGAGGAGAAGCATAAACCTGCCACCTGGCGTAGGAGAGCTCGGAGAGGGGATGTCTGCCTTCTGAGTCAGCCGGGGAGCTTGAAGGCCAAGCGAACTTCTGGAGCAGAGTCGTTGGCAGGGAGGCTGCAGCCAGCCCTCTGAGTCACCCTGGCCTGGCGGTGGAGCTGGGTCTGGAATGTCTGCGGTGGCCCTCCGGCTGTGGCGGGAACAGTGAGTCACCACCGGGAGCTGGAAGAGCCAGCAAGCCCCCAAGGCTCCTCTGCCATTCCAGTTCTCCTCCTGGTGTCTGGATCCAGAGGTTGGGAGGGTCTGGGAAGCAGGACCCTGGGTTCTCTCACAATATCACCATCGTCCCTTCCTGCGCTGATTCCCTGGCTTCCAGGAGTCCTAGGCACCTCTCGCACCCCCACTCTCTCCACCTGTCTGCCCCTCGCCCCCAGCCTTGGTATCTGGGCTTCCTCTTGCTTTCCCGGCCCCTGTGACCCCTCACATCCTGGAACAGCTCCCCAGTGGACTGAGGGTCAGAGCCCCCCACTCCCAGACCCCACCCCTGCACCGTGCTGCAGGCGGCACACTAGGGCCACTTCTCCCCATGTGTGGTGGCCGGGCTGGTAGAGTTGCCAGTGGATTTAGCTATCTTTACTTATGTTAATTTTTATTTTATTATTTTTAAATATTTTTATTTATTTATTTATTCATGAGAGACACAGCAAGAGAGAGAGACATACACAGGCAGAGGGAGAAGCAGGCTCCACGCAGAAAGCCTGATGTGGGACTCGATCCTGGGACTCCAGGATCACGCCCTGGGCTGAAGGCAGGCGCTCAAACACTGAGCCACCCAGGCGTCCCAAATGTTCCTTTCTTTTTCTTTTCTTTTTTTTTTTTAAGATTTTATCTATCTATTCATGAGAGACACATCAGAGAGAGAGGCGGAGACACAGGCAGAGGGAGAAGCAGGCTCCATGCAGGAAGCCCAATGTGGGACTTGATCTCAGGTCCCAGGATCGGACGGACCCTGGGCTGAAGGTGGCGCTAAACCGCTGAGCCACCCCGGTTGCCCCCAAAGGTTCCTTTAAAAAAAAAAAAAATTTTTTTTAAGTAGCCTCCACACCCAAGTGAATCTTGAACTCACAACCCCAAGATCCAGAGTCACACACTCTCCTAACTGAGCTACCCAGGGAGCCCTCATTGAACTCTCTTGATCAAATCCAGCAGCCCCTTCCGAAGAAAGCCCCTTCCCAGAAACTTCAGAAGGCCATCTTTTGGGGGCACTTGGGTATCTCAGTTGGTTAAATATCTGTCTACAGCTTGGGTTGTGGTCCCAAGGTCCCAAGACAGCCCCATGTTGGGTTCCCTGCTCAGTGGAGAGTCTGCTTCTCTCTCTGCCCTTCCATCCACTTATGCATGGTCTTCCTGTCTCTCAAATAAATAAAAAAATCTTTTTAAAAAGTAAAAAAAATAGGGCAGCCCGGGTGGCTCAGCAGTTTAGAGCCACCTTTGGCCCGGGGCGTGATCCTGGGGATCCGGGATGGAGTCCCACATCGGGCTCCCTGCATGGAGCCTGTTTCTCCCTCTGCCTGTATCTCTGTGTCTCTCATGAGTAAATAAATAAAATCTTAAAAAAATAAATAAATAGGGGCACCTGGGTGGCTCAGTGGTTGAGCATCTGCCTTCGGCCCAGGGCATGATCCTGGGGACCCAGAATCAAGTCCCACATCGGGCTCCCAGCATGGTGCCTGCTTCTCCCTTTGCCTGTGTCTCTGCCTCTCTCTCTCTCTCATGAAAAATAAAATTTAAAACAAATTTTTTTTCAAAAATTTTTGAAAAAGAAGGCTACCTTTTCCCCAGCCTCCCAACATGCTCTAGGGGGTGAGGGCTGTGAGCTCCTCTGGGCATCTGGCATCTTCTCTGATCTCCTCCCCTGACCCTCCCCACATTCCTTCCTCCACCAGGGCTCAGGCTACATTCTCCTTAGTCTGTCCACTGCACAGCATGAGAGCCAAAGATCAAAGGGAAACAGGTTGGGGGGTGGGCTGCAGAGAGGTTCCCTCCAAGAGGGGGTGGGGTGAGAATTTGAAGCACAAGTGGCCTTCAGAGCAGCCCACCCCCAAAACAAATCCCCAGAGCACCAGGCAGACACTCAGAGCTGCAGTGCAGGGACCCATCCCAGAATCCTCTTTGACTCTGTTTTGGCATCAGACTTACGAGGTCCCAGGGAATGAAGTCCACCCTCCTTGGATACCTTGTGCCTCCAGGTGGAGGTGCCCAGGTTTTGACATACAGACTCTTCTGAGCCCATTAACTGTTGCTCAACAGGAAGCAGGAGCACAAGCAACCCCACATCCCATTTGGAGGCCAAATCTGAATCGATGTCTAATCACTGCCCATTGATAGCTGGGAGATGGAATTTGGAGAGCTTGCCCGGAGAGAAGTTTTTCTAGATAGTGAAAAATGGGTGGGCAAGGTTTCTAGGAAGCAGAGTTGAATTGTCCTCCACCCCGCCCCAGTCCAGTTAACTCTCATCCCACACAAGCACTTAATTTCATGCTGGAGCTGCTTCCTGGCCACAGTTTACCTGGAAAGGAAAGTGGCCTTTATTAGACCCTGGAGCTAATAAGCAGAGCATAAGCTGGGTTGTTGATGGTTCAAAGTGCTATGGTGAGTGGAGTAGGAATAGCCTGGGATGGTGAGTGGAGTAGGAATAGCCTGGGAAGGAGGACCTGGGGGGTCTGCCAAAAATGCAGTGTCTGCCCTGCCCCTTCTAGACTGAGCCATGAGGGCAGAGGCATATACTCAGTCCTTGGAGAAAGGCAGAGGCAGCACCTCGAGGGGTCTCCAGTCTGAGGGGCAGGCATGGCCCTTAGCCTCAGGAACCTTCTGTAGGATGGGGAAGAGATGGCTCCTGGTTCACACTCCTGGTACAGACCCCCCAGTCTGATCAGGGAAACAAAGCCCCTGCGCCGGAGAGCCCTCCAGTCGAACAGGCACAGCATGACCTCAGGGCCCCCCAGTCTGATAGCAGAGACAGGTCCCACTGGGTCTCATAAACCTTTACAGATAGAATTGTAGCTGCCCACTTTCCTTCAAGTTCCCAAGGGGTAAGTGGACCACTTTCCCCACTCCATTCTTTTTTTCTTTTTAAGATTTTATTTATTTATTTATTCATGAAAGACAGAGAGAGAAGCAGGCCCCTTGCAGAAAGCCTGATGTGGGACTTGATCCCTGACGGGGATCAGGCCCTGAGCCAAAGGCAGACACCCAACTGCTGAGCCACCCTGGGGTCCCTCCCCAACTCTATCCTGCCCTAACACAGGAGGGCAGCTTGACTGCAAGTCCTCAGTTCCCAGCTCCCCCAGGAAACTTCCATCCTTCGCGGTCCCTCAACCCTCTTACTCTCCAACCTTTTCCCTGGCCAGCTGGGATACCCCCCTAGATTTCACAATAGGGACATGGCCTCACTGACAAAGCTGTGTGCCACTATCCAGAGCTGGGGTTCAAACAACTGTGCCCCACTCTCTCGGACCCCAGGGTAGCCTGTTGCCTATGGGAGGGGTCCTTCCCCAGCTAGTGCCACCCGACCCAAGTCTGCCCTCACCCAGGGCCCCCTTTCCAACTGGGGACACCTGGAAAGGAAGTGAGGCTAGAAGAATACAGGGCCCTGTGCCCAGAAGGGAGGAGGGGGGAGAAGAAAGAGGACACTTAAGGCGGCCTACCCCCGCAGGGAACTGGAGATACCCAAATGTTAATCATCGATTAGCACAGTTCAAGTGGAAAGGGCAACTTTATTACGCGTAAAATGGACTTAATGTGGCGGGAGCTGTGGACTTAATTTCTTGAGATAAGACGCTTTTAGGCTAATCAGCAGGTGTGTGATGCCTGGATATAAAGGAGTTACAGCAGACTTTCTTGAGACAGGCTCCAAAGGACCGGAAGGTAGGAGGAAGAAACCCCTGCCCTGTCCTTCTGGAAGATCTGGAAAGGAAGCCAGGTGAGAGAGCGGCTGGGACAGGGGATGGGTGGAGGGGATACTGGAGAGGTAGTGGGTCTTGGCACCCAGAGATGCTTGGCATCCTTGCATCTCACATTCTAAGAAATAAGAAGGCGGCTCTCAGGATTCCTGTAACACCTAGTGACAAAGGCAGGAGGATGAATGAGGCCTGGTCCCATTTCATCCAGGGGGTCTTCTGTAGGGGTGAAGAGCAGTAAGTAAGGAAACTTCCTCCCAGCTCTGAAAACCAAAGTTAGACCTAGAGCTATTTGGGCCACCAGACCTCATCTTCCTGCAGCAGGACCCCAAGAAGAGCTTCCCTGCACAGAGATAGTGAACCCCGGGGAGGAGAGGATGGAATGGTCCTACCTGTGCCTTTCACTTGGGGCGAGAGAGCTGTGATGGTTTAGGTGACAGCCAATCCCACAGCTGGAAGCAGGGCTGGTATGGACTTTGGGGGGCTGTATGGGGAGTCTCGCCAGGCCACATGCCTTTGACGTCCAGCCACTGGAGCCAGGAAGGGGGCTGTCAGGGGTCTTAGCTGCTCTCTTCTGCCTGGACCTCTCCCCCCTGCCCTCCCCAACTCAGACTTCACAACAAAAAGCAGGTCCTCCTCCTGGCCAGGCTCCGTGACCCTTCTAGTATCTGACTCCAACACCCAGCCCCCCCGGCAGCCCCCCAAGTGTTGTTCTAGCCTCTGAGAAAAGCCCTGACCCCCGGAGCTCAGTGCCCCCCGCCGGCAGAAGCCACAGAGGCTCTGAGGCATCAGCAGTACCTGGGCGGCCTGAAGGCTGTGCCTGGGCACAGTGCTTCCCTCATCCTCATCCCTTTTCTCTCCTGGCTCAGGAAATCACCCTTGGAAGATGGTGGCCATGAAGATCTTCAGTCTCCTGCTGGCGACCCTGCTCCTGGTGGTGGTGATGGGAGAGAAGGCAGCCGGTCACTCTAGGTAGGGGTGCAGGGGAGGGGTTGGGCACAGGGAAGGAGGCTGGGGAGGATGAGCTGCTTCTGGCGTTCAGGGGGGAGGTGGGAAGGGGAGGAACCCCAAGCCAAGAGGAAAGAAGCGGGAGGGAGAACCCCGCCGGCAGTCTGTGTATGGAGTAAGGACAGAATCCAGAGGGTTTATTTTGAGCTACTGTTGCCACAGGACAAACTGTGGTTAGATCTCTGGAAGGACTTCTCCGGGGTTAAGTGTCTGAAGTGTACAACAGGGTCTCCCTTCCTGATGAAAGCCTTAACCATTCATCATTCACGTGTGCAGAATGCCTCAGGGAACACACAGGCTCCCAAGGAAAGCAAAGAGCCACCCAGGCCAGTGGCAGACTCTCAGGGACACTTGGGGGGGGGGCGGTGGGGAGCAGAATGTCATGAGCAAATGGGGGAGGGGGCTCTGTTTGTTCTCTGGAGGACCAAGAGATACTTGTCTGGGTAAACAGCTGGGCCTTGTCAGATGCAAGGACTAGTCCTATGCCCTCTAAATCCAGTCATGTAGATGTGAGGCACGGCTGTCAGGTACAAGTCAACATCACATAGAATTTGCAAACTTAGGGGTGCCTGGATGGCTCAGTCGGTTAAGCATCTGCCTTAGGCTCAGGTCATGATCCCAGGGTCCTGGGATCCAGCCCCACATCATTGGCTCCGTGTTCTGCAGGGAGCCTGCTTCTCTCTCCTTCTGCTCCTCCCCTGCTTGTGCTCACTCCCCTTCTCTTAAAATCTTTATTTTTTTATTTTTTTTAATTTTTTAAAGATTTTATTTATTTATTCATGAGAGACACACACACACACACACACACACAGAGAGAGGCAGAGAACAGAGGGAGAAGCAGGCTCCATGCAGGGAGCCTGATGTGGGACTTGATCCCAGGACTCCAGGATCACACCCTTGGCCAAGGGCAGGCACTAAACCACTGAGCCACCCAGGGATTCCCCTCTTTATTTTTTTTTTTAAAGATTTTATTTATTCATGAGAGACACAGAGGCAGAGACACAGGCAGAGGGAGAAGCAGGTTCCATACAGGGAACTATATATATATATATATATATATATATATATGTTGCAAACTTAGATCTGGGCCCAGACCCCCACCTTCATGGAGTGCTAGATTAATCTCTCTGTACCTTGGTTTCCTCATTCACAAAAAGGGCATAGAAATAGTGTTGACCTCATAGGGGTGTTTCGAAGATCAAAGGAGTCTATGCAGTAAAGGGCTGAGAGAGGACCTGGCATACAGTGAGTGCCCTTATGGAAGAGCTCCTATTGTTCATACTGACTGGGAATAAAGACTTGAATCGGGGTGAGCCAAGGCAGGAGGAGTAAAGGAGGAAAGTGAGATCCTTTGGGATGAAGGGAACCCATCCTTTGGGATGAAGGGAACCCCTGATCCCTGTTTGTCCAGAACCCAGAGTCACACAAACTGAGGATGCAGAAAGTGGGCTCTTGAGCTGAGGATAAAGCCCGAGGGGCTTGATGCATAGACAAGGGGCTGCCTCCATAAAACTGACTCCCAAGGGGCACCTGGGTGGTTCAGCAGTTGAGCATCTGTCTTTGGCTCAGGTTGTGATCCTGGGGCTCTGGGATCAGAGTCTGGTATCAGGTTGCCCACAGGGAGCCTGCTTCTCCCTCTGTCTATGTCTCTGCCTCTCTCTGTGTGTCTCTCATGAATAAATAAAAATCTTAAAAAAAACAAACAAACCCATAAGACAGGCAGCCCGAGTGGCTCAGTGGTTTAGTGCCACCTTCGGCCCAGGGCATGGTACTGGAGACCTGGGATCGAGTCCCACATCCGGCTCCTTGCATGGAGCCTGCTTCTCCCTCTGCTTATGTCTCTGCCTCTCTCTCTCTCTGTGTGTGTGTCTCTCATGAATAAATAAGTAAAATCTTTAAAAACAAAACAAAACCCATAAAACAAAAAATCCCACAAAAATCTGACTCCCAAGAAATGGGGGTGGTGGGAGGTGGCTGTTTTCAAACACCTGCCTCTGGTCAATAACAATCACCTGCCCCCGCATTGTGGTTCCCTTCGTGTAGAGCCTGGTTTCTCCCTCTCTCTCCTCCCTGCTCCTCAGATTCCACACTAAGGTCAGTGGCTCCCGACCTCGAGGCCCCAGGTACGCCGAGGGGACTTTCATCAGTGACTACAGTATCGCCATGGACAAGATCCGCCAACAAGACTTTGTGAACTGGCTGCTGGCCCAGAAGGGGAAGAAGAATGAGTGAGTTAATGCCCACACTCCCTCCTCTGCACCGGCTGGCCATACCTTCCTTCGTTTAGACTAGATGCCACGCGGGCCTGTGATTCTGGGTGGTAACTTTGGCTTAGGTACTGATGGGGAGCTGGGCAACACCATGGTCCTGACTGGGGCTCGGGCACTGGCCCAGTCTGGGGTGGGACTAAGCTTTCCAATCCTTTTCTTCTTCCAACCCTTTCTTTCTAATCCTTCCTCTAAGGAGAGGGATCATTGAAGATGTAGGGGCTCCCAGAGGATCTCCACGGGGCTGGGGTTGTAGGCAGAGAGAGCTGAGCTGCTGACAGTGACCATTTGGTGGTGGCCACTTTGGACTTTGCCCTTCTTCCTCTCTTTTGCCAAGTCTCTTACCTTGTCCTTGCTGTTCGTCAGCATGGTAGATGCTGGAAAGCTGTTCTGTGGCAGCTGGGGACAAGCAGGGGGGGGTGGTGGTTGAACAGAGAAAGAGGTACACTATGCAACTTGGGTAAAGGCCCCAAAAGACTGGAGCACATCTGAGTCTCCCCAGCCCTACCCACTCCCTCCTGTTTACCTGACCAGTTGGAAACACAACATCACCCAGAGGGAAGCCGGGGCCCTAGAGCTGGCCCATCAATCTAACAGGAAGGAGGAGTCGAGAGAGCAGCAGGGGTGAGTCAGCCCATTGGGGAAGGGGTGGGGGCAGGGCCTCATCCTTCCCTCCCCTAGACCCCAGAGCAGGGCCAGGCCCCAGACAAGCATCCCCTTCCACTCTTCATGGAACTCCTGGAAGCCTGGCTGGAGCTTAAGGGAGAACCCTAGGAGGAATAGGGGCTGGGGTTCTAGGAGGGAGTTGGGGTCAGAGTCCCTAAGATCGATGACTCAGTGTGTGGAATCAGAGTCACGGAGAGGGGTGGTGAAAGAGACTTCGGGGACTGGCTTCCCCACTTCTCCCCGAAGGACTTCAGGAAGGCTGTTTGAGGAGCAGGGACCCTCTCAAGACCAGTCCCTTGACATCAGTTACCCCCCACCCTCACCCCCATCCCCTGAGGAAGCTGAGAAATCTGTGGATCATTCTAAAAAGTGAATTGTTCCCGAAGTCGTCTCTCGGGTTTGGGGATGCATTCGGGGATACTTGCAGAGCTGGGTGGGGTGGGATATCTTCCACCTGAATTGTTGGGCTTTGCCTGTACTGAGGAGCCGCTACTCCCCAGGCCCATAGATCAGGGTGGAGCTTTGAAAGCTGAGATAAGGAGAGGCAGCTGTGTTGACTCCCTCCCCCCACCCCAGCTGCCCCTTGGAGTCCCAGGCCCTGTATTTACTCACTCCGGGTGGGGCCCCAGCTCAAACAGCCTGCCTGAGGCTTTCTCCTTGGCAGCTCCCTACCCAAGAACCCGGGTGATGAAGATTTGCTGAAGGATTTACTGATTCGAGAGCTGCTGGCCTGGATGGTGGATCAGATGGAAGTCTGCAGGCTCAGGTGGGGCTGTTCAGTGGCTTTGGGCATCTTGAGTCGTGGTCATATGCTTGAGCTTTGAGGCCCGACATGGGTTCAGATCGGCACTCCAGCACATGCTAGCAAACTCATAAGTCTCTCTGAACCTCAGCGTTTTCATGAAAACAAGGCTTATTCAGACCACTTCATGGGATTGTTGTCAGGTTAAAATATGATAATACGAGGAAAGTGCCGAGAGTAATATGGGAGGAGGAAGAGTTCAGTAATGTTGGCAGCTGTCATTACTTCTTGCACTTTGGTTTCTACTCTGTCCAGGTGAGAGGCTGCGCTCACCTGCCCTGCCCACCTGAGCTAAGCTGACCATTTTATTCTCAGCTCTCTCTCTGTACCCTTATCCCATGGCCCCTTCCCAGTGGTGGAACCCCCGGAGCTGGAGGCATGTTGTCCCTCTCTGTAGCCATTGTTGGTCTCAGTGGTCCTAGAATCCATCTCACCAGCTAGGAAGTCCTGTAATCTATCATGTCCCAGAAGAAAGGGATGGCTAATACCATGAAGAGGTCCATTTACCTAAAGGGTGAGATAGAACACTGGTTCAAGATGCAGACACCGAGGCTTGGAAACGAAAATATTTCAGACTTGGATGCTGGCGAGCTAGGGAGGGATCAAGGGAATAGATCAGGGGTGGCTTCCTGTAGAGGGCAGGAAGGGAAAGAGGAACGTGACCAGAACAATGGAAGGGAGAGTATGAGAAATTCTCCATAGGAAAGTGGGTGCTTTTTGGAATTATTTTGATTACTTATAATTAAAAAGGTAATTGGGGCAGCCCCGGTGGCCCAGCAGTTTAGCGCCGCCTTCAGCCCAGGGTGTGATCCTGGAGACCCGGGGTCGAGTCCCAGGTCAGGCTCCCTGTATGGAGCCTGCTTCTCCTTCTGCCTGTGTCTCTGCCTCTCTCTCTCTCTCTCTCTGTGTGTGTGTCTCTCATGAATAAATAAATAAAATCTTAAAAAAAAAAAGGTAATTGGCAGGTATGAGCAGCTGAACCATGGCTGGGCACCAGGATGAACTTACTTTGCTGACTCTGAGTGGATTATGACCTTCCTCCCCAACCACTTCCCCTCCTCTCTCTACTCTCCCAGATTTCAGTGACTCAGACCAAACCCAGCTCTCGCCTGGACTCTGCCCTTCACTTACTCAGGACTCAGCTCTGCTCCAGGGTACCCAAGAGAAGCCAAACCAATAAAGTTTAAGCTGAAACAAATCCTTGTGTCCATTGTCAAAACTTACCCAAGTGTCTACTTGAGCACTGCCGATGTCTGTGCATACGTGCCTGCCACCCAATAAGGAGATACAGCTCCGACCCGCATCTATAATTCGTCTATTAATTCTACAAACACTTATGGGAAAGGTAACACAGGAAGGGACTGTGCTAATCACTGAGAATATGGCAATCAAGGAAATGGGCTCAGTCCCTGTTCCTGAGGAACTTATAGTCCTGTGATGGAAACAGACTTGCTCTTAAACACACACACATTAATAATCATGTAACATTCTGGGGCCCCTGGGCGGCTCTGTGAGTTATGCCTCAGACTCTGGATTTCAGCTCAGGTCAAGATCTCAGGGTGGTGAGATCTATCCCTGCCTCTGGCTCTGCACTGGGTGTGGAACTTGCTGAAGATTCTTCCTCTCCCTCTGCCTCCCACCCCCACCCCTCTCCATCTTAAAAAAAAATCACATAACATGCTAAGCTATGTGAAGAAAGACTAGAGTGCTATGAGAACAGAGCAGCCTTATCTAGTGGGGAGTCTAGAGGGCCTCTTTGAGAAAGGGACATCCAAGTTGAGTGAGATGGCAGGGATAAGATGGCCAAAGGACAAGGGGAGCCTTAATAAATACTGCCTCGGATCCCTGGGTGGCGCAGTGGTTTGGCGCCTGCCTTTGGCCCAGGGCGCGATCCTGGAGACCCGGGATCGAATCCCACATCGGGCTCTCGGTGCATGGAGCCTGCTTCTCTCTCTGCCTGTATCTCTGCCTCTCTCTCTCTCTCTCTGTGACTATCATAAATAAATAAAAAAATTAAAAAAAAATAAATAAATACTGCCTCAGTGTTATTCTTACAAAGTGAAACCAGCAATGGGGAGATGAGCACAAACAAGGGCTGGATAGGTGTGCAGAGGTAGGGTCTTTTTTTAAAAAAAGATTTATTCATTCATGAGAGAGAGAGAGAGGCAGAGACGCAGGCAGAGGGAGAAGCAGACTCCCTGCAGGAAGCCCAATGCGGAACTTGATCCCAGATCCTGGGATCACTGAGCCGAAGGCAGCCACCCAACTGCTGAGCCACCCAGGCATCCCAAGAGGCAGGATCTTAAAGGTCATGTTAAAAATTTTGAATTTTGGGCACGTAGGTGGTTCAGTCAGTTAAGCATCTGCCTTTGGGGGACCCCTGGGTGGCTCAGTGGCTGCCTTTGGCCCAGAGCATGATCCTGGAGTCCTGGGATCGAGTCTCACATCAGGCTCCCTGCATGGAGCCCACTTCTCTGCCTCTGTCTCTTTCTCCCTCTCTGTGTCTCTCATGAATGAATAAAATAAAATCTTTCTTTTTTCTTAAAAAAAAAAAAAAAAAAGCATCTGCCTTTGGCTCAGGTGGTAATCCCGGGGGCCTGAGATTGAGTCCCACATACATGGGCTCCTTGCTCAGCAGGGAGCCTGTTTCTCCCTCAGCCTCTCCCCCTTGCTTGTGATCTGTCTCTTTCATGCTTTCTCTCTCAAATTAAAAAACAAAAAAGCTTTTGGATTTTATCCTCAGAGCAGGGGCAGGTTTGAAGAGCTATTTGCATTCCCAAACCATCACTAGTGAGGATTTTATATAAGAAGAACAGGGTGACAGGGAAAAAGGAAGACCAGTTAAGGGTGATGGGGAGTGGGCGTGAAGGGTAAGGGGCCAACTCAGTTTGTCCAAAAGTCAATCGCTTTATCTTCCAGTGTTCAAAGTGCCCCTCCCCCATCCCACCTCCAGTCCGCTGCCTTCTCCCAGTGCTTGGTATCCACGGAAGGCAGGGCTGTTTCTCTTCCCTCTTCACTTGAGCTATCTTGCCTGGAATGTCCTCTCTCCCCTTGATCTAGTCATATTTCAGTAGACAAGAGTCAAACACACCTAGATTCAGACTCAAAAACACTAGGTCTGTGACTTAGCAAGTTAGTTCCTCTCTCAGCCTGTTTGCATTCTGGGAAAAGATTCCAAAGTACCCAGCTCATAGGGTTGAAGTAAGTCTTAATTAAGATAATGCCTGGCACAAAGTAAATGGTCAATAAAAGTTTAACTTTTGCTATCATGTACCCACCTAAAGCTCAGTTTAAAAACACAAGGGTATTAGTTTTAAATCAGGGAGTGGCAAGCCAGATTGGCTGAAGGGCTGGGCCCTAGTGACATAATTGAGCAAAGTGGGGAGGGTGTAAGACAATGGGAAGGATGGGGACTGTGAAAATGGAAGAGACATGCTTTCTGCTGACCAAACAAAACGCTTTTGAGAACTGAATTTGCCTGAGGGCTGCCAGCCTGCGATCTCTTCCAGCTCTGACATTGTAGGTTTCCTCTCCTCTAAACTCAAGGAGTTTAGAGAGTGTGCCACACAGTTTAGAACACGCCTTTGCTCAGAAGATAAAGTTTGGTGATTTTCTATGGTAGAACTGGTTGTCTTGGGGAGAAGTTGGATTTTCCTTTCTAGAGTTTTGGGTGTCTCTGGGGGTCAGTGGATCAGAAAGGGTGACTTAATAAATTTGCAGTGTTGTCTTATGGGCCAGGCATTGTGCTTAGCTCTTGATAAACATCATTTAAAGTCTCATCACAACTCTTTAAGATAATAACATACTAGCAGTTAACCATGCACGACACTGCCTCCATGAGGTAGAGAATTAAAGTCCCGTGCTTCTAGCCACCCCGAGGCTAAGGCCAGTGAGTCACTTAAAGCAAGTGACGGCCTGTGTGATGGTCTGCATTCAGAATATACTGAAGCTGAGTGCTTCTGAAAGTCATTGCTAAATTGTCGGGAATTTTGTGAGGTTGTAAAATCACTGTTAGCTTGAAATTGGCTAGGGCCAGAGTACACCATGGAAATCGACAAATGCTATAAATCAGAGCTCTTCCTTCCCAGCCTGGAGAGGTGGTTGTTAAACATTTACCAGCACATTACTGGTCAACATACTTTCCCTAAAATTCTGAAAGAGAATACATGTGTCTGAACAAGGGAATGAGCATGTCCACTGGAGTGTGGTAATTAGGTGTGTCTCGGGCCAGTGTTCGCACCTAGGAGAGTGTGTGTGCATTTGAGGGTATGGATAGTTAAATTTGAAGCATGAGTGTGAGAGATCAGTGCATGTATCTTGACGGGTCATACAGTGTGAGTCAAAGAGAAGTGAGGCAGGTGTGTGTGTGTCTATGTCAGTGAGTCAGGAAGGGACCAAATTTTTGTGTTAGGGAGTGGTGTAGTAAGAATATGAGGTAAACGTGTATAGAAGGGGCTAGTTGTTTTTTTTGCAGAAAGCTGTGGGTGGGTATATTGAAGGTCAGTGTTTTAGGAGAGGGTGTCTGAAAAGGCTAGTATGTACTGGAGAAGCAAATCTGTATCTGGGAAAGTTTTTTTTTTAAGATTTTATTTATTTATTCATAAGACACACACACACATACAGAGGGAGAGACACAGGCAAAGGGAGAAGCAGGCTCCATGCAGGGAGCCCAACATGGGACTCGATCCCGGGTCTCCAGGATCACACCCTGGGCTGAAGGCAGCACTAAACTGCTGAGCCACCTGGGCTGTCCGGGATGTTTGTTCTTAAGGGGATTTTTTTTTTAAGATTTTATTTATTTATTCATAAGAGTCACAGAAAGAGAGAAGCAGAGACACAGGCAGAGGGAGAAGCAGGCTCCATGCAGGGAGCGTGACGTGGGGCTCGATCCCATGTCTCCAGGATCAGGCCCTGGGCTGAAGGTGGCGCTAAACTGCTGAGCCACCCGGGGCTGGCCTCTAGGGGTACTTAAACTGTCTCAACTCAGTGTCTAAGGGTGTGTTTGGGGGTAGTCTGAAGTAAGACTACAAAAAACTGAATGATGGTTTTAGCCTTGGTCCTTGCATCCACTAACATTAGATTTTGCTTCAAATAAGAAACATGAAGTAATGGTGGTTTTGGTAAGATAAAATATTATTTCCCTTTTTTTCTAAAGATTTTATTTATTTATTCATGAGAGACACACAGAGAGAGGCAGAGACACAGGCAGAGGGAGAAGCAGACTCCCTCAGGGAGCCCAATGCAGGACTGGATCCTGGGACCCCAGGATCACGACCTGAGCCAAAGGCAGCCACTCAACCACTGAGCCACCACACAGGTGCCCCTACTTCCCTTTTTTGTAAGTATCCAGAGGCAGGTAGCTCAAGGGTGGTGTGACAGCTCTGCTCCATGAAAAATCCTCAGGTCCGGGGACCCAGGTTATGGCTCTATAATCCCTCAAGTTCCAAAATGGTGGCTTAAGTATCCTGTCACCAATCTCTGCTCAGATCATCTTCTAATCCTTTTACTTGAAATCTCTGGTAACATTATTCACATTCGTGATTTCACCTTGCTGATGATTCTGGATCTGTAGCTCTCTGTGCCCAGCTCTTTCTGTAGACCTTTATACAAATACATCCAAACGACTATTGGTCATCTCTCTCGTGATGTCACAGAGACTTCAATTTCCAACATGTTCAAAATCACTCTTAATTATTTCCTCAGGGGCGCCTGGGTGGCTCAGCGGTTGAGTATCTGCCTCAAGTTGTGATCCTGGGGTCCTGGATTCTTGTCCTACATTGGGTTCTCCGCAGGGAGCTGCTTCTCCTTCTGCCTATGTCTCTGCCTCTCTGTGTCTCTCATGAATAAATAAAATATTAAAAAAATTTTATTTTCCCAGCTTCATCCTCTGGTGTCACGCCCCGTTCCTCCACCCCCCGTTCTCTGAAGGGTACCACCTGTTGCCCGAGACAGAAAACAGAGCATTTTTTCCTACCAAGTCTGTCCCTATCTTATCAGTTTTAACATTCACTTTCCAAATATCTCCCCAATCTGTCCCATTCTCTCTCATGGCCACTTAGATTCAGTTTGCATTGTTTCTAGGCTGGATTGTTATTATTATTTATTAAGATTTTATTTATTCATGAGACACACACACACACAGAGGCAGAGACACAGGCAGAGGGAGAAGCAGGCTCCAAGCAGGGAGCCTGACGTGGGACTCGATCCTGGGACTCCAGGATCACATCCTGGGCTGAAGGCCACGCTAAACCGCTGAGCCACCCGGGCTGACCAGATTGTTATGATTGACTTAAGTCTAGGTTGTCATTCACTTTTTTTTTTTTTTTTTCCCCAAGCACAAGCAAGGGGAGCAGCAGAGAAGCAGAATCCCCACCAGATAGGAACCCCATGCAGGGCTCTATCCCAGGGCATCAGGATCATGACCTGAGCCAAAGGCAGACACCCAACCAACTGAGCCACCCAGGCGCTCTGGTCACTAATTTTTCCAAAACAAGAATTTGATCTTCTTCCCTGACTTAAGAACCCCTCACTAGCTCCTTTGTTAGGTTCAACGCTATAGAAAGCACCCGTGGAGCTTTCTGAACACAGGACTGATGCCACCCCAAATCTGGTAAGAGTCACAGCTGAGGTCTACTTATATGTCAGGCATTGCACTAAAGGCTTCGTTACAGGTTTCCTCTCTTCATCCTCACAACAACCTCACGAGTAGGTATTACTCTATACCAACTGTGGACACTAGAACACTAGAGATTCAGGACTTTGCCTGAAGTTACTGGACCGTGCACGCAGTGGATCTGAGCTACGGAGCCAGGCTATCTGAATTCCAGGGTGCAGGAACCTGTACGGTCTGCCCTAGCCAGAATCTCCGCGTGTGACTCCAACAGGTAGGTTCCACAAGAGCAGGTGCGTTGTTTCACGCTCCGTTTGGAAGCTTCGGGGCCGTGTCAGCGCCTGGTCGGTAGCAAGCGGCCGCGAGCGCCGGCTGGGAGCCAGAGCTGAGCGGCGGCGGGGGGGGGGGGCAGCCGCGCTAACACGCGAGGATGCGGGCGCCCACGTGGACGGGGAGCTCGCCGCAGACACAGAGCGGGCTTCGCGGGGCTTCGCGGGGCTTCGCGGGGCTTCTCCCGACCCGCCACCGGAGGAAGGCGGGGACCGCGCTGCCCCGCGGCAGGAAGTCGGCGCGCAGCTTCCGGCGCGCGGAGATGACGCGCGACCCGCGCGCTTCCGCGTTGGGAGCCGGCGGCGGATCCCGGGACGCGGAGACCCGGGGTCCGGCAGCGGGGCGGCCCCCGGCCCAGGGCGGGGATGCATCGCCGCGGGGTGGGAGCTGGCGCCATCGCCAAGAAGAAGCTTGCCGAGGTGAGGGGCAGAAGGCCGACCCGAGAGACACGCAAAGTCTCGGAGCCGAGCTCTGTACCCTCAGATCGCCCCCCATCAGAATCTGACACAGGCTCCGCGGGTCCCGGGGAACTGAGCGTCTTCGGCTTCCGGTGGATTGCAGTGTCAGCATCCCCAGATCCCCCAGCGCTCTACTCCCGCGTTCCCCGATGGGACTACAGACGGGCCGTCTCTTTTAGATCCTCATCCCTCTCCCTAACAAAAACCATTTAAGAGAGACCCTCTTTTCATCCTTCATCCGAGGCAGTGCGAGTGGGAGCCCCCCAGCGCCCACTCTCACCTCACGCTGGTCTCTTTGTCTGACAGGCCAAGTATAAGGAGCGAGGAACTGTCTTGGCTGAGGACCAGCTGGCCCAGGTGAGTCGGTTGGAGGGCTCCAGGCAGGAAGGGAGACCCGACGAGGCTGGAGAGAACACCTTTCACGTAAACTAGATTGTTTGGATTGAACTAAGAAGAGGTATTTGGCACATCTCGATCTCTGGGCTGCTCAGATCTTTTACGGAACTTGCTAGTAACAGTGATAGCTCGCATCTTTGAGTCATTACATGCGTCCATCGCCCCAGGCACGCGTCCATTGTCTTTACATACACTGTCATGTTCATTCATCCTGATGGTCCTATCCGGAGGGAACTGTCGTCTTCCCGGTTTAGAATTGAGGACGTTCAAGGTGGTTTATCCAAGTTACATGAGTAGTAGGTGGTAGAGCTGTTTGATTTAGGTCTTTGGGGGCTTTCACTTGAAGTGCCTAAGAATAACGTGAAAATACTGCTTACTCTGTGCCACCCGTCACTGTCACATCTAGGTGCTACCAGAAGGATGTGTCAGGGATGGGGTGCGGTGCCTGCAGTTTGCTTTTCTGTCCGTGTCCTGAGTTTACTCAGTTATTGTGAGTGGTAAAGAAGAGGAGGAAAGAGTTAAGCAAGGGAATGGATCCTTTACTAAGGAAAGATAGTAGACACAGTCTGTGCTACTCAAAAGCTCCCACTGGGGCGACTGGGTGGCTTAGCTGGTTAAGTGTCCAAGTCTTGGTTTCAGCTTAGGTTGTAATCTCCTCGCTCAGCAGGAGTCTGCTGGAGATTCTCTCCTGCCTGTGGCCCTCCCACTTGTGCACTCCCACTTTCTCTTTCTCCTTCTCTAAGAGTTAGTATTACTATTAAGTAAATACTTATTTACTTAAAAAAAAAAGAAACAAAAGCTCCCCCTCATGGGGGGGGAGATGACATACAGAAATCAACTGGAAATGATATAAGTTCATAATATGTAGCAAATGAGGAGACGCTGGGCCAGGAGTGGTTACCCATGGTGGGTAGAACACAGGTTTTGTTAATTCGGGAAAGAGGAAGAATACTACAAATAAGTCCGAAAAGCCCCAAACCATTTGTATTTAGCTTTGGAAAAAATCTGGTAGAGCCACCTCTCCCTTTGGGATTTTTTATTTGGAGTTGATTCCCAAGAAGGTCCATGACTGAAAGTCAACACAGTCAACTCAAGACCCCTAATTCATGCCAGCCAGCCTTTTTTCTCCTAGGTAGCCTTTCTCTTAGTAGCTGAAGATTTCTTTCTGAATGCTGCATTCCCTCATTTTTAAGTCAAAATGGAATCCTTTTTTTTTTTTTTAAAGATTTTATTTATTTATTCATGAGAGACACAGAGAGTCAGAGACACATGCAAAGGGAGAAGCAGGCTCCCTGCAGGGAACCTGATGTGGGACTCGATCCCAGGACTCCAGGATCGCACCCTGAGCCAAAGGCAGACGCTTAACCACTGAGCCACTCAGGTGTCCCAAGTCAAAATGGATTCTGTGGCGCACATTCCTTCTACTAAGTTTCTCTGGGAAAAAGAAAAAAAAAAGTACCACATTAGATGTGCATTCTGGTTGTTAGATGCATCCTGACTTTCGAACAGGAACATGTAGGGGAAAAATGTGTTTTATTTTTTTATTTTTACTTACTTTTTTCCCTTATATGTTCCTGTTTGAAAGTCAGGATGCATATTATATATATATTTAAGATTTATTGGGATCCCTGGGTGGTGCAGCGGTTTGGCGCCTGCCTTTGGCTCAGGGCGCGATCCTGGAGACCCCGGATCGAATCCCACGTCGGGCTCCCGGTGCATGGAGCCTGCTTCTCTCTCTGCCTGTGTCTCTCTGCCTCTCTCTCTCTCTCTCTCTCTCTCTCTCTGTGTGGCTATCATAAAAAAAAAAAAAAAAAAAAAAAAAAAAATTATTGGGATCCCTGGGTGGCGCAGTGGTTTGGCGCCTGCCTTTGGCCCAGGGCGCGATCCTGGAGACCCGGGATCGAATCCCACGTCGGGCTCCCGGTGCATGGAGCCTGCTTCTCCCTCTGCCTGTGTCTTTGCCTTTCTCTCTCTCTCTCTCTGTGACTATCATAAATTAAAAAAAAAAAAAAAAAGATTTATTTATTTGAGAGAGAGAGAAGGAGCAGGGGGAGGGGCAGAGAGAGAAGCAGACTCCCCATTGAGCAGGGAGCCCGATTTGGGGCTTCATCCCTGAATTCTGGGATCATGAAGTGAGCTGAAGGCAGACTCCTAACCAACTGAGCCACTGAGGTGCCTCTTTTATTTTTATTTTTAAAAGATTTTATTTTTTAAAGTTTTATTTATTTTAGAGAGTGAGACAAAGTGTGGGTGGGAAGGGGCAGAGGGAGGGGGAGAGACAAGGTGAGTGCAGAGCCTGAGGTGGGGCTTGATCTCAGGACATTGAGATCACTATCTGAGCTGAAACCAAGAGTGGGTGCTTTTTTTTTTTTTTTTTTTAATTTTTTAAATTTTTATTTATTTATGATAGTCACAGAGAGAGAGAGAGAGAGAGGCAGAGACACAGGCAGAGGGAGAAGCAGGCTCCATGCACCAGGAGCCCGACATGGGATTCGATCCCGGGTCTCCAGGATCGCGCCCTGGGCCAAAGGCAGGCGCCAAACCGCTGCGCCACCCAGGGATCCCAAGAGTGGGTGCTTAACTGCATGCTACCCAAGCTTCCCAAAGATTTTATTTTTAGTTTTTTAAAGATTTGTTTATTTATTTGAGAGAGAATGTGTGTGTGTGTCTGTGTAAGCCAGGGGAGGGACAGAGGGAGAGGGCAAGCCGACTCCCCACTGAGCGCAGAGCCGGTTGCGGGGCTTGATGTCACAACCTTGAGATCATGACCTGAGCTGAAACCAAGAATAGGACACTTAACCTGTTGAGCCAGCCAGGTGCCCCCAAAGATTTTATTTTATTTATTTATTTATTTAAAGATTTTATTTTTATTCACGAGAGACATACAGAGAGAGGCAGAGGGAGAAGCAGACTCCCTGCAAGAAGCCCAATGCGGGACTCGATCCTGGATCCGGGGATCACGCCCTGAGCCAAAGGCAGACTCCCAACCACTGAGCCACCCAGGCATCCCTAAAGATTTTATTTTTAAGTAATCTTTACTCCCAACATGGGGCTCAAACTCAAGACTCCGAGATCAAGAGTTGCATGCTCTACCACCAACTGAACCAGCCAGGTGCCCCCAAAAATGTGTGTTTTAGAATTGAGGAAACATGGCATCCCAACCCAGCCAACAACGGAACCACGAAGGAAAGTTAGGGATAAAAAGAGAGGGAACAGTAGGGGTGCCTGGGTGCCTTGGTTGGGTGTCCGACTCTTGGTTTTGGCTCAGGCCATGAGCTCATCAGGCTCCCAGTTGGGCTCTGCACTCAGTGGAGAGTTTGCTTGAAGATCTCTCCCTTTGGCTCTCCCCCACGTTGTAGGAGCACGCAGGAGTGTTCTCACTCTCTCTCTCTCTCAAACTGATAAATAAATATTTAAAAAAACAAAACGGAACGAGAAATAGCCTAATGGTAGGCCTGGAGGAGATAGGTTGTTTCAGCCTTTTCCCTGCCAGTGGATTGGGATCTTATTTTTGCCATCTGATGATCCCTTGGTGGGGCTGCCCCGTAACCTCCTCCTGGTCCATCTTACAGATGTCGAAGCAGTTGGACATGTTCAAGACCAACCTGGAGGAATTTGCCAGCAAGCACAAGCAGGAGATCCGGAAGAATCCGGAGTTCCGAGTGCAGTTCCAGGACATGTGTGCCACCATTGGGGTGGATCCTCTGGCCTGTAAGGAGTTGTCCGCGGGGCTGTTGTGTTTTTCTAGGGTGCCTGAGGGACAGCAACTCATCTAGGTGTGACGACTGAGGTAGGGCATCTTCCAGAAGGCCCTCTGAGAAGGGCCTGCAATGAGTGCCTAGCAGTTTGACAGGGACACTGGGGATGCCAGTGTGTAGGCTAGTGGCCAGCATACGTGACCCTCTCTTTAATTTTCTTTTTAAATTTTTTTATTTATTTATGATAGTCACACAGAGAGAGAGAGTGAGAGGCAGAGACACAGGCAGAGGGAGAAGCAGGCTCCATGCACCGGGAGCCCGATGTGGGATTCGATCCCGGGTCTCCAGGATCGCGCCCTGGGCCAAAGGCAGGCGCCAAACCACTGCGCCACCCAGGGATCCCACGTGACCCTTTCTTGAGTGACCTACAGTAGAGTTTCTTCATAGCTATTTTTTTCCTTTATTAAAGATTTTATTTATTTATTCATGAGAGACACAGAGAGGGAGAGAGAGGCAGAGAGAGAAGCAGGCTCCATGCAAGGAGCCCGATGCAGGACTCGATCTCGGGTCTTCAGGATCATGCCCTGGGCCGAAGGCAGCGCTAAACCGCTGAGCCACCCGGGCTGCCCTATTTTTTCCCTTTATTAAAAAGATATTTAATTTTTTTTTTTTTTTAGATTTTATTTATTAGAGAGAGCATGAATGGAGGGGAGGGGCAGGGGCAGAAGCAGACCCCCCCCAAGAGCCCGATGTGGGGCCCGACTCCAGGACCCTGGGATCATGACTGGAGCAGAAGGCAGATGCCCAACCAAGTGAGCCACCCAGACACCCCAAGATATTTTTTTTTTTTTTCACCCCAAGATATTTTTAATGAAAGCAGCATGTAATCATGGGGTCAGTCAACAAAGGAGAAAAAGAGAAAGTACAAGACATTTGACTCTCTCCCATAGTTGCAGAAATAACTATTAACAGTGTAAGATAATCTTTCTGGACACCCTCATCATATTTATAAACTTTTTTTTTTAACATGTCCGATTATGCTATAATAACTACATTCTAACCTGTATTGTTTTTTACTTGATAAACTGTTCTCTTTAATGGATTTTTGAATGCCAGGTCTGCATATTCTTCCTCTCAGCCTTGTTAGACCGTATGTCCCATTATATTTCACTGTATAATTCAGGAAAGGAAAATTCATTTTTATAGTATTTTGAGCCAGAATGAGCCAAATAGAAATGCCTTTTACATTACCCTTGGGCAGCCCGGGTGGCTCAGGAGTTTAGCGCCGCCTTCAGCCCAGGGTGTGATCCTGGAGACCCAGGATCGAGTCCCACATTGGGCTCCCTGCATGAAGCCTGCTTCTCCCTCTGCCTGTGTCTCTGCCTCTCTCTCTCTCTCTCTTTCTCTCTCATGAATTAAAAAAAAAAAAAAAATTAGATTACCCACCCTTTATAGCCATCCAAGCCTGCTTCCTAGGAGGAATTTCCAAGAGTTCAACCATCTTGAGGATCCTGATTAGTAAATGGTGCACAAGGGCTTGGTTAGGCAGGGAAGACTTCCCATAGGATAGATGTTTTAATCTAGCTTTGAAAGATAAGAAACCATAAAAACTAATATATAACTTAGCTTTTGTTTTTCTGTCTTTCAGCTGGAAAAGGATTTTGGTCTGAGATGCTAGGCGTGGGAGATTTCTATTACGAGCTGGGTGTCCAGATTATCGAAGTGTGCCTGGCTCTGAAGCACCGGAATGGAGGTGAGGCTGGCTAAGTCCTGCAGATGAGGCTTTGAACTTCTCAGAGGGAGAAACCCTTGAAAGGTGATCTTGTCCATCCTGTGATCTGCAGGCTGATAAGATCTGGAGAAGCTGTTAGGTCTACAGAAGCACCTTAGCGGCTTCATGTGGTTCAATCTCTGGCAGGTCTCCATAGCCAGGTGTGAATGGAGTTACTTGAATGATTGTCTCTATTCTCTAGAGATCTTCACTCAGGACGGTCTTAGCTCCTGGTTATTACAGAAAATAATAGAGAAGAAATAGACCTTTTCCCCTGATACACTATGCATCTGGGTTATGATTTTATCATTAGGTCTGTCCTGCAGCTCCAAGGTGGAGTGATGCCACATTTCTATGCCCCCCCAAAACGTGACCTAAAAATCGTCATCCAGCGGTGTCATCTTAATAAGCACTATGTTGAAGTTAAGAATGAAAAAAAAAAAAAAACAGTTACAAATCATTGGCTGTAAACAGATACAGCCTCAATGTTAAGGGAGTGTTTATAGTTTTCCAGAGATGATGCTGCCTCTGTTTTTATAATTTTGTTTTGTTTGGCTTAGCCATAAAGGTAATCCTCCATCTGCCTTCCTCCCCGCTCCTGTAGGTCTGATAACTCTGGAGGAGCTACATCAACAGGTGTTAAAAGGAAGGGGCAAATTCGCACAGGACGTCAGCCAGTAGGTCTTGCCTCCCAATCCCTGGAGTATAGAAAGGTCTTTAAAAATCAGATGGACGTCTTCTCCTTACTGCTCACGTGTCTAGGCTACTTTAGGAATGATTTTTATTCTTTATCATCAGAAAACATATTTTTTAGAAAACTGAAAATACAGAGAGATAAAGAACAAAAAACCACCCATTATTTCTCAACTAAGAGATTACAGCTGTTAACATTTTGGTGTATTTTCTTCTGAGCATTTTTTTTTCATGTGTATTACTATTTTGTAACATACTTGGGGCTTAATCTTGAGATTATCTTAGGTTGGAGACTAGCACACGTGCTGAGGAAGGCTGGGGAACAGTTGGGCTCAGAAGGTGAGGTGTTAGTTGATCTGGTTCACCAGCTTCTCTGTGTGACCTCAATTTGAGAAAAGGTGGAAAAAAAAAAAAAAGAGAAAAGGCTGTCAGTATGTGAGCTGGGTATATCGTCTACACATTTTGTGGACTTTCTTTTTCCCTAATTTGAGTTGTTAACCGGACCTGACTGGGCCTGACTTTCCAAATGGCAGTAATCAGCTGGGTTGCCCTCTGTAAAATGGAGAAACCTTTTCTTTCTTTTTTTTTTTTTTTGAGAAACCTTTTCTGTTTTGCCACTGTTCATGCAGCTCCCTTTGTCTCCTGCGTTCAGCTCATTCATTTACATTTCCTGATGGGCTCCCATGGGCATATTTTTGACCTCTGTTCGGGGTTAGCGTGGTTTGCTGAGCGGAGAGCCCCATACCTGTACTTTCTCCCTTGCTTGTCCAAGCACTGCCTGGTGCCCCCTGGCCCCACCTTCTTACGGACGGCACTGACTGTTACGCAGCCTTTTAGTCTTCTGTCAGGGTGTCCTGGCTGGGGCAGAGCCGAGACTGCAGGGTGGCTAGGTGTGGTCTGCCAGAGGTCCTGAAGCCGCTTTTCCTCACTTCAGAGATGACCTGATCAGAGCCATCAAGAAGCTGAAGGCGCTTGGTACTGGCTTTGGCATCATCCCCGTGGGTGGCACCTACCTCATTCAGTCTGTTCCAGCTGAGCTCAACATGGATCACACAGTGGTGCTGCAGCTGGCGGAGGTACTGGTGTGCCTTTCTGGCCGGGGGTGGGGCGACAGTCAGGATTGTCGTGAGGAGGGACTTCGGAAGCAGCTCTGACCTCCTCCCCGTCGAACAGGTCTTCTGCTGAGCCTGTCTAGGTGACGCACTACTCAGAGCTGTGCTTGTTTAGAAGACATTTATTGAGCAGCTACAGTGCAGAGCACCGGGCCAGGCTGTGGGGGTAGAACGAGGGGCACCAGAAATCCTGCTCTCAGGGAGCTTACAGTCTAGTGGAGGAGACAGAGATGCAGACAGTGAGCTGTATTTTCTTGGGTAGACAGATTAATTGAGGTCTTACTACTACTTTATGAATGGATTCTTCAAAACAGTGTTTAATCTGGTTTGGCATTCCCATTCCGTAAGTATACCCCACCCCACCCCCACCCCGAGTCTGTTCCTGGATTTAGGGAAGACATGTTAAGTTTTCCTAATTCTCTATAATGTAGAACAAAACTAAGCAAGGAGCTTCTCTTCTTGGGGAATGGGTAAGGTGAGGCAGGGAACTGTTGCCATTTCTTCTGGTCAGTTAATTATCTTGAACTTTTACCATACGTGAAGTTTTCTGAGAAAGTCTAATATTTTTTTTTTTTTTTAATTTTTATTTATTTATGATAGTCACAGAGAGAGAGGCAGAGACACAGGCAGAGGGAGAAGCAGGCTCCATGCACCGGGAGCCTGATGTGGGATTCGATCCTGGGTCTCCAGGATCACGCCCTGGGCCAAAGGCAGGCACCAAACCGCTGCGCCACCCAGGGATCCCGAAAGTCTAATATTTTAATACCAGGGACCCTACTTTTTAAAACTGAACCCCACTGAGGTCAAAATAGGTTTGGGGGTCATTTATCCACTCCTACAGGACCTCCATTTTCATAAATCACTCTTCCCCCAACCTGTCACCCTGAAAGTTGCTTCTCTTGCTCCCTTTGCTGAGACTCCTAAACATTTTGTCTGTGCTCTCTTAGGCTTCACCCATGGGCAGTTCCCCCCCCCCCCCCCCCCCCCGATCTGGGTAAATCAGGTATTGTTGGGCAGATGCTGGGTTCTTAGGAAAATCTGTCAGCTGACTCCCTGTTCCTCTTTCCTTCAGAAAAACGGCTACGTGACTGTCAGTGACATCAAAGCCAGTCTTAAATGGGAGACCGAGCGAGCCCGGCAAGTGCTGGTATGTGAATTTTGGAGTGGCCCAGAAGAGATGGGCCCCAGATGGGTGGATAGATAGCACATCAGCAGAAACTGCAGCCTTGCTGTGCTGGCCCCTTGCCTTGAAAGCTGCGGTCACCACTCAGAAGCAACCCCCGCATCCCTCTGAAGGTGGCACTCAGGGGCAGACTTCTCACTCTGCTGTAGGCCAGTCACCAATACCTGCTGTCTCCTCCGACCTGTAGAGCCCGGTCAGAGGGTTCATATGGTTCATATTGGAAGTAACACTGTTAATACAGAGTGAAGGGAACTGTTACCTACTTAATTACATATCCATAAGTATATACTATTATACTGTATTATATAGTTAGCGTTTTATATATACAGGTTTCTTGGAACTAATGAAAGGCTGGTGTGAAGAAGGAGTAGCAGGCAAGTGTAACCCTGGCTTTTAATACCTTCTTTTTTATCCAGGCAATTAAACTACAGACTTCTTCTGGAAAGCGGGGTAACACAAACATCTGTTTAATGCTATTGGGCACAACCAGCCCATCTTGAGCCTAATTCCAGCTGTAGGAATTTTGAGTCCATTCTAAAGTAATACAGTCCTTCCATTAACTTCTCCATGAAGGTTTACCCGCAAGTTAACTGAAGTTAACCAAACAGAACCGTAATTAGAACAGTGGTCTCCTATTTTGCTTCAGGCAAAAGGGATCAAGGATTTGCTTAGGGCCATAGGGTGGACCTTTCCGTAGCTCTCCATTCTTTCTACAACGTCCCACTCTACTTGTCTTTACCCTCTTTCCCAGCAGCACAGATTGATTGGTGGCATTTTTCACATCACAGGCAAAGGTCAGGGTCAAACAGAACCAGGGATTCCAGGATAGTTGTGTAAATAAATATGTGAAGGCACTCATGTAGATTCAGTGTGAAAACCCCACTGAAGCCAGAATAGCAGTTTGGGGGTCATTTATCCACCCTACAGGAACTCCATTTTCATAAATGACTCTTCCCTCCAGGAACACCTGCTAAAGGAAGGGCTGGCCTGGCTGGACCTGCAGGCCCCAGGGGAGGCCCACTACTGGCTGCCAGCTCTCTTCACTGACCTCTACTCCCAGGAGATTACGGCTGAGGAGGCCAGAGAAGCCCTCCCTTGACTCTGGGAGTGTGGAATGGGCCCCAGCAGCAGGCAGGGGGAGGGAGGAGCTGCTGCTGAATAAAACCTGAATAACTTTGTTATTTTTTTTTTTAAAGAAAGTTCCAAGTTTTTTCTTCCCTCAATACTCTTCACCCATAATTTTATTTTAAAGTGCCTTCACGTTGCATCTTTACTGGAGAAAACTTCATTTATCCAGTAAGGATAACCTGAGTAACAGAGTACAGCAAGCACGTATGAAATGACCTGCGTGGGTCATCTGCAAGTTCATGGTAGAGCTGCGTCTAGAATGAAGGCAGTCGGTTTCCTGGCTAGACAGTTTCGTCTCTGTAGCCCTGGGACTTAAGTTATAGCCCATTAATTCAAACCTTGTCCTTATAAAAAGGTTTATCTCAGACAAGCAGACCCTAAAGGACCAGTAAGAGCCACTCGCTCAGTCCTTCTGGCTTGCTCTAGACCTTCTGGGTTCTGATGGACCTGGCTGAGTGTGAAGGAAACAGGTGTTAGAAACAACGGAACCTAGGACCATCAACCAACAGCGGCCACAAGTCATCGAGTTTCATCTTTGCTTTCCCTCCTGTGCTGATCACCAGGTTCCTCTAGCCTTAGTGGTGGGAAGGGCATCATTTACTGAACAGCTACCCTGTGCCATTTTATGAACACCTAATCCCCTCACAGCCACTCTCAGAGGCTCAGTAAGGTCTCCTTACATCTCAGGCGAGGAACTGACATAATCATTCCCCAGGGCCACCAGCTTACAAAGCAAAGCTAAGAGCCAGAGCCCATGTTCACTGGTGCCAGGGCCCTTACGTGCCTGTATCGTGGCTTCACATGGCCTAGGCTGGCAGGACACTCTACACATGGTCAGCCAAGAGGACAAGCCTCTGTGCCAGGCAGCAAAAATTCTTGAGCAACTAGGGAAGGGAGTGATGGATGAGCTAGCTGTATGAAGCTGTCTCCATCCTCTGAGTCCTGAATTCCTAAGGGCTGCTTTAGTGCCAGAAATCTGAAAACCCAGTTCACTGTGGATTACCCAGAACCTAAGACACCCTTTCCTTACCCAGAGCAACAATCTACATCTGCTGGTCTTCCTAGGACACGCTCACTTCCCAGTCTCTGCAGAAGGATCCCTTTGGAAGCAACTGAGGCCAAGATGGCACTCCTGTCCTTGACTGCCAGAGGTGGTCTCAAAAGAGGCTCTTCTACTTCTGGTTGGTGGGGAACTCGTCACCAGCAGCCCTGCTTCCACCCAAGTCATGTAACTAGTTTTCAGCTTCTAGACAAAGCATTGAGCACTTTCTCTGACAAGTTTGACTTGGGCGAGAGGTGTGGTTGTTGAGAGGATCCCATTCTCCCTTTACACAAACCCTCCCACACCCATAGGCGCTTCCTCCTTCTGCCAAAACAAACTTTATTGCACCAAAAAGAAAAAAAAAAAAACTTCATTTATGTACAGTCAGATATAAAGACATCTCTTGACTCCTGTGCATATATTTCCTCAACTCAAGATTAGGGCATAAAAGTCAGGCTGGTGTGCCAGACATGCTCTGCCCACGGCAGGGCCAAGGAGAGGATTGTCACTTGAAAGTGGGAACACTTAAATGGATGACAGACGACCACTGGACCAACAGACCAAGGGCATTCTTCTAAGCCCTGTACGAGCTCTGGGAGTGGAAGAGGGAAATTGGAAGCAGGGTCCCTTTCTGAAATCTCCCTATTAAGAGACCCAGTTTTAAGTATCCGAGATAAACTTCCGCTCCCCAAGCCCACTTCCTGTCCAGTTTCTTTGCTTCCTGCCCTCCCAAGTAGAACATTTTCCTCTGCGTTCAACCCGTCCCAAGCTCCCCCAGGGAAGTCCCCCGGCCCCTGGGCAGAGGGCTCCCCAGCAGCAGGCAGGGCAGGTATGGTTATCCTCTCCCTTACACGTGGCTGGATACTGACCGAGGCCCTGCGTCACATGGATCACCAACACCCCACTGGGAGCCATAACAGTAAGAATCTGGAAAGTATGGGGGAGAACACACCAAAAAGGGGAAGGCTGGATTTCCTTGGTGCCCAGTACAATGGGGCGCCTAAAGCACATTTTTCTGAGCCAGCCCACTAAAGGACCACTGCAGCTAGATACAGAGAAGCAACACAGCCAGGCGAATGCCCATGGGAGCCGGTGACAGAGCAGCAGGGGGGGTGGGGGAAGGAAGGGAGGCAGGAAGAGCCCAGAGTCCCAGCCCCAGTCCCTCTGCCCTTGGCGACCCTTGCTCCCCACGCGTTCCTGGGCACTGAAGTGAAGGGGGGGGGGCACTGGAGGCTGGGGTAAAAATACACAAGGACAGCCAAACAGAACACAACAGGGCTAGCGTTGGTCTCCCCACTGCACCCCGCCCCCAGGGGAACCCCCTCATCGTGGCTAGGATTTACGAAAATCTGAGACTATTCTACATAGTGGCTCTCATTCCCCACACACAGCGGCTGGCTGTGTTGGGAACTTTTCAAATCAGTGATTGCGGGAACAAAATCAGCTTCTCGTGCTGCCTGTGCAGGCTTTACCAAGACCTCGGTTCAGTCCTGGTCACATTTACCTTCTGTCTTAAATCTGGAAATGGGCGAGGGAATGGGGGGTGGGGGGCAGAGGAGAAAGGTGCTCAGGTGCTAGGTAAAGCTTACTGATCAGCAGCCTAGACTCCACCACTGTTCCTTCTCTTTGGTCTGTCTAGAACAGTGACTATAAATTAGGAAAAACAAAATTATGCTGGCCCACGGGAAGTAAGGGCAGAGGAGGCAGGGAGAAAAAAGGGCATCGGGAAGCCCTGCTTCAAGACTGCAGACAGACAACCACCCAGACTGCTTAAGTGTCACAGACAGCCCCCCACCCAGAGCTCCCTTCCAGATATCCCCATAAAGCATTCGGGCACACTCCCTCCTGGACTTCCGGCTTCTATCCCCCACCTGTCCCTAAGGAGCTGGCCCTGTGCAGAGGTGTGTCGGTTGTTTTGTTTTTGCCAGAGGCCCTCGCCCTGGAGGTGCTCCTGCATAGGTACCGTGGCCCCTGCTACGGGATGAACAGCCCTGGGGGCTGGAGAGCCGGGGAGGTCAGAGCGGAAGAGCCTCCCCACTCCTGCGCCCTGGGATCCGAGCTGGCTTGGTTCTTGCCATCTTGCGGGATGACGTCACGTTTGGAGGGAGATACACAGTGCCTCTCCGTCCCTGGGGTGGGGGGGAGGGACTTGGCTGGGACTCTTGAGTGGGGGGAGGGGAGAGGGGAGCAGGGTCTAAACCCTCAGGCTCCCATGCAGGTCTGTCTCTGTCCCAGACGAACTGCTATCAGAGTCCATTTCGGCGTTCTCATTATGGAGCCTCTCCAGCACTTTCTGACGAATCAGTCCCAGACGCATCAAGAGGGACTGGTAGTCAAAGTGGCCACGCTTCTCTCCGAAAGGGTCCTGTGGGGGAAAGGAGACAAGCGGGATGGAAGATTCTCATCTGGGCAGCTCATCCTAGACAGTGCAGCTTTGGGCCCGTGCTGGACTCGCTCAACTTCCCAGGCACGAGACTAGAAGAGGCTATGGCATTACAGTCCCTGACCGCAGATCGCATACCCTCTGACGAGGAATATTATGGCACGTTTACCACCCCAGATAGATCTGGCTTGGGCCAACATTAAAATGTGCTGGTGTTCCCTGAAAGTGAGCCAATGTGGAGAAGGGGGTCACGGGGAAGACGACATAGGTAAGAAACAGAAATTCAAGACCAGAACTATAATCATTAAGTATGTCTGTGTTTTCAATTAACTTCCTAAAAGACATACAAGGGAAATATTATTCTGCTTTCCCTCTATCCAAAAGGGTAATTTGTCTTTCCAACATCATGGGCGGGTCTAGTACTCAGGAGTTCTGACTTTCAGAACTAGATAAGCACCCATACACTCTTTCAGAGAGATCAGTCACTACCATCCTGTCAGGTTTCTAGGCATCGCTCCAGGGCCACCCAGCCTTGATCCTAGTCCTTGTTATTCTAGATCAAAGATTTCCAGACATTTTGTAGTAAAGGGTTAACTGTTCTGAAAGTCTCAAAAACAACTAGGGTTGGAGTAGAGGAGATAAACAAAAGAACTTAAAATGCTGTACAGAGAATATGGCAACAAAAGTAGCATGTGGCAGGGTTTAGACAAGTGGAGACATCTTTCCTTGAGAGTCACAAAAAGGTACACCATTTTTCCCTCTCACATTCTGCTTCTTCCACATTTAACTATTTCCACACTTCTGCCCACATATCACCCTCATGATTAGGGACCAGTGTACACAAGTCACAGTCATTGTGATTACAGCCCACACTTTTCACTTCCAAAAGTTACACTCCCCAAAGGCTGAACTCCAAACTTACTTTTTCAAATCTTCCTTTCTTCATCCTTGGCTCCATTTCTACCCACGTCCCTCCTCCCCAGATGCTGTTCACTCTTCCCTTTCCTTCTCTGATCATGAGTTATTTTTCCTCCACAGAGTGAATATTGGGAAATGCTTTTGAATAGCAGGAATGAGAATTCCTGATGGGGAACGAACCATGGCAGGCATCACATATGATATACTCTGCAAAAGGGGTCAGGAGCAAGTTAACCCTGAAAGGGCCTTGCTCTTTGAGGTTTTGTTTTGTTTTTATTTTTTATTTATTTATTTTTTTAAATTTTATTTATTTATGATAGTTGGAGAGAGAGAGAGAGGCAGAGACACAGGCAGAGGGAGAAGCAGGCTCCATGCAGGGAACCCGACGTGGGATTCGATCCCGGGTTTCCAAGATCGTGCCCTGGGCCAAAGGCAGGCGCCAAACCGCTGCACCACCCAGGGATCCCTTGTCTTGTTTTTAAAGATTTTATTTATTCATGAGAGGCAGAGAGAGAGAGAGAGAGAGAGAGAGGTAGAGACACAGGCAGAGGGAGAAGCAGGCTCCATGCAGGGAGCCTGATGTGGGACTCGATCCCGGATCCCAGGATCATGCCCTGAGCCAAAGGCAGATGCTCAACTGCTGAGCCACCCAGGCATCCCATGTTTTGTTTTTTTAAAGTCATCTCTACATGCAACGTGGGGCTCAAACTTCCAACCCCAAGATCAACAGTCACATGCCCTTCTGACAGAGCCAGCCAGGCGCCCTTGCCCTTTGAGTTTTCATGTGGCAGATGGGTGGGGAAGTCCTTGAAGGAAGGACAGGGAAACTACTATTTCTAAGCAGCAGCTGAGGACAGAACACATTTACTGCTACTGCAGTAAATGCTGCTGGGGGAGCCTGGGTGGGCAAAGCATCTCAGCAAGAAATGGAGAGAACCTCAAGAGGCCTCAGTCACTCATCCAAGTCCATACAATTCTAAGCAAGACCATGAGTAAATGAGCCAAAAAAACATAAGAACTAGTCCTTAGGGACAGGAGGAGTCTCACTCTCTTAACAACCACATTTTTTTATATTTGAGCCCATTTACAATTTGGTTTAATAAGAATCTCCTCTTATTTTTTTAAATAGGTTCCAGGCCCAAGGTGGGACTCAGACTCACAACCCTGAGATCAAGAGTCAAATGCTCTAGTGACTGAGCCAGCCAGGCTCCCCCCAAGAATCCCTTTATTTATTTATTTTTTTTAGAATCTCCTCTTTAAAACAAGCATCAATCCTGTATTCCTATTGGAAGTGGATACACATTTCTCCGGTTGAGGCAGAGAGTAAACAACCACTTACTGTCATTTGTAACAGCAATCTTTCAACATATAACACCACATACCCAGTGTTTTCCTGGGCCTTGTTCTCCGAGTACCCTTCTGAGCTAGGGACAGAACTCCAGTAGAGAACTCACCATTATAATCACTAAGATTCAGAGAGGGCTGAATGTTCTTGGTTTGAAAAGACTACTAAGAAGGGCAGGCCTTCTGAGCTACAAAGGATGGTTCAGACTCTACTTATGAACATCTAGTTTATGCCAAGACAGAAGCAACTCCACAAGAATGAGACACATTTGTCTCCTCTCTGGGCTATAGAGACTCAGATGAACCAAGATCCCTTTGGCTCTGAATTCTCTTAAGAGATGCAGAGGCTATCCTTGTGGGGGATTTTACATGGTCTGCTGCAGAGCCTTTGGCCTTAGTGGCAGGGGCTGCATTACCTGCATAGTCTGGCCTTGAAGGTGTAGGCGATCTTTGCAGGCCACCTCATAGAAGTCGTAATACTCCAGAAAGGACTTCTCCATCACGCCTCTGGAGAACAAGCAGAGAAGCTGAAGTTAGAGACACAGTGTGCACGGGATCATCCCTTTACCATCTAACTTACTGCCAAATCAAATAGAGCTCCCAAGCCCGGATGTGATATCCTACAAAGACCTTTCTTTCTTTTCTTTAAAGATTTATTTATTTTAGAGAGAGAGGGAGCAAAACAAGGAGGGGCAGAAGGAGAATCTCAAGTAGACTCTATGCTCAGTGTGAAACTCAACATGGGGCTTGATCTCATGACCTGAGCTAAAACCAAGAGTTGGACACTTAACCGACTGGGTCACCCAGGTACACCCCTCACAAAGATCTTTCAATGGAAAATGGAAAAAGGAATAGATGATGACCGAAGGTGGTTTCTCGTATTCCTTAGGTATTATTAAAGGAGGATAACCGGGATGCCTGGGTGGCTCAGCGGTTGAACACCTGCCTTCTGCCCAAGGCGTGATCCTGGAGTCCCGGGATCGAGTCCCAGATCAGGCTCCTTGAGTGAAGCCTGCTTCTCCCTCTGTGTCTCTGTCTCATGAAATAAATAAACAAACACACAAACAAACAAACAAGGATAACCATTAATACTGACCATTTAAATCCCAACTTCACAACTTGTGACTCTATCTCATTTGTTTTTCATAGGCCATCCCTAATCCCAAACCTTACTCAAAATTCTTCCAAAAGGTTGTTTTGATAACTGTGACTTTGTTCATCTACTTTTAACAGTTACAAATAAACTCAAACACTGAGAAATAGATTTGTTGTGAAGGGCTCTACACCTCATTTGGCTGTAGAACAGTAAGGATCTTCAACAGGTCCAGGCGCTCATCAAATTGGAGTCTCCCTAAGGGTGTGGACTATGTCTTTCCCATTAGGCTTGGCACTCTCCTAGAATCAAACAGCTCTCTGAACTTCCAAGTGACCCTCAGCCACCACTCTTTATTTATTATTATTTTTAAAGATTTTATTTATTTATTCATAGACACAGAGAGAGGGGCAGAGACACAGACAGAGGGAGAAGCAGGCTCCACACAGGGAGCCCGATGTGGGACTCGATCCCGGGTCTCCAGGATCACACCCCAGGCTGTAGGCGGCGACAAACCGCTGCGCCACCGGGGCTGCCCGCCACCACTCTTTAAAAAAGCATGAACCACACAGCTTTCGTTTTCTGATCTCTGGTGCCCAACAGTGGATTTTGACTCAAAGGTTCTCAATGGTATGAACCAGCTAAATCTTCAACAGTAATACCCAGTGCCAAGTGGGCGCTCTTGGCACACACATACCGTAAGGGCTCAGGGCAGGGACACTTTCCTTCCATCATGTCACAGACCGCCACTCTGATGGTCTCATGCCGGATACATTCATTGTAATTTTTGCTGTCTCCTGGATGTCTCTCCTGTAATGTAAAGGACATTGGGTGTCCAAAACAAAATTTAGGCAAAGAAAAAGTAAATAGGAGGAGGCTTCAGGATTAATATGGTGTATGTGACCCAAGCAAACAAGGGTACCTTTCCAACTATATGGCAGATCCATGAAGATCCAACTCAAGTTTTTTTTTTTTTTTTTTTTTTTTTTCCCAACTCAGTTTTTATTTTTGAGATCATCAACCTCCCCCCATGCATGCCAATACCCATCCTCTGTTAGAGGTCACTTAACCTGTAAGCAGCCAACTAGACACATCAAATTTTCCTAAGGCTGAAATGAGAGGCCTCCGAAGTAAAGATTCTATGGGAAAGAACCCAATGTTAAGAATGGTGGTGGGACAAAAACATAAACATGTCAATAGGAGTCTCAGTAAAAAACCCTATAAATATCTGGATGCTTCCCAGCCAACTCCCTTTTATTCTGCAGGGTTCCATCATTACTCAAATCAACTACTATGACTCTATTGGAAGTAAAACTTGAAGTTTCCAAAAGAAGACTCCAACGCTGAGAAAGCCATTATGAATGTGTGGGTATAAATGGAAGGGGGTACAGTCTTCCAATCTCTTAACTCCTCCTTTACTCTTCAATGTTCCTCCTCATCACCAACCCAGCAACCAGAACCTTGGGCCCTGACTGAAATACATCATGAGCAGGAAAGAGATAACATACCCTCAGTTTACCACCATGGTTTCCAAAATGCACCACAGCGAGATCACAGGGGTGCTGGGGATTTAAACTTTTTGAGGAAAACCACAGTATTCACCACCTGTCAAACACTGTGAGAACCACTAACTTGAGCTCAGTGGGTCAGTTCTGACATTAGACTGCATGATATTCCTTTCAATGACACATTATCTTTGTGAAGCTGGACTGTCAATCACTACTCTGGTAAATAGCAAGCAGCATACATAAACAGTAGGGAAGAGTAATGAGGGTGGTGGATCCAATTGGATTCCAAGATCTTCAAAGTTGTGTGGTATCCAACAAGTGTACCCTTCCTGTCATTAAACCATTTTAGTTATTTAAGAAAGAAGCTGTCTGGACCTAACTGCTTTTTTTTTTTTAATAAATTAATTTTTTATTGGTGTTCAATTTACCAACATACAGAATAACACCCAGTGCTCATCCTGTCAAGTGTCCCCCTCAGTGCCCGTCACCCACTCACCCCCACTCCCCGCCCTCCTCCCCTTGGACCTAACTGCTTAAGAAACAGAACAGCCAGGCACTTCCGTCTGCCTGGGGAGCTGTGAAAAAGCCACCTAGACACCAGGGGCTGTGAACCAATAATGTTTGGGAGTACTAAGAATCAATGTCCCATCTCTTAAATTCCCAAAGGAAAGACCCTAAAATCAGCTCTTTGGTTAGCAAATGAGTTCCTTTTCCATTTCTACCTAATCCTAAAATCAAATACACTATTTGTTTGGAAAGGTGGTTTTGGGAATAACTTTTGTTGTTCATACTTAAAGGGTATTCCCTGCTGTTCCGGTCGATAAATGAACCAGGAATGGCATCATTATTTCAAATAGTGCGAAAATTAAACTGTTTTAACCACCTAGACAGAATTATCATCTTTGGGGATGATCACTGGAATTCTTTCCCAAGTAATCTTGGCAGGCATTTTGAAAGGATGGAAGAACTCTGGGCTCCTAGGCCAATATTGGGTTCTACCATGATCTATGTATCTTTGTGAAAGTGAACTAACCTCTCCATGTCACCATCACCTCATCTGAAAATGGGGATAACATTTACCCCAAGTTAGTACAGTAATCTCCACACCCAGCATGGGGTTTCAACTCCCAACCCTGAGATCAAGAGATGCAGGCTCTTCCAGCTGAGCCTGCCAGCTGCCCCTACCTCAAATTAGTGTAAAGCTTAAATGGAATATTATATATTCCACACACACATACACACACACATATAGTTATCATATATAAAAATTTGACAGCGGCTGGCATATAGCACACCCCTGGAAAATGCAACTCTCCTCTCCCTTCTCTTTGGCAGCATTGACTAAAATATTCTTCCCCTAGCTGATGACTAGCTCCTTTGGCTCTTCAGAACTTTGTAAACACCTAGCTGAGCAGTAGTCACTACAGGGAGTACCTTAAAGGGATACTGGAGGATGGACATATACAAAACCCACCAGTTGCAACAGCCCCCAAAGCAGGCTTAGAATTAGTGTCCAGATGACTCTACTGATTCCCACCTTGTAGATAACACAAGTCAAATGGAAATAACTGGACATTGTTATTGTAACTTACAAGGAAAAAAAATCATTTTTAAGGAACACACACCAACTCCTTTTTTCTCCTATGGTGACATTAAACAAACAAGCAAGCAAACAAATGGGACCTTTAAGCAGACCTCTCAGATCTCTTCAAACCCCATCTTCTACTCCCCAGCTGGCCCCTCTGGCCTTACCTGCTCAAAGCCAGGTTCATTGTGATAGGGGTTCTCAGTCATTAGGGATTGGATGGAGATGAGCACAGAAGAGATGCTCTGGGCTGGGCTCCAGGCGGGGCCAGTCCACGTACTGCAAAACAGCAGAGGGAGGGAAGAGGGTGAGGCCGAGAGTGATGGTGGAGGCCACCACAGAAAGACTAGTGCACCAGCACCCTGGGCCCTGGCAGCACCCGCTCAGTAAGTCAGTGAGTCAACGTTTCTCTTTCACTATTAATGCTCTGGAATTTCCCAGCCTGTCTCTCACCCTCATTGACCAGAAATCAGTCAACTGCCTAATCCTCTTATCAAGTGGGACAAAAGGAAAGAGGGTAAAGCAAGCAAGAAAACTTTGAAGGGATTTTCATTGGGCCTAGGAAAGAAACAGTAGCCAGGGAAGGTTCTATTCATCAAAATGGAATAAATAAGGTAAGAAAACACCAAAGGCAATCTAAGTGTTAAGCTCTGTGGATCTTGGAGCTGGCTTATTTAGGGGTGGTGAAGGGGTGAGGGGAGAGAAGCTCAGCACAGAGGCACGGAGGGGGTGGTGCATAGGGGGGTGGCCGGAAGGCACCTGGTCAGGGGCAGTGGGTGGGGTTTGATGACCAGGGTCCTGCTCTGTAGCCAGCCCCTGAAGAATGTCAGGCTCTCTGAAGACCATGGAACTCTGCCAGAGGACAGGGAGGGGAGTTAGGGGCACTTCTAGACTGCGAAGGGTCTGAAATAACATATGGAAACCATCCTGAATAAAAGAGAAGCACCAAAATTGCTCCTCTCTTCCATATACCTGATCGAGTAGTAGGCAGAGGGAGGGCAGCTTGGACATTCATGACATTTCTTTTTAGCTCAATTAACTGAAGAGGAGGCACCTGATCTGGAAGTGGAACACAACCTAAGCTATGACTGGCTTGCTCAAGTTAACTGGCCCATTCCCTCTTCCTATTAACTCGAGGAAAGCCCAGTTAAGTAGTGTGGCACAGCAAGCTCATCATCACCATCACCACCTTCACCACCAAGGCTTGCTCTTCAGAACCTCTCAGCCTGCTCCCCTCAGCTCTGCTCCTCCAGGAACGCCAGGTCCTGTGCTAAGACTCCACATACTCCGGGAGTCAAGCCAACAATGTAAATTTTCATTACATTTCTTTTGTCAGGCAGCCCCAATCTTTTTTTCTAAGTAGGAAGGAAAGGACTGAGGCTGATGGAAGAGTCAACTAGGAACACATGGGAATTTTCTATCCTGTGAGTTCTTGTGGTTAATGTTCAATTTCAGGGTAGCTTATTTTCCACCCAAAACACTTCTGCTACTCCTACCCCGCCGTCTTACTTTCCCTGGTTCTACTGTGAGCTGATGTTTGCTCAAAATCGTTTTATACTGGCCCAATGGAGAACCTAGTACAAAAATGCTATCACAAACAAATGTCATGTAGAAACAACAAGTGAATATCCTCACCACTGTGGGCTATGTCTACCACTATCCTACCAGATAAAAACCCTAACAACATAAAGGACCGCTTTAAGGACAACCTCCTTTGAAGGACTTCCTCACTGCCACCACCACAGAACATGTCCCTGGGTCTGAGAGATTAAAAATATAAATAAATAAAATAACTCCTGTCTCCAGTTTGGGTCAGCTGCCTTTCCCCACACACACCTGGAAATATGCTGGACAGGAAAGAAAAAGGTATCACCAGTTCTGGCAACTCTCCCAACTTCAACCTGCACTTGTCCTCTGCCCCAGGGAAACTCAGACCACACAAACACCGCCAATCCAGAAGACACTGTTTCCATTCTGAATTTTTAGCCCCCAAAGGCAGTTAAAAGGGAGCGAGTGAGAACCGCATGAAGCAAAATCTCCGTAGCACCCAGAAACAAAATGTACTTGAAACTTGGATTTCTTATCTGATGTGATTTCCAACCTTAGACGTTTTTCATTCAGTTGTTAAAATATCATGATCATCTTCATCACCACCGCCGCCTCCAAAGCCACTCATTGAGAGACTCAGAAACAAGACACCCACAATCTTAAATGGCACAGATCTGCAGCCTTTCTCAACCTGTTCAGGAGAGAATGAAGCCCTGATGCCCTAAGGGAGTGGTTCTCAAGCTGAAGTACGCCAGAAATCACCGGGAGAGCTTGTAAAACACAGATTGCTAGGCCCTCCCCTAGAGTTTCTGATACAGTACGTCTAGGGTGGACCCTCAGAATCTGTAGGGCTACAAGCTCTCCAAGTGCTGTTGCTGGTCAGGGAGAACCACTTCACTAAGGCATCCATTGTAGGTCATACATGAACTTCTCTCTTTTGCACTTAGAATGATACTAATCACGTACCATCCTGGGGAAAATTGAGGAAACAGTCACTCCAATCATTTTCTGGGTTCTGTGGTTCAGATGAAGAACCCCGGTTGATAAAGGCTGGCCTAGAGTAATTATTTGCTAACAACCAACTTGGCCACTTAGAAGTCTCCTCTTACCCTAGAATACTCAAGCAGACTTTCCCATTGCGGTAGAAGTTGGGGTTAAACCTCACTGTGTTATTGCCCGTTGTCATCAGTTTGACCCGAGGTGGGTGGATGGGATAGTCGGGCGGACACCGAAACACGAACAGGAAGAAACCCCCTTCATAAGGAGTGTCAAATGGGCCTGTGATCAATGCATGAATCTGCAAAATAAAACCCCATCTCAAAATTGTGAGGTGATGTCCCATCCCAACCCCTCCTGGCTTCCACTTGCTACCCACACCAGCAGCAGGACCTTCATCTAGTATATCATTCCATATCCTCACCATGCGGAATGAACAGCCTGTACTCACTCATACTAATAAATATGTTTGGAATTTTAAGAAATCCCATTACGGTGGAATGGCATCTTACTCAGTGGTTAACTTCTAAAGTTAGAGCCCAAGATGAAAACTGAATGTAGTCAAAAATCACCCTGAATGTCCCTTAAAACTCCCTGTGACAGCATAGGTTTTTTTTTTTTTTTTTAAGACTTCCCTGATCAGTGTTACATGTAACAAATATACATGGAACACCACTGCACCAACTAAAATATGCAACTGTAAAATATTATCCTAGCCCGTTTAGTTTTAAGAATCTAATATATACTTTTACTGAGCATGTCTGTTTGGATTTGCCTAGGTTAATCATGTGTCTGAGGCAACCCCACCCTCCATTTAGGAGGCACAAAGGGGAGTAAGATGAACGGAAAAGAGCAAAGGGATTGGCGGCCACAGTGCCAGTTTACAGTGCAGAGCTGAGGGTTGTGATGGAGGCCTAGGGTCTCTGTTGCCTCCACAAAGAAGCAAGCCTACTGTGGGAGGATGTAGCTCAGGCAGCAGTCAGCTGTGTCAAAGATACCAAAAAAAAAACAAAAAACAAAAAACGGGGAAAACTCAGGGTCCATTTGGAGCCCTTAGACCATCACCAGAAATCTTCCCAACACTGTTGGTTAACTTAAAAAGAAAAAAAATCGGCAGCACTTAGAACACTCAACTTTTGTCCTCCAACCAGGATCACTGAACAAGCTTTCCCCTCCTGAAAGGAAGAGAACTTGAACTGACCCCGTTATATTTCTTCTCCTACAAAGGCTGCTAGCCACTTAAGTCTGCTCAGAATTTAAGCAGCAAGACGAAAAAGGACCAGCAATCCAATGCTTCAGTCCCTACTCTGCCCTTGGTGGCACCCAGGAATATCTTTCAGCCCTCAGGCATTTGGAATAGCAAGTTCAAATGGCATCAACAGGACATCAATTCTGGGACCCTAGGGACTAGCATATTAACACTGATACTTGACTGGACAAGATGTCCCAGGAAAAATATTTCTAACCACAAAAAAAAAAAAAAAAAGAAAAAAATTAATTTAAGGGAAACTTATTCAAAACAAAATACACATATCTACACTACAAAGTCAGAACTTTTACCGTAAGAAATCTGAAACCATGGAAGAGTTTTCATTTAAACAATATTAGATTTAGGAAATCTTGATTTCTTCCCAACATTAGTTTAAGTGAAAAATTCACTTCTGAGGGTAGAGCGCTCAATGACAGAGAGGCCTAGGCATCTATGCCAGGGGAATTTCAGCCTTCTCTGTGTTTGTGTATGGAGGACAAGACAAGAATGGTCTTTGGAGTAGAAAGGACATTCAAAAGCAACCAGTTGGGCAGCCCCGGTGGCGCAGCGGTTTGGCGCCGCCTGCAGTCCGGGGCGTGATCCTGGAGACCTGGGATCGAGTCCCTCATCAGGCTCCCTGCATGGAGCCCACTTCTCCCTTTGCCTGTGTCTCTGCCTGTCTCTCTCTCTCTGAATGAATAAATAAATAAATAAATCTTTAAAACAAAACAAACAAACAAAAAAAGCAACCAGTTAGGGATGCCTGGGTGGCTCAGTGGTTGAGCCTCTGCCTTTGGCTCGGGACATGATCCTGGGGTTCTGGGATTGAGTCCCACATCGGGCTCCCTGTACGGAGCCTGCTTCTCCCTCCGCCTATGTCTCTGCCTCTCTCTCTGTGTCCCTCATGAATAAATAAATAAAATCTTAAAACAAAACAAAAAAACCCCACAAAAACAACCAGTTAGGGGATCCCTGAGTGGCTCAGTGGTTTAGCGCCTGCCTTTGGCCCAGGGCGTGATCCTGGGGACCTGGGATTGGGTCCCACGTCGGGCTCCCTGCATGGAGCCTGCTTCTCCCTCTGCCTGTGTTTCTGCCTCTCTCTCTCACTCTCTGTGTCTCTCATGAATAAGTAAAAAAAAAAAAAAAAAAAAGTTAAGAAAAAAAACCCCAAAACAACCAGTTAGGACAAGAAGTCTGAACAAGGTCCTTTGAGTATAAACTCTATTCACTCAGGTTTGCCTCATGCCCAACCTTCTCTGCATCAGACTTAGAGCACCATACTTGAGTCCAGAGTGACAGGGTAGGGGAAGAATTGAGTAGAAAAATGAATAAGATGACTATATAACCTAACATCCCAAGTGGAGCATTTTTGAGAGTGAATGAGTGGCCCTAATAATAGTTAATCTGGGACAAGAGGCATAAACAGGGATTTTCCAAGCCAACCAGACCTACTGGCACCTGAATAAAAGACACCTGTTCAAGGCTCTGCTCCACCTCACTGTGTGACCTTGGGCAAGCCACTTACTCTCTTGGGATCTTAATTTATTCATTTACGTAATCAGAAATGTGAGCTGAATAATCTTTCTGGACCCAATTTCCCAATAGTCCCCAACCCCCTCCAAGTTACATACCTTAGTCATGTCAACAGTATCTGGTACAACGAACATTCCTGGAGGAGGCTCCTTATAAATGGACATGATATCCCTGTATAACATCAAGAGGAGGTAGGGAAGGGAGTGAGGGAGAGAGAGGAAAAAAGGGGAATCCCTTGAGCAGGACAGTTGTTACACCTCAATGAGGCCAGGGCTTGAGAAAGTGGTGCTTGGTACCACAAACGTCTGCACTGTCTTGTTGGCTGAGAAATCTCAGCTGAGTACTTGTCAGGCAAGCAGAGAGCAAATTACTATCAAAAGGGCATTGTTTCCTCAGGAGGAGGGGGGAAAAATCAGAGATCCCAGTGGCATCAGATGTCACCCTGGAAAAGCCACATCCCATTTACTCTCTTCCTCCCACAGGGCAATTCATTCACTCCCCACCTCCGAAATTCCCAGGTACTACAACTGAATGCTAAATGAAGACTGTTCAGTAACTGGGAAGACATAATCAACTCCACTAAAAAAATGAATCCCATAAACCATACAGTGAGCCATTATTGGTCAGAGGAATACACAAAGCAAGTGAGCTAGCAAAAAGCAATAATGGTCTTCTTGCCCAAAACACCGACAGTGTAGAGATCGCTTCAGACTGGAGAAGGTACCCTCCGCAATTGCTGAGAGTCCCACATCTGAAAAATGACATGTAGTGGCTACCACAGAATCCATCAGTTGTGAGTTAGGGTCTAAAGGACATTCTAGGTGGGAAAAGACTCGGCAGGGCACATAGGGACATAAACTGCAAACAAGTGGGAGAGCAGAAGAAAGAAGTATTGGCAGAACTCAAAGGTAGAAATAAGGATTGGCAGACTGAAGTGGATGGAGAACAGGAGTAGAAGGGAGTGCTGAGGTTCTGAAGTTAGAGGTGGTGACCCTGATGGAGCTGGCATCTGTGTCAGGCACTGGGCCAGGTACTTTACACACAATGTGCTGCTTAATTTTTATTACAACCTTGAAAGGTAGGTAGAGACATCTGAAGGGACTTGCAGCGTGTGTGTGTGTGTGTGTGTGTGTGTGTGTGGGTGAGATCACCTAGTTGAGGATGGCTGCAATGAGGGGGGGGCAGGAATGAGGAGAGGCAGAGACTGGTCATCAGGAAACAGGTTTCAGGCTGAATAGCGGCTCAAAAGCATTACTCTTTTCCTATGCAGTTAAGTACTACGCTAAGCATTTTTGCAGAAACATTATCTATTAAATGATAGGATCTAAGATCAGTCACCCAAGAAATAAGCACAGAAAGGACTTGGGTCTTTGTTCCTGTATTTGAATTAGGTATATTTGCTACAGAAAACTAAACCAGATGAGCGAGAGGAAAAAAATACAAGAAAGTCTTGAGTGGGATAATACAAGCCAGAGTGAGGCTGGGTGGGGGAAAAAGCCTGCATTGCTGGAACAGGTGTGAGAGTGGATAGCTTTGGGGTTCTGGAGAAGTGGTTCAAGGGGAGATTGCGGGTATGTAAGGGAAGCGATCCAGATTTGGGGAGACGGCTTGCGGAGATGGGGAATCAAAAGAAACGTTGGCCTCGACTCTGAAGCCACGGAAGGCAAGCTCTCTCTCTACGTGTGTTACAAACGGGGCTCGGGAGGAGACGACGCGGGGAGGGGGGGCCAATGGGTGGGGCCTCCGGGCAGCATCTAGCAAGGCTGGAGTGGGGAAGGGGGGAAGAGAGGCGGCGCGGAAGGCGGGAGGGGGTGTTGCTGAAGCGCGAAAGGGTCGGGTTTCGGGCGGGAGGTGTGGGGGAGGGTGTCCGGCACGGAGACGGGAGGGCTCCCGGGAGGTAGCCGAGGGGCGGGGTCGGACCTGGGCAAGCGAGGAGGGGTTTGGTGCGTGTGGAGCTGCGGGCGGGGGGGAGAGGGGACTGGGATCGCGACGCTTTGGGCTGGCAAGACGTGGGCCTTGGAGCTGGGCCGCCGCGAGGGAGGCGCGAGGCAGCGGGCGAGGTGGGGGGTGTAGTGGGAAAAGGGGGGGCGGGGAAGGTCGAGCCCCGGAGCTCGGGGCTGGGGGAGGAAAAACCCCGGCTCACCGCTTGATCCGAAGTAGACACTGCGGCGCGGTTCGTTCGCCGTCCCAGTCGGAGCTGAGTGTGGGGTCCCAGTGGCTAAGCAGCGCGGCCCCGTGGGCAGCGGCCGAGGGCGGGAGCCCGGGCAGCGGAGCCAGGCCGCTCCCCGGCCCCCCGGCCCCGCCCGCCGCCGCCGCCGCCGCCCACACATCCGGCAGGAAAGGCGGCCCGAACCCGCTGCCGCTAACGCCAACAACACCGGCGACGCCGCTCGCCCCGGGGCCCGCCGCCCCGGCGCCCGCCGTCGCCGTCGCCGCCTCCTCAGTTGGACTCTCCGCCATCGCTGCTTCGCTTCCGGGACTGCTCGGCAGCACGTCCGCCGACCAGAGCGGCCGCTGCTCCCTCCCGCTCCCGCACCACCGAGAGCCGGGCCAGAGTGTCCCCACCCTCCGCTTCCACAGCCCGGGCGGCGCTGGCTCCGCCCACCCCCGCCCGACCAGCGAGAGGCGTTCTGCAAGAGCGTCCACCCACGGTCCTCCAGGGCGAGAGGGGGTGGGAACTGGGCCTGCGCGGGCCCCCGCGGTGCGGGGGTGGTGGGGGGGTGGGGAGCCTGTGAAGCGTGCCGGGACGCCCCGGGGCGGCCGAGAGCTCAGCGCCCGGCAGCGTTTTATTTTCCAGTGTGGCAAGGAGAGGAAGGAAGGGTCGTAGATGACCCCCCCCCCCCAGTCGCGTCGGTGGGTCCGGAATGGGGGATCGAGCTTCCTTAGGGGAGGCTCTTAATAGAGGGGGCAACTTGCTCAGGGCTCTTTCCTCTCTGGAAACCTCCGTAATTTATCCTCGCTCCCCGCAGCGTCACCCACCGAGGGCAGACTGCCATTGCCCCCTGCCTGCAGCAGGACCAGGGGAAGGAATCCCAACCTGCGAGTGGAAAACCACCTCATTTCAGAGTTGATTTACATTTATGGAGGGGCTACTAGATGCCAGGCTCTGTTGCTAGGCGTTGCCATAGGGATAATGAAACAGACCTCGAGCAGCTTGGTAAAAGGAAGAAAATCAGGCCTCCTGACTCCAAGCTCAGCCTTTTTTTCTTCCCACAAGCCCTTGAATATACAGGAATCAAGGGGCTGTGAGTTTAAATCCTGGGAGGATTCCTTAAGGGCTTTCCAGGGATTTCTATGGACTAAGAAAAACTGCCTTCTAAAAAAGACTTTTCCTTTTTCTCCCTAGCAGAAACAGGCTCATAATCATGTCCGGAAACTCTTGGCCAGATGTGTTTCAGAATTGAGAGGAACACCCCAGTAAGGTCTGGGGCAGCACCCAGTAACCAAACATTGATGCTTCGACAGCAGATTGTATGAATATTCATCCTCATTTGGATACATTTATGAATAGTCCTACCGAGCCAAGCAAATAGCCTCACTCGGTATTACACTTTTTGCCATCAAAATTGTTTTTTAGGAGAAAAGTCCAGCTTTCACTGCTTCCTGATTTTTCCAATAAGGGTAATCACCAACACTTGCTGAGGCTAAAAATTTGTTTCTTCAGCTGACATTTATTGAGTGCTTAGCATGTGCCAAGCACTTTGTATACTTTGTCTTATGTATTCCTTCCAACAACCCTAGGAAGTAAGTACTATTATTAGTGTATTCTGACAGATGGAAAAACAGGCTTACAGAGGTTCCATCACTTATCCTGGGTCACACTGAGAGCAAGCAACAGATTCGGGGATGTGAGCCAAATCTAACTCCAGAGAAAACGTTCTAACTACTATGTGATAGTATCACAGCTTGGAGCTCTCCCACATTTACTGGATTTATTAAATGTGGTCCTTTGTTCCCTATTGCTTCCAACCCCTATCCCACAACACACACACACACACACACACACACACACACACACACAACACACATGCACTTCGGGGGCTCTTGAGCAGGTATTGTCTGAATCCAGCAGAGGGCTTGGTGCAGCTTAGGTACTTAACTTGAAGCAAAATGACTCAACGCAATGTTTTATACAGATTTCATGTTTTGTTGGTAAAGTGTTTTCTTTGTTTTTTCTTTTTTTAGGGTTTTATTTATTCATGAGAGAGAGGCAGACATAGGCAGAGGGGGAGCAGGCTCCCTGAGAGGAGCCCAATGTGGGACTCCATTCCAGGACTCAGGGATCACTACCTGAGCCAAAGGCAGCTGCTTAACCACTGAGCCACCCAGCTGCCCCTGTTGGTTTAGCATTTTACCATTCTATGATAGTAAGGGTACAGAATATCTGTGAAGGGATATACAAAAAACTGGTAACAGTGGTTTCCTCTGGATAGTTCAATCACTGACAAGGTGGGCCAAAGGGTGTGTGTATGTACACGTGCCTTTTTAAAAATTTTTTTAAAAATAATTTATTTATTCACAGAGACACAGAGACAAAGGCAGAGGGAGAAGCAGGCTCCACGCAGAGAGCCTGACGTGGGACTCGATCCACGGTCTCCAGGATCACACCCCGTGGCTGCAGGCGGCGCTAAACCGCTCCGCCACCGGGGCTGCCCTGTACACGTACTTTTTAAATATTGTACTACGCATCTATTGTCTATTAATACTAGGTTTTATTCATTTTTTAAAATTTTTATTTATTTATGATAGTCACAGAGAGAGAGAGAGAGAGGCGCAGAGACACAGACAGAGGGAGAAGCAGGCTCCATGCAGGGAGCCCGATGTGGGATTCGATCCCGGGTCTCCAGGATCGCGCCCTGGGCCAAAGGCAGGCGCCAAACCACTGCGCCACCCAGGGATCCCATTCATTTTTAAAGAATACTGGAATTTTGTTTAGATATTATTTATTTAGTAAGATGGTCAAAAGTAAGCTCACTGATAACCTCACACAAAGAAAACATGACTCCATGGCTCCTCTATGGCTCCAGACTGCAGAGGCCCAAAGATGGCCCATGAGGGGAGAAGATTCCTCAATGTGTTCCTCTCCTTACTACTGGATTATTGTTTTCAATGGACAGAAAACAGTTACCTTGGATCCAGGAGAAAGAGGTTCCAGCTTTTGATCAGTACCACTCTGCAAATATCCTCTTTGAGCTTATTTCTCTATCCATAGAACGGTGATAATTCTTATCTCTGGGGTTTCTCTGAGGATTAAGAGAAACCTTAATCCTCCTGTGACAACAACACAAGTGTTTCGTAGAGTGGCAAGCACTGTCCAAATAATTGACATCCCATTTGCCCATATCTCCTCCAGGCCTTTGCTCATACTTTCTCTAACTAGACTAGTCTTTCTCTCTACTATACAGGCAGGAGTCCTAGTTATTGGAACTCTGAGGCTCTGTTCCTCATCAGTAATATTGGTAAAATGATAGTAGTTTTAAAGAAGAGATAATGTGGGGAACCTGGGTGGCTCAATTTGTTAAGCAGCCAGCTCAGGTCTGATCTTGGGGTCCTCGGACTGAGCCCTGTGTAGAGCTTGGCACTCAGCAGGGAGTCTGCTTGAGCATTCTCTCCCTCCCTCTGCTCCTTCCCTTGCCCATGTACACTGTCTCTCTTTAGGGTAAATAAATGAATCTTTAAAAAAAAAAAAGAGAGAGATAATGTAATAATGAATGTGCACAATACCTGGCCAAAGTAAATTCTCAATAATTATTAACTCTTACTCATCTTCAAGGCAGGCTGAAATACTACTTTCTCTGCCAAACCTTAGCACCTCCAGGCGTATTATTATTATTATTATTATTATTATTACTACTACTATTAATTAGTCATTTAAAATTATTCCATCCTCTGGAGTAATTCATACCTTCATTGTAGCACATACTACTTTTTATTTTACTGGTTTGGTTACTTACCTGTCTAGCTACTACATGTGACATACTCTAGGGCAGAAAACATGGAGCACCTATCTTGCATCTCGAGGAACTGACCATTCATTGAGTGCTGCAGACAGGGTGAACAGAACAGAAATGAGGCCATGGTAACCAGCTGCCCTTCCCCTGGCTATGGATCTCTAGAATTTCAGCTCCTCCTCCTCCTCCTCAGATATGCCTTAAAAAAAAAAAAAAAAAAAAAAAAAAGACTTTATTTATTTACTTGAAAGAGAGAGAACATGAGCAGGGAGGGAGGGGCAGAGAGAGAAGCGGGCTCCCTGCTGAGCTGGGCTGGATCTCAGGACCCAGAGATCACAACCTGAGATGCCTAACTGACTGAGCCACCCAAACGCATATGTTTATTTTTCTTTCCAAAGGGCTCAGCCAAGCCTGTGCGAAGAATTTGCAAGTCAAGGCCCGAAGGGCTATAGAGCATAGCAGCTGCTTAAAGGACCAGCTCACCACCTCCCAAAGGAACTCCAGGAAGCCTCTGAGCCAAGGAAGAGGAAGGGCCAGGGAGAGGCTAGCAGCAGAATGTTAGAAGCTGGCATTACTTAGCCCAGTGTTTACTGACTTTTTCAAGGCAACACCTGGCTGCTTTTCTGGCAGCTTGGCTAGAGGGCAAGAGTATGCCTTCTGGAGCCTCTCCCATATCCTCTGGGGATGGATGACAGAACTAAGCCATCTTCCTACAGGAATTTGGATCCAAGCCTCTCTCTCCCACACAGCACTGGACTGCCTGCTTTGAGCCATCTCTGGGTGCAACAAAGTTTGGTAGCACCTTGCTCACAGCAACAAGGCAAGTATCCTCCCCCAAGGACAGAGGCCAGCAAGTGCCTTAAAGTGCAGGTGACTACTATGCCTCAACTCTCTCTAAAAAGAGAAATTATGGGGTGCCTGGGTGGCTCAGTCGGTGAAACTTTTGTCTTCGGCTCAGGCCATGGTCCCAGGGTCTCGGGATCAAGCTCACATGGGGCTCCCTGCCCAGGGGGGAGTTTGCTTCTCCCTCTCCCTTTGCTTGCTGCTCCCCCTACTTGTGCTCTCTCTGCCAAATAAATAAAGAAATTCTAAAAACAAATAAATAAAGAGATCATGAAGATCTTTCTCCCCTTCCCCAAAGTTCTGTGTCCCTTAGAAGCTGTCCTTCCCCTACAGGGTCCAACCTTTTGTTCTGGGCTCAATGCCAGGAAGAGATGATGAGTTCCCATCCAGGTCATAAATTCTGAACTAAAAGGAAAAATCAGAACTCGGACTGAGGGTTCGAGACTTCTGATTAAAGTAATAATACCTATATTAGATATATTTTTAAAAAAGAAAAAAAAAGATTTAATTTTTTAAAGTTATCTCTACGCCCAATGTGGAGCTGAACTCACAATCCGGAGATCAAGTTGCATGCTCTTCCAATTGAGCCAGCCAGGTACCCCCTTAAAGAATTTAGCAATACGTGTTATTACATCTCTCTGAATACATTCCTTTTTTTTTTTTTTAAGATTTTATTTATTCATGAGAGAAACAGGCAGAGGGAGAAGCAGGCTCCATGCAGGGAGCTCGACATGGGACTCAATCCCGGGTCTCCAGGATCAGACCCTGGGCTGAAGGCAGCACTAAACCGCTGAGCCACCCGGGCTGCCCTATTATCATCTCACTTTGTTGTCCCAACCACCAGGAATTGTTCTTTTTTTTTTTTTTAAGATTTTATTTATTTATTCATAGAGACACACACACACACACACACACAGAGAGAGAGAGAGAGGCAGAGACACAGGCAGAGGGAGAAGCAGGCTCCATGCAGGGAACCGGATGTGGGACTTGATCCCGGGTCCCCAGGGTCACACCCCAGGCTGCAGGTGGCACCAAACTGCTGTGCCACCGGGGCTGCCCCAGGAATTGTTCTCATCCCCATTTTAGAGATGAGGAATTCAAGTCTCATGAATTCAAGTGGCAGGGATAGTGCTTGCATTCCCCTCTGACTATGCTCTTTGCTACCACACTGAACTCTTAAAGAGCCTTACTAATTGTTTTTGGTCACTACCTCTGAGAATGTATGAAAACAATGGATACTCTCGAAAAAATACACCTCTGTATCTACTCACAAGTATTTTGCACTAGGCAAAATGGTTCCATCCACCCATGGATCACAGAACCTAAAGAATCTCCATGGTCATGGACTAACTAGCCCTGTTTGGTGTGGGGAAGCATTCTCTCTCAACTCTCTAGGGTTCCACCGGCCCAACTATATTCCCAACCTTGCTGATTTGGATTTAGAAGTTCAGCAATTCGAAGGCTATTTGGAGCTCATGATCATGGAAATTCTTGCCAGCCCCTTAGCAAAAACTAGATTCCTGGAACTTCACAGAAAGTAAAGGGAATCACCTTCCCTGGGGACTGCTCCTTGACTTAGCATTAGAGGATAGTGGCCTGGCAAGGATGCCAGCCTGACATCCTGAAGGGTTACTACATCGTTTTCGTAACATTACCGGTTAATCCACTGCTGCCTTGCAGATACCTCAGCTTCCAGTTCAACCTGAGTTCCATTCTTTCTCTTTGCCCCTAAGATTCCTGGGCTCTGCTTTGGGTTCTATCACTGGTTGATTCACCGTGCACAACCTTGAGAGTTACTTAAGGTAAAGAGGCTAACAACAAAAAAAACCCCAACAGATTATGGTAGACCAGTAGTTCTAAACTGGAAGTGATTTTTTTTTTTTTTTTTTTTGTGCCTCCAGCCAGGAGACATCTGTCAGTATCGGGACTCAGCAATTGGTTGTCATACTTATGGGTAAAAGGAGGTGGCTACCAGCATCTAGTGTGTAGAGGGGCCAGGGATGCTGTCAACACCATACAATGCACAGGACAACCTACCACAATGGATAGCTGGCCCCAAATGTGCCAAGGTTGAAAACTCCTGTGTTGAGACCATGACTGTTGAATGTCAGATGGACTTGGGGCTGGAATCGTTGGCCTGCTGTGTGATAATTGGGCATGTCAGTGAACTTGTGTGAAACATAGGTGAGTCAGCAGAGTGATAAGAACATAGATTCTAAAGTTTGAATTCTAGCTTTACTGATCAGCTGTGTGACCTTCAAAGGTTGCCTTACCTCTCTGAGCCTCTTTTGCCTGGACTATAAAATGACCTATCTCATCATAGAGAGGTCAGAAACTATCCACAGAAAGTGCTTAGCACTGTGCCTGACCCACAAGTGCTCAAATGTTAGCTGAGGTTATAACCACAGTAGTGTCCTTGCTGTTCCTCATCTACAGCACATGGTTTCTGGACCCACATATTCAGTGTGTGATATAGTTCAAGGTCTCCACTCTTAATGCCCCAAACTCCTTAAGGGCAGGATCTTGGATTTCTCTGCCTTCACCAAGACTACTAGGATGCTTAGTTCCTAAATACTTGCAGATTGCCCTTATTTTATTTTTTTAAAAGATTTTATTTATTTATTCATGAGAGACACAGAGAGGCAGAGACACAGGCAGAGGGAGAAGCAGGCTCCATGCAGGGAGACTGATGCAGGACTCGATCCGGAGACTCTCCCTGAGCCAAAGGGAGATGCTCAACCACTGAGCCACTAGGCATCCCTGCCCTTATGTTACAGATAAATTCAACCCATTCTTATTAACTCACTTTTTTTTTTTCATGTTTTAACCCTCTTTGCTAGCTGTCTTTTACCTGGATGGGAATATTCTTGGTTTCGCTATTTCACAAAAGTCTTGAAGTTAGTTGAGGTAAAGTTTTCACAAAATGGATCCCACTTTTACTCCTTTTGAAACCATCCAGTTTGAGACAGATTGTGTTAACCAGCACTTCCATGTTCATTTTGTCACGGTTTCCTCGTGCAAGGGCTCTGAGGAGCAGTGACTGGATATATCAGCCTAGCACTCTCTTCCCTGGGTTATTAGTCCCACGTTAGCCAAGCTGGGGAAGCCTGCCGGGCACAGACTGAGATCACAAGGAAGATGTTGCATGAGGCTCTCTAAGCAATTTATTAGTTGGTTCAACCAAAAAACCCTCATTCTTTATCCCTAGCAAGGCTAAGATTGTAAATTCTCCAAGAACAGGAACTATACCATATCTGCTTTATTCTAGGCCATTTAGACACTCTTAAGAGTCTTTCATTCTTTCATCTAAGGATGAAAGTGAAACTTGCAAGTGGGTCAAATGCAGGCCGATGGGGGCCCACCTCTAAGTCCAACTGGCTACATCACTTCTTTGGGACTGTTTTCCTATTTGTGCCACCTTATTTGAGGTGCCATCATGAAAACAGATGGGACAGCACAGCAGTTAATGGGTTAGGCTAGCCTGAGGTGGAATCCCCAATTCTTCCACTTCCCAGCTCTGTGATGTTGGATGAGTTATTTCGCTGCCCTAAGCCTTGGTCTCTTCATTTGCAAATTGGTATAAACCACTGTACTCTTCATTCATAAAGTTGTTGAAGTAACAAATGTAAAACAGAGCTTGGTGCAAATTAAGCCCCTTAAGAATGTTTTATCTCATTATATTAAATTTGAAGGGAAAAAAGCACCAATTATTATTACTTACACAAATCCATGCTCCCTCTGGGAAATAAAGGGAACCCTCCATGTTCTCAGGTCATGGCAGTGCCACTTCTCAGCTCAGGAGTTCCAAACCACCAACGGCTGACCTATTCCCATTCCCTTGTCCCCCCCCTCCCCCCCGTTCCATCAAGGCCCTCTGCAAGGGCAAAGGACAGAGGCGAAGGCATATGGGTTTAGAGAAACGTTGTGTTTAATGGTAAAGCTTAACACACTCCAGCACCAGGCATGGCCTGAAGTCGAAGCAGCAGGGACGGGTAGGTGACCCTCACGGAGCCTCACATGGCGAAGAGGATGAGGAAGGCGACCATCAAACAGAAGAGCCCCATGGCCTCAGACAGGGCAAAGCCCAGAATGGCATAGGAGAAGAGCTGCTGCTTGAGAGACGGGTTCCTGCCAGGGACAGAGATCGATGCCAGGCAGGGGAAAGGAAGGGGTAAGGGCACGGGTGGTGGAAGACACAGGTAGGTTAGGTCAATGCCCGGGGTGGGGATGCTGAAACTGGGAGAGGGCCTAGCCTGCATATATCCTGGGGATTTGGACAGGTGAGCAGAGTACCAACATGGGAGAAGTGGGCCAGGTTGGAAATATTTAAATTCTGATCCAGAGATCATTGGAGAAAACAAAAGATTAATGAAGTCAATCCTAAGCTAGTGGGAGCTCCTGCTGAGGCTTCTCCCTGATGGGGTGAAATTTGTGGTAGGGGATGCTCTAGGCCACCCCCCAAACTTACCTGGCATAGCCAATGATCAAGCTGCCAAACACTGTCCCAATACCAGCCCCTGAACCAGCCACACCAACTGTGGCAGCCCCAGCGCCAATAAACTTGGCTGCTGTGTCAATGTCCCGGGAGACAACACTGGTCTGGAACTCCCGTCGGGCCACCTGGAGTGGGGAGCTGCTGTAGGATGGCTAGAGAGGCAAGTAGGGAAAGAGAGGTGGTAAGGCATAGGACAGGTGGCTAATTCCATCCCCTCACGTGACCCACCCAGGCTGAAACTTGGCAAATTGCCGGACAGGTATAAAATGCTCAGACTGCAGAGCATGCTGGGAATTAGTCTTAGGGCCTATTTTCGGACAGGACCAGGGAAATTTTACGGGTTAGGGAAACTTCACTTTTGCAAACTTCTCACCTACAACTCTCACCTTGGGGTACTTAGCACTGTTAAAGCACTACAGATTCTGTAACTGTCCTCCCACCTGGGCCACTATCTTGAAGAATCCCTTGCTGGGGAAATTAATTAATTTTTAAGATTTTATTTGTAAGTACTGTCTACACCCACTGTGGAGTGTACAACCTACAACTCTGTGATCAAGAGTCGCATGCTCTACCGATTGAGCCAACCAGGTGCCCCTGCGGAAATTTAGAAGAGGGCCCATATTCCTTTACCTGTTTAGATGGGATCTCTGGCCTACTCAAGAAGGAGGCAGACAAAGGCCTGATAAGATCCCTGGTACAGCAGCGGATCTGTCAAATCAGAAAGACATGTTCCTCCGTATCAAGAAAAAAAGCTCAAAGTATTTCAAGGTCAATTAATGCATTCCTGTTTCTACCAGCTAGGCCTGCCCAGAAGACAGCTGTCCTAAGACCCAGGTGTAGTTAGCAGTGGCAACTTTCCCATTAAAAACCAGGTACCAAAGTTCATTTTTATGGGCACAGCCCTTATCAGTATCCCAGAATGGAACAAGAACCCATGCTAATACGAAAGGAGGTACAGGAAGGGTCTGTACCCAGATCACCAAAAGAATCAGAAAGGGGAAATCTTTTGGTGGAGTGTACTCACTGTTACACACCCTGAATGGACAGGGCCAGTAAGCCTGGTGAGGTTCCTCCAACAACCATCTAAGTAGAGCCCCCCCTGTAACCTGGCTTCCTTGAAATATGTCAACCTGATGCAGTGGTTCCCAAACATGGCTGAACTTGGGAATCATCTGGAGACTACTAGTCAAGGTTGAGCAGGACTGCTTAGGTAGGCTGCCTTGCTACCTACCGCCAAGCCAGACTGGGGGTAAAGATCATCTCCAGATCTGACCGCATTCCAAAGCCAAGAAAGGCTGGTTTACAGGTCTAAATAAACCGGGGGCTAGCTGCATCACTACAGCCTCCCCAAAGAGCCAACATCCTCTGGATGCCAGGTTCCTCTCAGTTCATTCATTAAACATCGACAGGTCCCACACCTGGCACTACAGATCACCCCGGAGCCGCAGCTTACCAGAGCCGGAGGAATGAGTAATGCCCCGGTGGTCTGCATTTTCTCAGTCTGCAGAGGGAAAAAAAAAAAAAAAAAAAGATTCATCCACAGCCTAGTCGTTTGCTTAGTGGCGACCTTCGGGCGTCCCCTTCACCCCGCCCGCCCTCCCGGGACCACGTTCTTCCTTGCACCGTGCCCCAGCTGAGGAGGGCATTAGAGGTCAGAGGAACAGCGCGAAAGGGGTCTGCAAAGGAAGGTCACGTAGATCTCCAGCAGAGGAAGGAGGCCCAAACCCCAGGAAGGAAATGTTGCTAAAGAGAATGGTCTCCCGGGAAGGCTTTAGGAGGCAGATACTGGGTCGGTGCCGGGCAGAGTGCTGCCCATTTTACACAGCTGTCCTCGGCCCGCCTCGGTGGGGACAGCTAATCGCTCATTACTTGGTAATTAACAATAATTGTTAAGGATATAGGCACCTAGCGCTTCTCCCGGCCCTGGGGGCAAATGCCCCCCACACGGCCCAGCCCACACCCCTGCCGATCGCTGGCTTCCGGCCCCAAGTCACCTGCACTCCCACAGCCCCGCGGCCCCTAATCCGACCACGGCGCTTGCCCGGCTCAAGGTGACTGACTCACCTCCCGGCTTTAGCTCTAGGTCTCAGCGCTCCGCTCCCCACCCACGTGTCCCGGGATCCCCCCACTCTCATTGGCTGCAATCCTCCCGCATCCTCATTGGTTAACGTCCTCAAGTCCTCCTTTCTTACTGGCTTTCGGCAGCTTCTTCCTCTCTCTCCACAGGAGCTTCGTGGCAGTTCCCGCCTCCCTGCGGGCGAAGGCGGGGTTTTCCTCCGACATCTGGCTTCGGATTGGTCGATCCCTGAAATGCTCAACCATAGAGTCGGCGGGGCTCAGAGGTTCCAGAACCTCCCGCACAAAATGGCGGCCAAGGTGGAAGCTGCAGAAAAAAAAAAAAAAAAAAAAAAAAGGCGTGGGAGAGATGACCGGACGCCTTACGCAGACAGACACATGACCTTGGACCTGCGCCTTCATTCGGGCGCTTGGGCCTTCAGGCACGTTGGATGACGGGATTTGTAGTCGGGTCAGAGGCCCCAAGGAGGGCTGAGATCCCGCGAGACGTTCCTCCTGAGGCCGGGAGAGCCAACGCCTTTGCAGCAATTCGCGCTCTCCTGATTCGTGGAACCCTTGCTTCCGCCTTGGAGAATAAAGGCCGCCTGCTGGCCTGGAAAGTTCGCTAGTGGGCGAGCGCCTTGTTGGCCTCGGGCAGAGCTCAGCAGCCCTGGACTACCAGCCAGATTTTTTTTTTTTTTTTATTGTAAAAAAAACCAACTAAGGGTAAAATAATACTCCTATAGAAAAACGAGCAAAGGATAGGAATAGGCAGTCCGCTAAAGAAAAATAGAAATTAAAGAATATGTAACTTAGCTCATCAAAGAAATAGAAGCTTAAGCGCATCACTTGGCATTTATCAAAGAGCAGAATTTTTTGTTTCTTTTTCTCCCCCCTCCCCCTTTCTTTTGGACAACCTTTATTCGTCCGAGGGGGTGCACCGTTCCTGGAATTACTGCAATATCAGGTCTATGCCTGAAGTGGACGAAGCAAGCTCCCGTTCTGGAAGCTCCTAGTTACAAAAATCCGTTTAATATATTGTCCTAGGGGGCGCCTGGGTGGCTCAGTGGTTGAGTGTCTGCCCTTGGCCCAGGTCGTCATCCTGGGGTCTCCGGATCGAGTCCCACGTTGGGCTCCCCGCAGGGCGTCTGCTTCTCCCTCTGCCTGTGTCTCTGCTTCTCTGTGTCTCTCATGAACAAATAAAATCTTTATATATATATATAGATAGATAGATAGATAGATAGATAGATAGATAGATAGTCCTAGGTTACAGGACGTATCACATATTAAACTAATAACATACTACACTTGATCTTAGTCAAAAGGGGGAGAAGCAATCAATTCTTTTTATTCATGCGAGCCAGGCACTGTCCTATATACTATTGTTGGCGAAAGCATGAGTTAGGAAACCTTTCCAGAAAACAATGTGGATTGGGAGAAAATAAAATAATAGTTAATTCTGGATAGAGTAGTAAGGGTGATTTATATTTCTATGAGTCTATATAATAGAAAAATATTTAAAATTATACCAATCTGGAAAGTTAGACCTCTGGACTCTTAGAAAAATATTTTAAGATCTAGATGTAAGAGAGACTGCCAACATGGTGTAAGGGAAGGAGTGTGGAGTTTTGAGATAACACAGACTTGAGTTCCTATCATGGCTCTACCATATAACTGGATATAGATATTTCTGAGATTACCAAATCTCTCTTGGCTTTAGTGTTATAAACTACCATTGATTGAGGCCTCACCGTATGCCAAACACCGTATGCAAGCACCGTGTTAAGCTCCTTCAACTCTTAGATGATTTAATCTTTATAACAACCCTGTAAGTAGGTATTATTATCCCCACTTTACAGATTATTTCATTTCACAGAACACCTTTCTTCAGTTTGACATATTTGGTTAAAAGGTAGAGTCAGTATTTGAACCCAAATCTATCTGGGTCCAAGGTGAAGCTCTTAACCTAACGGCTAAGGAGGTTCTTGGGCCTCCTAAAAGCAAGGGACATGTAAAACAGAGTTAATACTATTTGCCTTATAGAAATATATGTCTTATAAAAATAAAATAAATGCAATGCATAGATTGGTAGTTGGTGAATGCTCTCTTTTTGTTCCTACTCTAAGAAAAGTTATATTTTCATGGGGATTATCTCTATGTGTATTTTTTTTCACACAGACTTGTCACATAGCTCTATTCCTAGCATACACTCAAAGTTGTTAAGTTTATCCTGTGACATACTAGAAATCATGCAGTTCAATGTCATGTTTACAATGTGAATTTTGGAGCCAAACTAGCAGGTTTCAAATCCTGGCACTGCCACTTAATACTGTGTGATTTGGGGCAAGGTTCTTAATATTTAAGACTCAGTCTCCATCTATAAATGGGAGATATTCCTTTTTCAACAGGATTATTATAAGGAGTAAATGAGATAGTATATGCGGAGGTGGTCTTTTAATTATTGAAATAAAAAGTACTAGTAAACCAGGAGTGAGTGTGTGAAGTGAAAGGCAGTGGGAAACCCAAATCTGGAACTGACATCTTGGGGTTAGATAAGCTATCTTGGAGGCCAAAAAGCTGTGGGAACTCCTAGAAGATTGCTGTGTAGGCAGAAATGCTACTGATGAAAGTGGCAAAGAGCAAACTTGCGAGTGATAAACCAGGAGTCTGATTCCCCTTTCCAAAGGCGTTTCAGACTCTCCAAAACTCTCCTCTTCTACCTAGAGTCTTACCACAAGATTTCCCTTTCCCTCAAGCCCAGTTCCTCACTAAGAATTCAACAAACATTTTTGACCACAGATGAATAATACCAGTTTCCACTCCAGACAAACTTCACACTAGCAGGAAAATAATTATGCAGACAAATAATGGAAACTAATCATCTTAATGAGCACCACAAGGAAACGACTTACAAAATACAAAGAAGGGGGAGACTGACTTCATATGGAGAGAACCAAGGAAGGCCTTTTTGAAAAAAAATTTTTTTTCTGGGCTAAGTTTTGAGGATAAATATAAGTTAACTAGATATGTCAGGGGAGAGGGTGAGAATGGATGAGGCTATTCCAGGCAGAGTGAACAACATGTATAAAAACACAGGAGAGTTGGTGTATCCAATCTTAGACCAGTCAGCCATGGCCAGGACACAGCGCAAATGTGACTGCTGTGCTTCCATTTCTGGCAATATGGCTAAATTAAATATTCTGAAAATCCTCCTGCCACAACACCTAAAGATGCTACCTAAAGATAAAATAAAACAAATATATTTAAAAATGCATGGCCTTGTTTTGACAGCTAAAAGAAAATGTGATCTCTATTATATTAAATTACCAATTTTCCACAGTCCGAAAAAAAAACCACCCCCTCTACTAAATGACCCAGCTGGTGATGATATATTCTGGGACAGCAATAGTAACAAATATAAAAGGAGGGATTTTTGGGGGGGAAGGGGAGAGATGACTCATGGTGATAAATGCTAGCTTTTAAATGTGTAACTGGGCTCACAAGAAAGTAAGGAAAGTCCTTAGGGACCTGAAACAAAGGAAGAACATAAAACCAGAGCAGTAAACATGTAATATTAAACTGAAGCAGCCATGGCTGGGAATATGGTGGGATCAAGAAAGGAGAGTGAGTTGCAGGAATTAAGAGGCTTGAGTTTTAATCCTTCATGAGGACAGAAGGGTTTGGGGCCTGTATAAGAAAGGGAGTTAGGATTGAAATTTTCAAATAAAGTGGGTGGTCCTGGTGGCCCAGCAGTTTGGCGCCGCCTTTGGCCCAAGGTGTGATCCTGGAGACCGGGATCGAGTCCTACGTCAGGCTCCCTGTGTGGAGCCTGCTTCTCTCCCACTCCCTCTGCCTGTGTCTCTGCCTCTCTCTCTCTCTCTGTCTCTCATGAGTAAATAAATAAAATCTTTAAAACACATACACACACACGTTCTAGGAATAGTGAGGAAGGAGCAAGAGGGAGAGTCATGGGAGATGAAGTCAGAGAGAGAAGGCTGGTGGAAGCTGGGGTGGGAGAGGAGGCCTCTGAAATGTTGATCTTATAAGAATTTTGGCTTTTTAAAAATTTTTCTTCAAAGATTTTATTTATTTATTCATGAGAGACAGAGAGGCAGAGACATAGGCAGAGGGAGAAGTAGGCTCCCTGCAGGAGCCCGATGTGGCACTCGATCCTGGACCCCAGGATCATGTCTTGAGCCAAAGGCAGATGCTCAACTGCTGAACCACCCAGGCACCCCAGAATTTTGGCTTTTACTCTGAGTGAAATGGTGACCCATTTGAGCAGAAGAGTGACACAGCCTGATTTATGTTTTAAAAGGATAGCTCTGGGGCAGGCCCGGTGGCACACCGGTTTAGTGCCGCCTGCAGCCCAGGGTATGATCCTGGAGATCCTGGATCGAGTTCCATGTCAGGCTCTCTGCATGGTGCCTGCTTCTCCCTCTGCCTGTGTCTCTGCCTCTCTCTCTCTCTCTGCGTCTCTATAGAATAAATAAATAAAATCTTAAAAAAAAAACTCAGAAAAGCCTTTAAAAAATAAATAAAAGGATAGCTCTGATAATAGAATATTTGGGTGGAAGTAGGGAGGCAAGGGGACAAGCAGGGACACCAATTGAAGGTTATTGTAATAACCTAGATAAGAGATAATGTGACTTGGACTGAGATGGTAGCAGTGGAAGTATAAGGAATAATCAGATTTTGGTTTTATTTTAAAGGTAAAGGTGGGGGAATCCCTGGGTGGCTCAGGGGTTTAGCACCTGCCTTTGGCCCAGGGCGTGATCCTGGGGACCCTGGATCAAGTCCCAAATCGGGCTCCCTGCATGGAGCCTGCTTCTCCCTCCGCCTGTGTCTCAGCCTCTTTCTGTGTCTCTCATGAATAAATAAATAAAATCTTAAAAAAAAAAAATAACGGTAAAGGTGATGTAGAGCCTGTTAATGGATGATGAGGATGAGAGAATGAGAAGAGTTAAAGACTGGTTTCTAGCCTGAACAGCTGGGATGATAGATTTTCCAGGATGAGTCTTGACTGTGATTAGAGCAGACTTTTTAAAAAATATTTTACTTATTTATTCATGAGACACACACACACACACGCACACACACACAGAGTCACAGGCAAAGGGAGAAGAAGGCTCCATGCAGGAAGCCGGTCACGGGACTCAATCCGGGGTGTCCAGGATCAGGCCCTGGGCTGAAGGCGGTGCTAAACCACTGAGCCACCCGGGCTGCCCATGGTTTTGTTTTTGTTTTTGAAAGTGGGATTAGGATTTACTTTTGCCATATTAAGTTTAAGGTAACTGTTAGACATTCAAGTGAAGATGACAAGTAGACTTTTGAATATATGCGTCTGGGGCCCCAGAGAAATCTAGGCTTGAAATATGTATATAAAATCAGTAAATAGTCAGTATTTATTCTGAGATTGGATGAGACCATCAAAGAAATAGTGCATCAAAAAAAGAAAAAAAAAAAAAAAAAAGAAAGAGTGCATCACATGTAGACATATCATAGCCAAACTGTGAAAAGACCTAGAGAAAGAGAGAATCTTGAAAGCAGCAAGAGAATAACAGCTCATCATGGACAAAGTATCCTCAGTAGGATTTATGCTAATTTTTCACCAGAAACTATGGAGATTATGGAGTCCAGAAGACAATGGGATGGCATATTCAAAGTGCTGAAAGAAAAGGACTATCAGCCAAGAATTCTATATCTAGTAAAACTATCCTTCAAAAACTATAGTAGAAATTAATTACTAGCAGAACTTCCCTACAAGAAATATTAAAGGGAGCCTTTCAGGAAGAAATGATAGAACACTAGTGAGTAACTCAAATCCACATGAAGAAATAGAGTACTAACAAATGGAAACACAGGTAAATATAAAAGACAATATAATGTGTTTTTGTTTGTAACTTATCTCTCTTCTATCTCATTTAAAAGAAAATTACAGGGATCCCTGGGTGGCGCAGCGGTTTGGCGCCTGCCTTTGGCCCAGGGCGCGATCCTGGAGACCCGGGATCGAATCCCATGTCGGGCTCCCGGTGCATGGAGCCTGCTTCTCCCTCTGCCTGTGTCTCTGCCTCTCTCTCTCTGTAACTATCATAAATAAAAAAAAATAAAAAATAAATAAATAAATAAATAAATAAAAGAAAAGAAAATTACATAAAGAGATTATTGCAAAGCTGTGTTAATGGGGTTTATAATTTCTAAAGATGTAATTTGTACAATAATAATAGTACGAAGGAGAGTGGAGGAATTAAGCTACATTGAAGTAAAGTTTTTGTATACTTTTTTTTTTTTATAAATTTTTATTTATTTATGATAGTGACACACAGATAGAGAGAGAGAGGCAGAGACACAGGCAGAGGGAGAAGCAGGCTCCATGCACCGGGAGCCCGACGTGGGATTCGATCCCGGGTCTCCAGGATTGCACCCTGGGCCAAAGGCAGGCGCCAAACCGCTGCGCCACCCAGGGATCCCGAGTTTTTGTATACTTTTTAAGAAAGATTTTATTCATTTATTCATGAGGGACACAGAGAGAGAGAGAGGCAGAGACACAGGCAAAGGGAGAATCAGGCTCCCCACAAGGAGCCTGATGCAGGACTCAATCCCGGGATCACACCCTGGGCCAAAGGCAGACGCTCAACTGCTGAGCCACCCAGGCATCCTAAGTTTTTGTATACTTTTGAAATTAAGTTAGTGTTAGTTCAAAGTAGATTTTTTACGTTAAGCTGCTAATTGTAATCCCCACAGCAGCCATTAAGTAATAACTCAAAACATACAGCAAAAAACCCACAGGAGAATTAAGATGACATACTAGAAATATCTATTTGACACAAAAGAAAAAATTCACAAGTATGTGGAAATTAAATGATATGCTCCTAGAAAACCAGTAGGTCAGAGAAGAAACGAGGGAAATTAGAAAATACTTTAAGATAAGGGAAAATGAAAACATAAGTACCAAACTTCATAGGATGCAGCTAAATCTGTTCTTAGGGGTAAAATTATAGCTGTTAATACTTATATTAAAAGAAAGGGATGGGGCAACTGGGTAGCTCAGTGGTTGAGCTTCTGGCTCAGGCCATGATCCTGGGGACCTGGGATTGATTTCTGCACCAGGATCCCTGCAGGGAGCCTGCTTCTCCCTCTGCCTATGTCTTGCCTCTCTCTGTGTGTATCTCTTGAATAAATAAATAAAAACTTTAAAAAAAGGGGATGATCTCAAATCAATAACCCACTCTTCCACCTTAAAAACCTGAAAAAGAGAAAATCAAACCCAGAGCAAGAAGAAAGGAAATAATAAAGATAACATGAAAATAAGTGAAATAGGGCAACCCCGGTGGCGCAGCGGTTTAGCACCGCCTGCAGCCCAGGGCGTGATCTTGGAGACCCGGGATCGAGTCCCACATCGGGCTCCTTGCATGGAGCCTGCTTCTCCATCTGCCTGTGTCTTTGCCTCTCTCTCTAGCTATGTCTCTATGAATAAATAAATTAAAAATCTTAAAAAAAAAGAAAAAGAAAGGAAGTGAAATAGAAAATAGATAGTAGAAAAATCAACAAAAACAATAAAGGTTGATTCTCTGACAAGATGAACTATATTGACAAACCTTTAGGTAGACTAACCAAAAAAACCAGAAGATTCAGGGGTGCCTGGGTGGCTCAGTGGTTTAGTGTCTGCTTTCAGCCCAGAGCGTGATCCTGGAGTCCCAGGATCGAGTCCCACATCAGGCTCCCTGTATGGAGCCTGCTTCTCCGTCTGCCTGTGTCTCTGCCTCTCTCTGTGTGTCTCTCATGAATAAATTTAAAAATAAAATTAAGGGATCCCTGGGTGGCGCAGCGGTTTGGCGCCTGCCTTTGGCCCAGGGCGCGATCCTGGAGACCGGGATCGAATCCCACATCGGGCTCCCAGTGCATGGAGCCTGCTTCTCTCTCTGCCTGTGTCTCTGCCTCTCTCTCTCTCTCTCTGTGTGACTATCATAAATAATAAAAATTAAAAAAAAAAGTAAAAAAATAAAATTAAACAATTAAAAAAATCTTAAAAAACCAGAAGATTCAAATTACTAAAATTAGGAGTGGAAGACGAAATATCACCATGGACCTTATAGAAATAAAATGGATTATAAGAGAATACTATGAATAATTATATTCCAACAAATTAGATAATTCAGATGACATGGACAAATTTCTAGAAAGACACACACTGTTGAAACTGACTTAAGAAGAAATAGAAAAAAAAAAAAAAGAAGAAATAGAAAATCTCGGGGCATCTGGCTGACTCAGTCGGAAGAACATGAAACTCTTGATCTTGGGGTTGTGAGTTCAAGTGTTACACTGGATGTTAAGATTACTTAAATAAAGAAAGAAAAACTTTTAAAAAAGGAGAAATAAAAAATCTCAACAAATCTATAACAAATAAAGACACTGAATTAGTAACAGAATAAACTCCCAAAAATAAAAGCCCAGGTCCAGAGAATTCTACAAAACATTTAATGAAGAACTGACATCGATCCTTTATAAACTCTTAAAAAAATAGAAAAGCATGGGAGGCAGCACTTCCCAACTCATTCTATGAAACCTGTAGTACCCTGCTACCAAAACCAGGTAATAAGATCACAAGAAAACTACAGGCCAAGTATCTTTTATGAATATGGATACAAGGGCTCTCAAGAATATACTAACAAACCAAATCCAGCAACAAAGAAAAAGGATTATATGCCATTACTGAATGGGATTTGTCCCAGGAATGCAGGGTCAGTTTAACATGCAAAAACAACTAATACAATACAGCATATTAATATAATAAAGAGCAAAAACCCCATGACCAACCCTATAAATATAGAAAAAGCACTGACAAAATGCAACATACTCTCATGATAAAATTATTCAATAAACTGGAACAGGAGGGAATTTTTGCTATGGGGATTCAATACAATCCCTATCAAAATCTCAGCTGGCTTCTTTGCAGAAATTGAAGAGCTAACGCTAAAATTCAAAAGAAAATTCAAGGCACCTGTAACAGCAAAAACAATCTTGAAAAGGAAGGACAAAGTTGGAGGACTCATACTTCCCAATTTCAAGACTTACTACAAACTACAGTACTCAGGAGAGTATGGTACTAGCATGAGGACAGATGACAGATCAATGTAAAAGAAGTAAGAGTCCAGAAATAAATCCTTACATTTACAGTTAACTTGTTTTCAACAGGACAACTCATTTTCTAAGAGAGCTCAATGGAGGAAAGGATACTGGTGTCAACAAATGGTACTGGGTTAACTGGATATCCACATGCAGAAGGATAAAGCTGGCCTCCTACCTCACACCAGGTACAAAAATTAGTTCAAAATGCATGACAGATCTAAATATAAGAGCTGAAACAATAATACTCTTAGAAGAAAAATAGGTATAAATCTTTCTGGTCTTAGATTAGGCTATATTTCTTTAGATATGACACCAAAAGCACAAGTAACAAAAGGAAAAAGATAAATTGGATGTAATTAAAACCTTTTGTGTTTCAAAGAATACCATCAAGATAGTGAGAGGACAACCCACATAATACAAGAAAATTTTTGCAAATCATATATTTAGTAAGGGACTTGAGTCTAAAATATATGAAGAGGTCTTATAACTCAGTAAAAACAAAACAAAACAAGACAAATCCAATTTAAAAATAGGCAAAAGGGGCAGCTTGGGTGGCTCGGCGGTTTAGTGCCGCCTTTGGCCCAGGGCCTGATCCTGGAGACCCGGGATCGAGTCCCACATCGAGCTCCCTGCATGGAGCCTGCTTCTCCCTCTGCCTGTGTCTGCCTCTCTCTCTCTCTCATGAATAAATAAATAAAATCTTAAAAAAAATAAAAATAGGCAAAAGATCTGAAGAGACATTTCCCCTTCAAAAACATACAAATGGGGTGACTCAGTCAGTTAAGCATCTGCCTTTGGCTCAGGTCATGATCTCAGGATCCTGGGATCCAACCCTGTGTCAGCCCTGCTCATCAGGGAGTCTGCTTCTTCCTTTCCCTTTCTCTCTGCTCCTTCCCCTACTCATGCTTTCTCTCTCACACTCTCTCTCTCTCAAGTAAACAAATAAAATCTTTAAAAAATACATATACAAATGGCCAATAACCACATGAAAAGATAATCAGTTATTAGCTTTTGGGAAAATGCAAATCAAAACTGCAATGAAAAAAAACCTGCAATGAGATACCACTTCATACCCACTAGGATGGCTATATTCAAAAAGACAAATAATAACCAGTGCTGGTGAAGACATGGAGAAATCAGAACACTCATTCACTCACTGCTCCTAGGAATATAAAATGCTGCAGCCACTTTGGAAAATAGTTTGGCAGTTTCTCCAAATGTTAAACATAGAATTACCATATGACTTAGCATTTCCATTTTAGGTATATACCCAGAAATGAAAGAGAAAGGGAAATGTATGTCCATAAAAAACTTGTACATAAATGTTCATAGCAGCTGTACTTATAATAGCCATAAACTGGAAATAATACAAATTTCCATCAACCAATAAAAGAATTAACAAAATGTGGCATATCCATAACATGGAATAGTGTTTGATCATAAAAAGGAATGAATATTAATAAATTTTACAACCTGGAGAAACCTTGGAAACATTATGCTTAGTGACAGGAGCCAGATACAAAAAGTTTCATATTGTGTAAATTCTATTTATATGGAATTTTTCCAGAATAGGCAAATCTATAGAGATGAAAAGTAGATTATCAGTTGCCAGGGGCTGAGGGGGAAGTGGGAGTGATGCTAAGGGGTATGGGGCTTCTGTTTAAAGTGATGAAAATGTCTAGACTTGACTGTGGTGCTGATTGCACGACTCTGAATATATTAAAAATCCTGGAATTATAAATTTCAAATGGGTGAATTATATGTCATGTGAATTATGAAAACTCTTTGAGAGTCAAAAATATTTTTTTAGGCTGCCTAACCATGTAAATGTACTTAATTCCACTAATTTGTACACTTAAAAATGGTTACAATGGTACATTCATTATGTATATTTTACTACAATTAAAATGTATACATGTATATCACACATATATGCAACACACATATACACAACAACATGGAGAAAAATATATCCAAGTAATGTGTAAATATTTTAATGGCATATCATGACTCTTAGACACACAGAGAGAAACAGAAAAATCTGAAAAATACATCATGGTTTCCTCTGGGTTTTTAGGTTATAAAGTAACAGATGCTTTAATTAATCTATTTTTTACTTCTTTGCATTGTCTACGTTGTACAAAATAATATATATTACACATTTACTTTGAAAGATAAAATATATAAATTAACAATAAAAATGTACCTTTTGGGTGAACAGCATAATGTAGAGATGTTGAATCACTATGTTGTACACCTGAAGTTAGTGCAACATTGTGTGTCAACTATACTAAAAAAAATTAAATTTACAAATAAATAAATAGCATACAGATTCAGAAAAAAAAACACATACTTTTTGGTTCAAGGTTAAAAAAAAGAATGAGTATAGATAGAGAAATTCAAGGAGGGAGCTTTGGCCACTCCAATATTGTGAGATTGGGGAAATGAGAACTAGCAAAGAAGGCTGAGAAGGAATGGCTAGTGAAGTAGGAGGATAATTAAGGTAAAACGGTGACAAATGACTAAACCCACTCCAATCAGCTTTCATACCCAGGTATCCACAAAATTCCTCTTGTGAAATTAATAATGATCTAAGCTTGTACATTGAGAAGTCAAGTCTAAATCTCATCTAGTTGATCACTCTCTCCTTAAAACACTCTTCATTTGACTTTCACCATTTCATCTGGCTGTTCAACTAAAACTTACTTTAAAAATGGTAATTGGGGGATCCCTGGGTGGCGCAGCGGTTTGGCCCCTGCCTTTGGCCCAGGGCGCGATCCTGGAGACCCGGGATCGAATCCCACGTCGGGCTCCAGGTGCATGGAGCCTGCTTCTCCCTCTGCCTGTGTCTCTGCGCCTCTCTCTCTCTGTGACTATCATAAATAAATAAAAATTAAAAAAAAATGGTAATTGGGGGGGACGCCTGGGTGGCTCAGCAGTTGAGTGGCTGCCTTTCACGCACTTCGTGATCCTGGGATCTTGGGTTGGAGTCCTTCATTGGGCTCCCTGCAGGGAGCCTGCTTCTCCCTCTGCCTGTGTCTCTGGCTCGTTCTGTGTCTCTCATGAATAAATAAATAAATAAAATCTTTTAAAAGTAAATAAAAATGGTAATTAAAGAAAAATAAGCATTTATCTGGTCTTTCTAGTAGGAAATGTATTTTAGGATAATCAAGTAGTAGATCAATTGACAAAGAAAGACTTGGGCAGTCCTGGTGGCTCAGCGGTTTGGTGCCACCTTCAGCCAGGGCTTGATCCTGGAGATCTGGGATCGAGTCCCACGTGGGGTTGCCTCTATGGAGCCCGGGTGTCTCTGCCTCTCTCTGTGTCTCTCATGAATAAGTAAAATCCTAAAAAACAAAACAACAACAACAAAAAAAAAACCTTTACTGAATAATCTAGAATTTGAACACCACCATTTTGCAAACCCTCTGAAATTATTATTATTTTTTAAGACTTTATTTATTAATCATGAGAGACCCAGAGAGAGAGAGGCAGAGACACAGGCAGAGGGAGAAGCAGGCTCCATGCAGGGAGCCCGATGTGGGACTCGATCCCAGAACTCCAGGATCCTGCCCTGAGCTAAAGGCAGACGCTCAACCGCCGAGCCACCCAGGAGTCCTCCCTCTGAAATTATTGACTCCTACAAGGATTATTAATTGGTATGAAACTATCAGGAGAACAAGCAGCTAGGGAACCGAATATTCACATAGTACTGAAGTAATAGCATACGGGTACTTTCTAGGCACAAGAGGGAAATGTAATTTACAATGGAAGGATTAGGCTGTCCTCACCCTGAACCAGTGTCCAATAGCGCTATCACAATCGGTGTCACAAGATATTGTGAGAGGTCTAGTTTCATTCTTCTGCATGTGGATGTCCAACTTTCCCAGCACCATTTATTGAAGAGACTGTCTTTCTTCCAGTGGATAGTCTTTTCTCCTTTATCGAATATTAGTTGACCATAAAGTTCAGGGTCCACTTCTGGGTTCTCTATTCTGTTCCATTGATCTATGTGTCTGTTTTTGTGCCAGTACCACACTGTCTTGATGACAACAGCTTTGTAGTACAACCTGAAATCTGGCATTGTGATGCCCCCAGATATGGTTTTCTTTTTTAAAATTCCCCTGGCTATTCGGGGTCTTTTATGATTCCACACAAATCTTAAAATAATTTGTTCTAACTCTCTGAAGAAAGTCCATGGTATTTTGATAGGGATTGCATTAAACGTGTATATTGCCCTGGGTAACATTGACATTTTCACAATATTAATTCTGCCAATCCATGAGCATGGAATATTTTTCCATCTCTTTGTGTCTTCCTCAATTTCTTTCAGAAGTGTTCTATAGTTTTGAGGGTATAGATCTAGACCATTCTCTTTCACCATACACAAAGATAAACTCAAAATGGATGAAAGATCTAAATGTGAGACAAGATTCCATCAAAATCCTAGAGAAGAACACAGGCAACACCCTTTTTGAACTCGGCCACAGTAACTTCTTGCAAGATACATCCACGAAGGCAAAAGAAACAAAAGCAAAAATGAACTATTGGGACTTCATCAAGATAAGAAGCTTTTGCACAGCAAAGGATACAGTCAACAAAACTCAAAGACAACCTACAGAATGGGAGAAGATATTTGCAAATGACATATCAGATAAAGGGCTAGTTTCCAAGATCTATAAAGAACTTATTAAACTCAACACCAAAGAAACAAACAATCCAATCATGAAATGGGCAAAAGACATGAACAGAAATCTCACAGAGGGAGACATAGACATGGCCAACATGCATATGAGAAAATGCTCTGCATCACTTGCCATCAGGGAAATACAAATCAAAACCACAATGAGATACCACCTCACACCAGTGAGAATGGGGCAAATTAACAAGGCAGGAAACAACAAATGTTGGAGAGGATGCGGAGAAAAGGGAACCCTCTTACACTGTTGGTGGGAATGTGAACTGGTGCAGCCACTCTGGAAAACTGTGTGGAGGTTCCTCAAACAGTTAAAAATAGACCTGCCCTACGACCCAGCAATTGCACTGTTGGGGATTTACCCCAAAGATACAGATGCAATGAAATGCCGGGACACCTGCACCCCGATGTTTCTAGCAGCAATGGCCACGATAGCCAAACTGTGGAAGGAGCCTCGGTGTCCATCGAAAGATGAATGGATAAAGAAGATGTGGTTTATGTATACAATGGAATATTACTCAGCTATTAGAAATGACAAATACCCACCATTTGCTTCAACGTGGATGGAACTGGAGGGTATTATGCTGAGTGAAGTAAGTCAGTCGGAGAAGGACAAACATTATATGTTCTCATTCATTTGGGGAATATAAATAATAGTGAAAGGGAATATAAGGGAAGGGAGAAGAAATGTGTGGGAAATATCAGAAAGGGAGACATAACGTAAAGACTCCTAACTCTGGGAAACGAACTAGGGGTGGTAGAAGGGGAGGATGGCGGGGGGTGGGGGTGACTGGGTGACGGGCACTGGAGGTTATTCTGTATGTTGGTAAATTGAACACCAATAAAAAAAAAACCAAGATATTGTGAGAGATGAAATGCTGTATGAAGTATATATCATTCATCATATATCCACTCAAAGTTATTTACCTTGAAACCATGAAGTCTTTACTTTTTAAAAAAGATTTTATTTATTTATTCATGAAAGACAGAGAGAGAGAGGCAGAGACAGGCAGAGGGAGAAGCAGGCTCCATGCAGGAAGCCTGATGTGGGACTTGATTCCAGGTCTCCAGGATCACGCCCTGGGCTGAAGGCAGGCGCTAAACTGCTGAGCCACCCAGAGATCCCCAGGTCTTTTCTTTTTAAAGATTTTATTTATTTATTTTAGGGAGAGAAAGCACAAGCCAGGAGGAGGAAGAGCAGAGGGGGAAGGAGAGGGAGAGAGAGATAACCTCCAGCAGACTCCGAGCCTAGGGCAGAGCCTGATGTGGGGCTCAATCCCATGACCCTGAGATCATGACCTCAGCCGAAACTGAGAGTTGGATTTTCAGCCGACTGAGCCACTCAGGTGTCCCAAACACCTAATTTTCAGTCTATAAGAAATCCAGGTGATAGGAGGAACAAGCTAAACAATACCACAAGGGAGCAACTAGACAAATCCAGGAGTTAGGACATCTGGGCTAATGCCTTCAACAAGCAGTTATGAAAGGCATCTAAAATACCTAAATACCTTTTAGATGGGGATAATTGGGAAATTTTTATTATGGCTTAAGTATTAAATGAGAGGAAAATTTAATTTGGAAAGAGATGATTGATAAAAAAGAGGTTATTAGATAGTATCAACATGATCTCACATTGATTAAAAAAACCCATACATTAAAAAATATATATCTAAAAGATCCAGGTATTACTGGAGTACCAAATTATTAACATTGGTACTCTCAGTGTGGTTAGAATATGATGTTTCCATTTTATTATTTTTGCTTCCCTACATTTTCTCATTTTCTGTAATGCTTGTGGATGTCTTTTGGAATAATAGCAGGTTCTTTAAAAACATAATACTGAATATAAAATACTGAAAAGACTGAAAATGAGAAAAAGAGAGGAATGGGGAGAGAGGACTAAATATCTTTCTTTTGAGGAATTTTCCTGGAAAAGGGAAGAGTGAGGGCACATGGGTAGCTCAGTGGTTGAGCGTCTGTCCACCTTCAGCTCAGGGCATGATCCTGGGATTGAATCCTGGGATTGAATCCTACATCGGGGTCCCCGTGGGGAGCCTGCTTCACCCTCTGCCTATGTCTCTGCCTCTCTCTGTGTCTCTCATGAATAAATAAAGAAAATCTTAAAAAAAAAAAAAGAAAAATAGCATGACTTTATGCTGATTGGAATGCACCAACAGATATGCAAAAAACTGATGATAAAGGAGAGAAAGGGGAGGACGTCCAAAGAAATGCTCTTTTTTTTTTTTTTTAATTTTTATTTATTTATGATAGTCACAGAGAGAGAGAGAGAGAGAGAGAGCGAGAGAGGCAGAGACACAGGCAGAGGGAGAAGCAGGCTCCATGCACCGAGAGCCCGATGTGGGATTCGATCCCGGGTCTCCAGGATCGCGCCCTGGGCCAAAGGCAGGCGCCAAACCGCTGCGCCACCCAGGGATCCCCCAAAGAAATGCTCTTAAGTGGCCAAGAGGAGCTGGCCTTAGGTGACTGTATTAATATTGGGCACGATATCCTTAAAAGCAAAAAGCACTACTACAGACAAGAGGATCATATAAACATCAATAAAGGGTTCAATTCATAAAGAGACTGTAGTAATTCTGAACTGTATGCATCTAATAGTATGCATGTGATGTGAACACTGACAGAATTATAAGGAGAAATCCAGAAATTCATCAGCATGGTGGGAGACTTAACACATCTCTGTTTGTAACAGACAGATCTAGCAGGCCAATAATTAACTATGGTATAGAAGATTTGAACAGCACAATTAACTACCTTCATTTATTTAACTTACACAGAACTCTGCATTCCGTAATTAGAGAGTATGCATTCTTTTCAAGCACACATGGGAGATGCCTTTGTGGCTCAGCAGTTGAGTGTCTGCCTTTGGCTCAGAGCATGATCCCAGTCCAGGGATTGATTCCCACATTGGGCTCCCTGCAGGGAGCCTGCTTCTCCCTCTGCCTGTCTCTGCCTCTCTCTCTCTGTCTCTCATGAATAAATAAATAAAATATTTTAAAAAAGAAAAAGCACACATGGAACACTTATAAAAATTGACCACTTACTGAGCCACAAAATAAGCTTCAATAAATATCAAAGAGGGATCCCTGGGTGGCGCAGCGGTTTGGCGCCTGCCTTTGGCCCAGGGCGCGATCCTGGAGACCCGGGATCGAATCCCACATCGGGCTCCCGGTGCACGGAGCCTGCTTCTCCCTCTGCCTATGTCTCTGCCTCTCTCTCTCTCTCTCTGTGACTACCATAAATAAATAAAAATTAAAAAAATAAATAAATAAATATCAAAGAGTCAATATCACACAGACCACATTCTCAGACCACAATGCAATTAAATAAGAAACCAAGACATTAAAATCTATGTGATTAGACATTAAAAAAACACACACACAAAACCCTTTCAAATGTGACTTAGAGTCATACCAAGAATTGAGGATAGTATTTGGAAAAGGTTAAGTGAAGACTCATAACCAAGCAGACACCCCAAAAGGTCTCTACTATATTGTAGGCCATGTTGTCTGGTACATGCATGCACATTTGTGCAAACACACACACACACACACACACACACACACACACACACACACACTTTTCTCCTAATACAGCCCAAGATGAGCCCGCTAAGCTCGATAACTACAACTCATCTTCCCAAAGTTAAAATCATCCACATCCAGCTAGTTTCCAGAGGCAACACGATGAGGTAACTATTTTCCAAGTACATAATCTTTTTTAAAAAAATGTATTTACTTATTCATGAGAGACACACACAGAGAGAGAGGTACAGACACAGGCAGAGAAAGAAGCAGGCTCCATGCAGGGAGCCCCATGTGGGACTCAATCCCATGTCTCCATGATCACGCCCTGGGCCAAAGGCCGGTGCCAAATCACTGAGCCACCCAGGGATCCCCCACCAAGTACATAATCTACTACTGTCTTGTCTTGTAGTTCAGGCTCAATCTCACTTCAGTATGACTCTATATCACTCTGTCATCTATGGAGTAAACAATAAGTATAATGTCTACCTGCCCCACACTATGCTCATGTAGGGGCCAAGGGTGGGCCACCCCAAGATGGCCACTTTGGCATGAAGATTATTCTGAAGGCAATGGAGACCCTATGAGCTCAAGAGAGACTTTCGCACCTCCTTTAACTGCAAAGAAGAATCTAAACTGGAGGATCCTTCCAGAATAAGGGTTATTAGCTTATTATCTGAGGAATATTATCTGCGTAACCCATCTGTATGGCAGGGAACCTCTTCCACCCTCCTGTGAATTGCATTCCTTCCCTCTGAAGCCCCAGACTCCAACCTCTTCTCCTTAGTGTGGAATGACATATAGACCTCATTTTGCCTGATCGTCTTTGGAAGTTCCATGTCTGTGTGGATTCCCCACTCATACACTATTAAACTTGATTTTCTCCTGTTAATCTGTCTCATGTCAATGTGATTCTTAGCCCACTTAGAAGGACCCATGAGGCGACAGGAATTCTGGCTCCCTGACACTCACACAGGCTTCCTTCCTTGAGCAAAACTCTCAGATGGTGCAAACATCAGGGCAGATGCATGGACACTTGGTTCATTTGTCTAGGTGTAGTGCCAAGTCCTTTTGAAACTGGGTTTACTGTGTTTCAGTTTATCCACAACTTACACCTCTGTTCAGTCATTATCTTTGCACAAACTTCTTCCAAGTTCTGGCTCAATTCCTCCCTCTCTCATGATTTAAAAAATGTCACATGATACAATCTACGTCTAAATCAATTTTGCAACTCCCAGCATGTTGCTGATGAAGACACATTCATTTATTTTTTTGAAAAATTTGTATTGCATTGCAATCCATGCAACATAAAGCTTACCATCTTAAAAACAAAACAAACAAAACTTACCATCTAGCCATTTAAAAAATCCACTCCCCTCCTTCATCTTAATCATTTAAAAAAGTTTTTTTGAGATTTAATTTATTTATTCATGAAAGACAAAGAGAGAGGCAGAGACATAGGCAGAGGGAGAAGCAGGCTCCCTGCAAGGAGCTGGATGTGGGACTCAATCCCTGACCCTGAGATCATGCCCTGAACTGAAGGCAGCCGCTCAACTGCTGAGCCACTCAAGTGCCCCTTAGCCGTTTGTTTGTTTGTTTGTTTGTTTGTTTTAAATTTATTTGAGAGAGAGTGTGTGAGCGGGAGGAGAGGTTGTGGGAGAGAAAACTTTAAGCAGACTCCACACTGAGGGTGGAGCCTGATATGGAACTTAATCTCACGACCCTGATATCATGATCTGAGTCAATACCAAGTGCTAGATGCTTAACCAACTACACTTCCCAGATGCACCTCCATCTTAGCCATTTTTAAAAAGATTTATTTACTTATTTAAGAGAGAGAGGGAGACAAGCCGACTCCCCACTGAGCAGGGAGCCCGATTTGGGGCTGAATCCCAGGACCCTGAGATCATGACCTGAGCTGAAATCAAGAGTTGGATGCTTAACTAATTGTACATTTATTTTTAAATGTACAATTTGGAGGCATTAAATACATTCATATTGGGGGACACCTGGATGGCTCAGCGGTTAAGCTCTGCTTTCAGCTCAGGGTATGATCCTGGAGTTCAGAGATCCAGTCCCACATCAGGCTCCCTGAGGGGGAGCCTGCTTCTCCCTCTGCCTATCTCTCCGCCTGTCACTCTCTGTGCCTCTCACGAATAAATAAATACATAAATTCTTAAAAATAAATGAATCAATAAATAAATACATACATACATTCATTCATATTGGGACACCTGGGTGGCTCAGTCGATTAAGCATCTGCCTTCCGCTTAGGTCATGATCTCAGGGTCCTGGGATTGAGTCCCACGTCAGCTCCCTGCTCAGCAGGGAGTCTGCTTCTCCCTTTTCCTCTGCCTGCCACTTTCCCTGCTTGTACTCTCTTACACACTCTCTGCCTAAAATAAAATAAAATAAAATAAAATAAAATAAAATAAAATAAAATCTTTAAACGCATTCACATTGTTGTGCAACTATCAAAATTCATCTAATTTTACTGAATTTTTCCTGACCCGAAATATTCCTAAACATCTATGCTCACATTAGCATCGATTATAAGGTACATTTCTCTATGTATTACTGACCATACAAAATTCCAATTTTAGTTCTGATTAGAAGTATCTACCATTAATCATTACTCATATACATTAGTGGAAAAGAAAAAAGAAAAGAAAAAGGACAATCATAATAGCTACCCTTAAGAATAAAGGATTTAGTGGGAAGGCTCTATGAAAGCACAGTACTTGGCTGGAGTACATTGGTCTGGAGGCTGTGCTGTATCTTTCTGAACAAGTCCATATAGGTAAATGAGAACCAGCATATCTCATGGGTGCCATCACATAGCTAACTCTCTGGGCAGTGGAGTGAATTCCTTGGTCCCTATGATCTATCTGCTTGGGCGACTGTTCTTATATAACCAGCATCCCTCAAGACTGTCCCAGAGAAGATCAGTGGGCAGGGTGTCCTACAGGGAGTTGTGAGAATTGTGCCATTCATTTTCTACTATTACTGGTGCCCTTTTTATGTGGTTTGGGACAGAGTCTTCCAGCAACATTGGTTTAAGAAAAAATCTCAGGCCTCTGCTTGCCAGCATTATATATATATATATATATATTTTGGTGCTACAATTCCCATGAAACCTTGCTGGCCTGAGCATTTTATTTATTTGGGAGTCTCTGCTATAAAGCCCAAACCATAAATATATATTTTTAAGATTTTATTTATTTATTTGAGAGAGAGAGTGTGTGGCAGAGGGAGAGGGAGAGGGAGAAGCAGATTCTTTGCTGAGCTGGGAGCCCTATGTGGGGCTCGATTCCAAGGTCCTAGGATCATGACATAAGCTGAAGGCAGATGCTTCACCGACTGAGCCACCCAGGCACCCCCAAACCGGAAATCTTATCTTCCTTTAATTATTCTCAGGCCTGGGAAAGAGTCAGAACCTGGCTTGCGTGGGGTGCTCTGCTCATGTATACCAATTCCTCTTCAGTTAAGGGTCTTAGCTTCAGGGTATGAATGGTGAGTAATGGGGAGTGGAAGTGTCTAATATGAGCATTTCTCGACTAATCTGCCTGGAAGGTTACTTAACCCTGCACTTCTGCATTCCACAGCTCTCCAAGGTCTTTTTTTTTTTTTTTTTTTTTTTAAATTTTTTTTATTATTATTTATGATAGTCACAGAGAGAAAGAGAGAGGCAGAGACATAGGCAGAGGGAGAAGCAGGCTCCATGCACCGAGAGCCTGATGTGGGATTCGATCCCGGGTCTCCAGGATCGCGTCCTGGGCCAAAGGCAGGCGCTTAACCGCTGCGCCACCCAGGGATCCCCTCTCCAAGGTCTTTTAAAAGGGAGGCAATTTCACATCTGTCCAGCAGAGGGGGCTCAATGGAAGATACTTTGGAGAGACCTGAAGTTTGATTTTAGGGGTTTTGTTTCTGTTTTTTATTTATTTATTTTTAAAAGATTTTATTTATTCATGAGAGACACACACAGAGAGAGAGGCAGAGACAGAAGCAGGCTCCCCGCAAGGAACCCGATGCGGGACTCAATCCAGGATCCCGGGATCAGGGCCCCATCCAAAGGCAGACACTCAACCCACTGAGCCATCCAGGCGTCTCTGTTTCTGTTTTTTAAACAAAGCTGGTTTCTCTGACACCCTACATCTAGTCCCAAGAAACCATGCTAGTTCTGCCTCCAGACTACATCAGGGACTGGCCACTTCTCTACACCTCCAGGGCTACTATTCTGGCCCCAGCCTCCTACAGTTTCTCATTTGGATCCCTGTAGAGAATGCCTAACACTTGCTCTGCTTTCCTTGCATCTTTATCATCTATCCTCCTCCCACTGGCAGCCAGAGATCCTTTAAAGATATACATACTTTAGGTCACTCTGTGCTCAGAATCCTGCAATGGCTTCCCATTTCTTTCAGAACGAAAGCTAAAGTCTTTAAATCCCATCCCGCATGGCCCCCCATGTCTGCCTGACTGCTCCTAAGCCTCATCCCCAGAGCTCCCCTCCTGTTGCTTGAACACCCAGGCTTCTTCTTGCTCTTCCCTTTTATGTCCATGGAACTCACTCCTTGTTTTTGTTTTTTCCTATCTTTGTTCATAGCTTGCCTTTTTGATGAATCTTGCCCTGATATGCCTATTTAAAATGGCAACCACCCCCCCACTCTCCCCAAACTCCTCTAGTTTTTTCAAGTATTTCCTTTATAGTACTTAGCACCTTTACAAATTATTTATTTATTTATTTATTTATTTATTTATTTATTTATTTGAGAGACAGCCAGGGGTTGGAGCAGAGGGAGAAAGGATTCTAAGCAGGACACCTGCCCTCTCTGCCACCTGCTGAGCACAGAGCCCAAACCCAGGGACCCTGAGATCATGACCTGAGCTAAAATCCATAGTGGGCTGCTCAACTGACTGACTGCCCGCCCCCGTCCGTGCCCCTTAGCACCTTCTAACATACCGTTTTATTCAGACTATAACAAATGCAATTGTTTGTTATATTGACTGTGTATCATCTTTCACCTTCCTAGAGTTTAAGCTCCTCAAGGGCACAGATCTTTGCCTGTTTTGTTCACTCTGTGGTTCAGAGGAAAACCAACAGGCCTAGAACCGCGTCACTTGCGCCAGGCCAAGTCACCAAACCAGGCGTTCATACTTAATCTAATTGCAGCTTCAACCTCCCCTCCAGAAAGGTCAGTCAGGAATTTTCTGATAAGCACCAACGAGGTCAGGTGTGCATAGGCCATCTCCATCCCCCAAAGGAAAATGAGGTAATCTGCATAGGACCCTCTGCCCTTCCCGCTAAAGCAAAGTGACCTTGCCTAGAACAATCTTTTCTTTTCTTTTGTTTATACGTTTCTCCCCCATCCTCCTTCCTATAAAAACCTTCCATTTTGTACAACTCCTTGAAGCAGCCCTCTCCTGGCTAGATGGGATGCTGCCACAATTGTGAATCGTTTCATAAAGCCGATTCGATCTTCCAATTTACTTGGGTGATTTTGTTTTTTCACAGTGCTTAGAACAGTATCTGGCCCAGAATAGGTGCTTAATACATTTGTGGTGAGTGGATCCATCAATACCCTCATTCCCACAGCTAAGATCTTAAAGTTTTCTAATCAATGCTCTTCATTCTTGGGTATGGAGAAGGCCAATTCTTTTTCTTATGTTTACTCATTTATTCTTAGTAATCTCTACACCCACTGTGGGGCTTGAACTCAGGACCCAGAGATCAAGAGTCACACACTCCTCCCACTGAACCAGTCAGAAGATGCTCCTCAAGGCTAATTTTTGATCTGGCCTGCAACAGTCAAAGCTAGGCTACCCTGGGTTTTACCATCTTTTGTCAACGAGGTCATTGCTGGGTAACAGATTGTCTTTGGCAGCACCCTACCGCAGCCCACAGCAATGACCCACGCACCCTGTTTGCCAAAGCCTCAGTCACAGAGGACACATGAACAGAACACAGAATAAATCAGGGAAGCACTTAAGCAATCACGTCCCTACCACATGGCAAGGACCGCCACTTCCCTTTTTGTGGTTCCCTGTCCTTGCACCCATCCCCCCACTCACCCAAGTCCACAGTTCCTCCCAGGGTTGTTTCTGTGAACCCTCCTCTGGATTCTCATTTCTGTGTCATCTAGGACTGCCTGGTTACAAGGAACAGACTCCAAGGCAATTTATTAAACTCTTGGAAGGATTTATTATTTCACAGGGGCCTTAACTTTCATAAAACCCCAAATTCTTCTCCTTATACAATGGGTAGCCCAGATGTGACAAAATTACTTCTTTCCTTCCCTCAAAAGTTATTTGTGAGAGGCTCTTTTTTTGGGTTTGATGGGTTTACCAATAAGCATGTCTTCATCTCCTTCCTTCTTAATTGTCTACCTGTTTGGACCAGGTGTTCCTTCTCCACGGTGTCATGTGTGTCAGAAGGGGACTTCATTCCAAGGCTGGGGCAGAACCTGAAGTGAATCACGGCAGTTCCACTTCCCTTGTGGACTGGTGTAGCAACGGGCAAGTATTGGGTTCACTAGAGCAGAGCCTGAGGCAGGGCTGATTACCCTCAGGAAATGAGGAAACTGGGTAAAGGGAAGCGAGGATGTGGTCGCATTTGGAGATTAGTTTCAGTCTGAGCACATGGGGAGCTCTGGGGTGTGAAATGCGCCACATAGTCGCTCCCATCTTGGGACCAGGGGCCAACCCATTGTACCTCCTTCCTCTCCCCGTCAGTTATCACTAGCTACAGGCTCCCCGGAGGAGGCGCAGTGGTAGTGGTGGTGGTGGTGGTGGTGGTGGTGGTGGTGGTGGTGGAAGCTCCATAGCAAGGTGGCTTTGGTTCAGCTGAACGCAAGACTTTGGAGTTAGAGATAGCTGTGAGTCATGAGCAATCCACCCTCAGCAAAATCCATATCCCAGCAAAGGGGATTTGAGTGCAACACCAATGGCATCCACTACAGGATGGGACTAGGGTGACCAGCCAGCTTGGTATTCCTGGGACTGTCTTTGTTTTAGCCTGTAAGTCCCACACCTCAGAAAACCTCTTAGTCCCAGGCAAAGCAGGATGGTCGGTCCCTCTACATGGAACCCAAGTTTGGCCAATGATTATAGAGAAATTCTGCTAGGGGTTCCCGAGAAAGAGACACAAAATGGATAAATGATCACTTTTCTTTTCTTTTTAAAAAGATTTTATTTATTTATTTGAGAGAGAGCAAGCATATGTGAGAGAGAGAGCATATGTGAGAAAGAGAAAGAGAACATGCCTGAGGAGGGGCAGAGGGAAAGGGAGAAGCTGACTCCCCACTGAGCAGGGAGCCTGATGTGGGGCTTGATCCCAGGACCCTGGAATCATGACCTGAGCCAAAGGCAGACGCTTAACCAACTGAGCCACCAAGCACCCAAATGACCCCTTTACTTGCTGTGGGTGTTGTTGCCTGGATTTACGCCTGCAACTGCTGTTCTTGCCTGGCAGCCTAGAGTCTTCAGGCAAAGTTGACACCACAAGGGGGTGATTAATAGTTAATCCATCTAGAAATCTAGGGTGGAGGGTGAGCTGAGGCCTTCTAGGTAATCTCAACAGAAGACCACTGTAAAATGGTGGGCCTGTCTTCCTTTCATGAAACACACAGTGGGAAACAGTAAATGAAGGAGCTCAAAAGATCAATAGTGCATGGAATAAACAGGCAGTAATTTCATCTTACATGTTCTGATCTTACCATACAAGGCAAGGGGCTTGCCATCCTAAGCCTTTGAAAGGAGAGTATTTTTTTTTTTTAAGATTTTATTTGTTTATTCATGAGAGACACACAGAGAGGCAGAGACACAGGCAGAGGGAGAAGCAGGCTCCATGCAGGGAGCCCGACGTGGGACTGGATCACGGGTGTCCAGGATCACGCCCTGGGCTGAAGGCGACGCTAAACCGCTGGGCCACCCGGGCTGCCTGATTCTATGCAGGATTGAGCCCCAGCTGTCCCCAGCAGTCATACGACCATTCACAGACCCTACGTTGGCTTCCTTCCGTCACTTCCCCACTCCCCTCCTTGCCCATGCTTCCTGAGATCGACACCCAGTAGCATCATCTGTCCTCAAGAGTTCTTGAGGACTCAGTGTCGGCCTCTGGGGGAGCCCAAGTTAAGTCTCTTGTTGTGTCTTAAAAGCTTGAGCATCTCCCAATATGATCAGATAATTGCCAGTCAGATTTTCTTCTGTGCTGACCTTGCTGAAGTCAGAGGGATAGAATGTGGTCTGACAGAGTGAGAACAGAGGTGGATTTTCCAATCTCCTGGACCGTCTAGTAGCTTTTATGCATATTCTCATATTCTGTGTATCATCATTTTTTATTAGTATTTGGCTTAATGTTAACGTTTTATTTCTTTATTTTTTATTAAACATATTTATTTATTTTTAAAGACTTTATTTATTTATTCATGAGAGACACAGAGAGAGAAAGGCAGAGACACAGGCAGAGGGAGAAGCAGGCTCCATGCAGAGAACCCAATGTGGGACTTGACCGCAGCACCTTGGGATCAAGCCCTGAGCTGAAGGCAGATGCTCAACCACTGAGCCATCCAGGTGCCCCTTAACATTTATTTTTATTTAATATTAATATATTTATATTTACTTAATGTTTTAAAATTTTTAAACCATCTATATAACCCAATGTGGGGCTCGAACTCACAATTCCAAGATCAAGAGTCACATGCTCCACTGACTGGGCCAGCCAGACACTCCAATGTTTCCATTTTATGGCAAATTAACTGTGACTCCCAGCTGAGCTACCGAGTATATTATGATGACATTTCTTTTTTTATGCAATTTTTTGTTTTGCCTGGAGTTAATAGTCTCATTTCTTTGGTTGTTTTCTTTCTTTCTTTTTTTTTTTTTTTTAAAGATTTTATTTATTTATTCATGAGAGACACAGATAGAGAGAGGCAGAGCCACAGGCAGAGGAAGAAGCAGGCTCCACACAGGGAGCCCGACACGGGACTTGATCCCGGTCCCCAGGATCACGCCCTGGGCCGAAGGCAGGCGCTAAACCTCTGGGCTACCGGGGCTGCCCGGTTGTTTTATTTTCTTTGCAGCTGCTGCTAATTCCACCCTCCTCTCCATTGGCTTTTCATTATGTGTCTCTACAAGGTCAAGCCCGGCCTCCCAGAAGCCCTTTACCTCCAGGCTGCATCTAGATAGCGGGTCTGCTCCTTTGGCACTCCCCGTGTAGAAGGCTCTGCTCCCTTGTTCCCATTTGTGGCGGAGATTATTTCTCTTACCCAAATGGAAGCCTTCTACACATACACAGTCTTTTGTGCTTCGCTTTTCTCACTGAACAATATATCCTGGCTGTTACTGTAAACCAGTTCAGAGCAAACATCCTGTTTCTTTTGTTATAGCTGCGTGTAGGACACCATGTATGGACGTACTGTGATTTGTTTAGCCAGTCTCTGATGTTTGGGCATTTAAGTTGTCTCTAAAACTTAGCTACTATAGGGACGCCTGGGTGGCTCAGTGGTTGAGCATCTGCCTTTGGCTCAGGGCGTGATCCTGGAATCCTGGAATTGAGTCCCACATTGGGCTCCCTGCATGGAGCCTGCTTCTCCCTCTGCCTGTGTCTATGCCTCTCTCTGTGTGTCTCTCATGAATAAATAAATAAAATCTTAAAAAAAAAAACCCACACAAAACAACCTTTGCTACTATAAATAATGCTGAAAAACCTTGTTAATATGTTGTTGGGTTTTTTTTCTCCACATATTGTTGGAGGGTTGTAGTCAGGGTGAATTCTAGAAGCGGGACTGTCAGGTCAAAGCATAAATGCCAAATCTTAAAAAAAAAGAAAAAAGAAAAAAGAAAAGAAAAGGGTAGCCCAGGTGGCTTAGCAGTTTAGCGCCGCCTTCAGCCTAGGGTGTAATCCTGGAGACCCAGGATCAAGTCCCACGTTGGGCTCTTTGCGGGGAGCCTGCCTCTCTGCCTTTCTCTCTCTGTGTGTCTTTCATGAATAAATAAATAAAATCTTTAAAAAAATGCATAAATGCCTATCTCGTTAGAGATCACTGATTCCTCCTCCATAGGGGTCACCTAATTTTGGACTTCTAACAGCTAAAGGAAAACTGTTACCTCTCTTCACATTTGTCCCCAGATGTGCCAGACTTTTGCCCCACAATGACCAATTCTCCAAGTCTCTATACACCCACCGGATGTCCTACAATTCAATTCCGTTCTGACACTAACTCCCCAGTTAGGGCAGACCCCGCAGGTAAAGGGCTCGGTCCCACAAAACTGGCCCCAACTACAGACACCAATCGCAATTCCAGGTCTCCTATACTTCTGACTGACCAGCTATAAATTGGGGATGATTGGTCCTCAGGTTTGATAATTTCCTAGAATGGCTCAGGGAACGCAGGGAAATACATCTCTTACTGGTACTGACTTATTATGAAGGATACAACACAGGAACAGTCAGAGGGAGGAGATGCGCAGGGCAAAGCATGTGGGAAGAGGGGCAGAGCTTCCAGGCCCTCTCCAGGTGCACCCAGCACCTCAATATGCACCTAAAACCCTTTGTTTAGGGTTTTAATGCAGGTTCCATTACCTAGGCACGATGAGTGAAATCACTGGCCATTGGTGATTAATTTCATCCCCAGACTCTGCTCTCCCCAGAGGTAGGGGTGGGACATGGGATTGAAAGTTCTAACCCTCTGATCCGGTGCCTTCTTCAGACAACTTAGCCCCAACCTCCAAGAGCCACCTCTTTAGCATGAGCTCAGGTAGGGTTGAAATAACAAAAGATGCCCCCTTTCACCTGTCTGCTCAGGAAATTCCCAGAGTTTTAGGAGCTTCAGTGTTTCAGTGTTAAGAACCTGTGGCAGAGACCGAATAGATATTTTTCATTATGTCACACCAGCAGAGCATGAGAGGACCTATTTCCCACAGAGCCTCACCAGCAGGCTCCGTGGTCAAACCTTTGAATTTCTCTGCCAGCCTGATAAATGAGATAGAATTACAGCATGGGTTTAAATTTGCAGTTCTCAAGGAGCGAATTGACCATATTTTCCTATCTTTACAGGCCGTTTGCAGATCTTTCTTTGTGTGTAGGTAAACTATCACTTCATGCTTTTGCCCACCTTTTTTTTTTTTTTTTTAAACAGGGAAGGATTATTGTAGAAAAAGATGCTGTATTCTTTTTTTTTTAAGATTTTATTTATTTATTTATTCATGATAGTCACACAGAGAGAGACAGAGAGGCAGAGACACACGCAGAGGGAGAAGCAGGCTCCATGCAGGGAGCCCGACATAGGATTCGATCCCGGGTCTCCAGGATCGCGCCCTGGGCCAAAGGCAGGTGCCAAACCGCTGCGCCACCCAGGGATCCCAAGATGCTGTATTCTTTAAAGGTAGACACTACATTGCTGTAACAAAGGGGCCCCAATGCACAGTGACTTAGGTCAGAGATCTTTTCTTTCGCAGCAGTGGTAAGAAGGAACAGCCCAGGGCTTCCAGAGAGTCCCTGCCACCCTCAACGTGTGGCTTCCATTGCCCAGTCTGGACCACTTCTCAATCAGTACGGAGAGGAAAGGTGAAGAGCCAGCAACTTTTCTTCTTCTAAGGATGGGATCCAGAGACTGAACACCTCACCACTGCTCACCTCCTGCTGGCCAGGACATCTAGCTGCAAGGACGGTAATGAAATCTGGTCTCCTGTGGGGCTACCACTTATCCTGCTAAGGCTTAAGGGTAGAAACTAACAGGAAGAAAGGGAGTATGGGTAACGCAGAACACTTTAGGGGGTCATTAGTCCTCTCTGCTTCCAAATGAGATGACCGAGCTGATGAATTCATCCTGCCTTGATGACTCACAGTGGAGAACATTTATTGAGTGGTTACTACACAGACATTCCATTCTAAAATTTTTTTTTTAATTTTTATTTATTTATGATAGTCACACAGAGAGAGAGAGAGGCAGAGACACAGGCAGAGGGAGAAGCAGGCTCCATGCACCAGGAGCCCGATGTGGGATTCGATCCTGGGTCTCCAGGATCGCGCCCTGGGCCAAAGGCAGGCGCCAAACCGCTGCGCCACCCAGGGATCCCAGACATTCCATTCTAAACACTTGGCACATGTAAAGCATTTAGTCTGCCCCATAATGTATGGAATGGGTAGTATGCTATTATTATAGAAAGGAAACTGGGGCAGAGAACAGTCAATTAATTTATTTGGAATCTCTCAGACAATAATATGATGGAGCCAGGACCGTCTGGCTGTGAGCAATACTTAGTCACTATTTTATTCCACTTCTGGATCATATTTAGGTATGTTGAGATATTTTTTGCTCTCTGGGACCAGAACTTTCTTTCCTCTAACATGTAAATCTATTTTTCAACTTTCAGCCATATGATGCTCATACACTTTTTTGTGGAAACGGGAATGTTTTCCAGTAAAAGGCTGCTTTCCCACAGTGGCACTGTAGCCCTATGGACCATTTGGTCACCTCCCGGCCACCAAGTCGTATGGTTGTTTGGTGGCTGAGACTCCTCTCCTCCTGCCTTCCCCCATGCGGCCCCATCTTAAACCCTCATTATGTAAGTAACTTCAGTGTGGCTCAGGTCCTCAATCCTTGAAAGAGCCCAAACCTCACCCCCTCATGTATGAGGCTGGGGGGTTTGGCCTTAGTCTGGAACACGTTGGTGTGCCATGAAGAGATTTCAGCAGGCCGGGAGCAGCCCCGTGATTTAGAGCATCCTTAGGTAGCCCCGTGGAGGCCAGAGGGGAAGTGGAGCAGAGGAGAAATGAGGAGGACAATATAAGACCTAAGACGTGGAAGCAGACAGCAAGTTCTAGGGGTGTTTGGAAATTTGGGAACCAAATAATCACTGAGAAGGGGAGAGAAGTCTAGCTCGGCCTTCTGATCCCAAGTGGTTGGTGGTGCCATTAGTCAAGTCAGAGAGAATGTGCTAGGGTGGCCAGAAAAGTTCCTTTGGGGTGGGGGTGGCGATTGGATTTAGGCTCCCTTAGGACCTTTGGGTGCAGGTGTCTCATGGGCAGTTGGGTGTGAAGGTCTGGAGCTCAGATGAGAGAGGTATAGAGAGAGACTGGGGAGGCATGGGGGTAGTGGGGAGAGCCACAACTGAGGAGTGGGAGTTAATGCAGAAGACAAGAGAATGGAATTGTGGCAACTTGCCATCATTTACCGAGCTTCTACCATAGGCCAGGGACCGAGTTAGGGACATCCGTTCTATGCTTTCATCTCCTCTAATCCTCAAACCCAATATGTGTTATTATTATCATATATGATACCCCTAGTATGGGTATTATTATTCTATTCCTCTTTTAGGGATGAGGAAACTGGCTCTGCATCATTTAGGGACTGTTCAAAGTCTCGCAGCAAGTGGGTGGTGAGGCCAATCACCTACCAGTCCACTTATATGTAGTTTATACATAAATGACATTTCAGGGCAGCCCGGGTGGCTCAGCGATTTAGTGCCACCTTCAGCTCAGGGTGTGATCCTGGGGTCCTGGGATCGAGTCCCACATCGGGCTCCCTGCAGGGAGCCTGCTTCTCTCTCGGCCTCTCTCTCCTTCTCTGTGTCTCTCACGAATAAATAAATAAAATCTTTAAAAAATGACATTTCGGGGATCCCTGGGTGGCGCAGCGGTTTGGCGCCTGCTTTTGGCCCAGGACGCGATCTTGGAGACCCGGAATCGAATCCCACATCGGGCTCCCGGTGCATGGAGCCTGCTTCTCCCTCTGCCTGTGTCTCTGCCTCTCTCTCTCTCTCTGTGTGACTATCATAAATAAATAAAAATTTAAAAAAGTGACATTTCATGTGGGATGTACCCAGGGGATAGAGGGGCTCTGGAAGCTCCCCTGGGTCCTCTGCTGCTTTGTCCCATCTTCCACTCCCACATGCCTCCCCCCTTCCATTGGCTCAGCACTAATGTTTTCAACTGTGTCACTTTGAGAGACAGCTGCTGTGTCTCAGTATCTGATGTCATGGTCCTGGGTATGTTTAATTCCCCTTGTTGCTGGGACTCTCTGCTTGGCTGGGTCAGGCCTCCCTCCTGTTTGGCCAGAAGCATCACATTTTTCTTTTTCTTTTCTTTTCTTTTTTTTTTCCTTTTTCTTTTTAAAAAATATTTTATTGGGGTTCCCTGGGTGGCTCAGCAGTTAGGCCCCTGCCTTTGGCCCAGGGCAAAATCCTGGAGTCCCAAGATTGAGTCCCAGGATCGAGTTCTGCATCGGGTTCCCTGCATGGAGCCTGCTTCTCCCTCTGCCTGTGTCTCTGCCTCTCTCTCTCTCTCTGTATATGTGTCTCTCATGAGTGAATAAATTTAAAATTTTATTTATTTATTTATTTATTTGAGAGAGACAGAATGAGCATGAGAAAGGGGAGCTGCAGAGGCAGAGGGAGAAGCAGAATCCCTGCTGAGCAGGGAACTTGACTTGGGGTCCGATCCTAGGATCCTGGGATGACCTGAGCAGAAAGGAGATGCCTAACTGACTAAGCCACCCAGGTGCCCCCTACAATTTTGTTTTTCAAATGGGAGTTTTCTCCCCATCTGCCCTGCCTGCCTCTCTAGATAAGTCTTGCACTGTTTCATACTGTGCATGCTCTGGCCACACCACACCTCTCAGTGGCCCCCAACAAGCCTGCCCCTCTACAGAGTATTACCTTTGCTCATGAGACTCCCCTGCCCAGAATGCCTTTCCTTCCCAGTGCTTCCTGGCCATCTCTTACTCATCCTTTCAGGCCCAAGTTATATGTCACGTCTCCTGGATGCCTTCCCCTATTGTTCCAGACTTATTCTCATACCCCTGATCTCCCATAGAACTTGGTTCACACAGCTAATCAGGGCAGTCTTTGCACGGAGCTATAATCATGTGTTATATGTTTGCCACTAACGAGATGGTGACCTTCTGGAGGACATGGCTAAGTTTTATTCCTGTTTATGTTACCCTTTGTTCCCAGAGAATGTGCATGGTGCCTCGTACAGGTGGGTGCACAGGTGGGTGCCAGGGAGTGGTGGCCTGGTGACCTGATGGGCAGGGGCCTCCCCACCTGCACCTTCCTGGCGCAACCCCTAGAGGGCAGTCACACCACACGCCGCTGCTCTGGCCTCTGCCCAGTTGCTTCCTTTCCATCTTTGACAGCTCCATAGACATAGAAATCCAAAGAGGACGTTCGCTTTTATGAAAAGAGTGAAAATAGCCCTTGCTCAGTGTTAGTTTTGCAGTGAGCAGAATGGTTGCTGAGGCAGCAAGTACCCCCAGCACCAGAGTGGCCCCTCCAGCCACAGACTCCCTCTTGTCCCTCCCAACCACACTCAGCATCTCAGCACCAATTGTCCACAGCTCTGCACTGTCCGTAAGCTTTTTTTTTTTAAAGATTTTATTTATTTATTTATGAGACGCACAGAGAGAGAGAGAGAGAGAGAGAGAGAGGCAGAGACACAGGCAGAGGGAGAAGCAGGTTCCATACTGGAAGCCCAATGTGGGACTCGATCTCGGGTCTCCAGGATCAAACCTTGGGCTGAAGGCAGCGCTAAACCGCTGGGCCCCCGGGCTGCCCAGGTTTTTTTTTTTTTTTTTTAATATGAGCTTTATCTTCATTTATTTTGTGCATTCATTCATGAGAACTGTCCTAAGGTAACAGAAAGGCCTGAACTAATTTTCCATATGAATTAATGGTAATTGTTTCTTCACTTTGTGCAGTTTTGGCTTACATAAGATTTCACAGGATCCCTCCACTTTTTGGATACTGGGGAGAAATCTGTAGATAGATAGATGGGTGAGTGGACAGATAGGTAGTGTGCGTGTGGTCCAATGGGCTCCGGAGCTGACAAGCTCTGGAACCCATGTAGGGACAGGTTGAAACGTTACTGGTTGCAAAATGAAAAAAGATTGCAAAATGGAAACATAAACATTTAAGTAAATGGCTACAAAACAAAACAACCAATCAACTGCAACTCCACTTGTACATAGTTTGTATATAAATCACATTTCAGGGATCCCTGGGTGGCGCTGCAGTTTGGCGCCTGCCTTTGGCCCAGGGCTCGATCCTGGAGACCTGGGATGGAGTCCCACGTTGGGCTCTGCCTGGGTCTCTGCCTCTCTCTCTCTCTCTCTCTGTGTGACTATCATAAAAAAACAAATCACATTTCATGGGGGATGTGAGTGCATCTTGATATTTTTGACATGATGCGGGCACTCCTAAAGTGTCAAGGGCCCTCGATGCCTTTGGAAAGGCCCTGGGAGGGAGTAAACCCAAAGGAGTGTTCTGTAGAAGCCCAGACTCCCCGCCAGAGGGCTCTGGGTGCTGCTCTTGAGCTCAGGCACAGAATGGCTGGGTCCAAGGCTGCAGGTTCAGGGCGCCCTCTTCCTGCTGAGGGCTCTCGGGAGCCAAACCCAGTGAAATAAGGGTCAATAGCAAAGGCTGCCCTCAACCATGTTTTCGTGATCTTGAGATAGAATGGAAGAGGGGAATATTTATTTACTTCCTACACTGGGGAGCTGCGGGATCGGAAGAGATGCTGTCCCCTGGGACTTCACGGGGTGACATGAACAGAAGGAAAGAATACAACCGAGTGAGGGGCACTGGGGTGGCTCAGTGGTTGAGCATCTGCCTTTGGCTCAGGTCGTGCTCCTGGGGTCTTGGGATCCGGGAGCCTGCTTCTCCCTCTGCCTGTGTCTCTGCCTTTCTTTTTTTATTTTATTTTTATTTTATTTTTTTTATTTATGATAGTCACACAGAGAGAGAGAGAGAGAGAGAGAGAGAGGCAGAGACACAGGCAGAGGGAGAAGCAGGCTCCATGCACCGGGAGCCCGACGTGGGATCCGATCCCGGGTCTCCAGGATCGTGCCCTGGGCCAAAGGCAGGCACCAAACCGCTGCGCCACCCAGGGATCCCTGTCTCTGCCTTTCTCTGTGTCTCTCGTGAATAAATAAATAAAATCTAAAAAAAAAAAAAAAAAGATTACAACTGAGTCTGAATTTAAGTCTGAACCACCCAAGGGAGGCTTCAGGGAAGAGGCAGCATTTTGAGTGTGCCTTGACAGGTGAGTCAGCATCCCACAGGCAGCAGGTGGAGCATCCTAAAAGAGCAGGAGAGAGGGAAAAGGCAACCCCAGGGCTGGTCCTCCAGGCCTTACCTAATTCTTGCACTATTACTGTTTCCATTTGACACAGGAAGGCACTGAAGATCAGAGAGTTAGTTATGGTCACAAGAGCCGCTTGTTGAGTGCTCCCTTCCAACCAGAGCCTGCGCTAAGTCCCTGATACACGTCTCATTTAATCCTCTCAAAGGCACTAATGAGAGGTAGATGTTATGAGGATCATGTTCCAGACAGGGAAACTTAAGTTCAGAGAGCTTAAGGAGGCTGTTGAAAGTCAGGATTCAAGGGCAAGGCTGTCTGACCTCAAACCAGTGTTGTTGTTTCAAAGATTTTAAACATTTATTCATGAGAGACACACATAGAGAGGCAGAAACATAGGCAGATGGAGAAGCAGGATCCTTGCGGGCACCTGATGTGGGGCTTGATCCCAGAACCCCGGGATCACGACCTGAGCCGAAGGCAGACGCTCAACCACTGAACTACGCAGGCATCCCAAACCAGTGTTCTTGATCACTACCTCATACTCTCTCTCAAAGAGGCCTACTCAATTTCATGGGGCTATTCTTTTAAGTGGCAGAGTGGAACATTAATCAAGGGCTTATAATCAACGTGTCAGATGCTGTTCTAAATCCTTTACATGTTTTAACTCACCTAGCTGAAGCAGAGACTATAATTATCATTGCCAAATGGAGACACTGAGGCCAAGCAAGAGTAAGTGATTTGCCTAAGGTGTTGCCAAGTGGTCCGGATCCAGGGTTTGGCCTCTTGACCACGATACTCTACTAGCCTGCCTACTCTATGGGGACCCAAGGTGTGGGGTTGTCAAATCTTGGGGCCAGTGACAGACCCAGTAGTGCAGAGATGTAGGGGTTTGTGAGGTATATGAGGGAGCTGGGATAAGGAAGGACACCCCCTGGAGTACCTGAGTGGCTCAGTAGTTGAGCATCTGCCTTTGGCTCAGTCATGATCCCAGGGTCCTGGGATTGAGTCCCTCATTGGGCTCCCCACTGGGAGCCTGCTTCTCCCTCTGCCTATGTCTCTGCCTCTCTCTGTGTCTCTCATGAGTAAATAAATAAAATCTTAAAAAAATAAAAGGAAGGATTCCTCAAGCACAGGGGACATGTGATGTTTTCCTCTGCTATTTTCTCAGAAGGAATTCAATGCTGAGTTCCCAGTTACTGAGCAAATAACGCCTCCCTCACAGTGTGTTTTGTCAAAGTGTTTTTGTTTTTTTTTTAAATTAGCAAATACAGCCACTTTGAAACAGGGGCTCCTTTGTGTATGGCCATTCCATCCTGAACACAAGGTCTGGTCTGAAATAGGGGCTCCTTTTTCCCTTGTGTCTGGGGCTGCTGGTCTGCCTGCTGGAGCTTTCCTGAATGTCTAGCATAGTCCTCCAGGGAGAGTCAGGGACCACTCTGTTAAGAAGGATGGAGGGCAAGACAGGACCGTACAGGGGAGATGGCTGGTGTGGACATGGTCAGAGATGGAATTAAGCAGTGGGAAGGAAACTGTCCTTGGCTCTGGCCCCTAATACATCTATTCAAGTTATTTTTTTTAAAGATTTTATTTACTTATTCATGAGAGGCACACAGAGAGAGGCAGAGACGTAGGCAGAGGGGGAAGCAGGCTACCTGCAGGTGGAGCCCGGTGAGAGACTCAATCCCAGGACCCAAGGATCATGACCTGAGCCAAAGGTAGATGCTCAACCACTGAGCTACACAGGCGTCCCTCTATTCAAGTTCTTTGGTACCAGTTGTAGGTTTCCTGGCTCAAAGGAGAATAATGGCAGGTTTATGGGGATGAAAACTGTAGGGAGACACAGAGCATTAATAACTAAGCACATGCAGTCTAATGTTGTGGACTGTCTGAACTCAGATCCCAATTCTGTTACTGTACGACTGTAGGCAATTTACTGAACCTCTCTCTGCCTTGATGTGCCATCTGTAAAATGGGTATATTAATGATATCTTTAATCACTAATTGTTCATACATTAATGATTAATGGCTTGTTATGGGGATTAAAATGACCCAATATGGGCAGCCCCGGTGGCTCAGCGGTTTAGCGCCACCTTTGGCCTGGGGCGTGATCCTGGAGACCCAGGATCGAGTTCCCCGTTGGGCTCCCTGCATGGAGCCTGCTTCTCCCTCTGCCTGTGTCACTGCCTCTCTCTCTGCGTCTCTCAAGAATAAATAAATAAAATCTTAAAAAAAAATTTTTAAAAAGTAGATATTATATAGTTGATGGGGAACAACAAAAACAAAACAACCAATCCGATTGCTCAAGTTATATTAACAGAGACTGAAGTTGGCTACAGGAAGAATTTCGCCACAACAAAGGGTGTGAAGCCCAGAGCAAATTGTAAAAGCTGCTGGGTTCTTCCCAAGGGCGAGTTTTATCTCAGGGGTGGTCATTTCTGGAGGCAGGAGACTGGAGGACTTGCCCGGGATGGTGATGGGCGTGGCTGTTTGGCTTCCTGAATCCATGGCAGTTGATAAACAAATGCTCTGTTTGGCTGTGCCCCGGGGTTTACAAGCAGGAGATGAGGGCCTGCATTGCCAAGATGCCCATTTATAGCAGTTTCTGGACCCGGGTCCATTTCTGTTTTACAAGTACTCCCGAGATCCTGCCTTAAGTCTCCTTACTGCTTAACAGTGACCGTGACCATTGTTTCTCTCCAGCTGAGTGGGGAGGCTGAGTTGTGGGAGAGGGGGTGCTGCGTGGGGTGGCAGGGATGAGTCCCCATGGTGGCGATGATGGGGATGGACCTGGATCTGGGTGGCTTTATTTATTTATTTTTTTAAGATTTTATTTATTTATTCATGAGAGACATAGAGAGAGAGAGAGAGGCAGAGACACAGGCAGAGGGAGAAACAGGCTCCACGCAGGGAGCCCCACGTGGGACTCGATCCCAGGTCTCCAGGATCACACCCTGGGCTGCAGGCGGCGCTAAACCGCTGTGCCACCGGGGCTGCCCTGGGCGGCTTTAGAAGGATTTGTCCTGGGGAGCCTGGGTGGCTTAGACTTAAGCCTCTGTCTTCAGCTCAAGTCATGATCTCAGGGTTCTGGGATCGAGTCCCGAATCGAGCTCCCTGCTCAGTGAGGAGTTTGCTTCTCTCTCACTCTCCCTCTGCCTGCCACTCCCCCTACTTGTGCTCTATCAAATAAAGAAATAAAATCTTAGAAAAAAAAAAAAAGAGGATTTGTCCTGACTTGAAAGTAGGCTGGCAAAGAAAGGGTTACTGGATGGGGTGGCAAGTGATGAGGCTAAGCAATTCTTATCTTCAGGAAAGTTTCAGGGTCATTGTCACTTGCAGGGACTTTCCTGGACTATGAATTTAATTGCAGAGGACAGAATGGCTGGGTGAGAGGAAGTCAGGCTCTGCTCCACACCCACCCCTCCCACTCTCCCACAATGGGATTGGCTGTTTCCCCAAACAGTAGTGTTAACAAACGTAAACCCTGCTGCACCCTGCCTGCTGCGGCCCCACCACCTTCCTCAACCTCACCAAGCCTTGGTTCCCTCCTCTGTAGAAAGTGGTAACAACAGCACTGACTTACAGTAAACACTCAATATGTGTTGGATTTAAATAATATGATAATGATGAGTACTGGGGTCTTTGTAGAGAATCTCTTTTTGGGGGCACAGACCCTGAGCTGGTCGGAGGTGTTAAGGCAGAGGACAACCTCTCAGGGAGCAGATGTTGAAGATGGGTGACAAAGGATGTGAAATATTGACACAGGGAAGAGCGCCTGGTGTTTGTGCAGGCCAAATGGGTGCAGCAGCTTCCGTGGGCGGAGGGGCAGGAAAGCACCCCAGGGCCGCAGGGCCATACTCCCACAGGCTTCCCCAGGGGAGCCTCAGCCCCTCAGGGAGGACTTGGAGAAAGAGGCTCAGGCTGGGAATCAAGGCAGGCACCTTACCTGTACCTACGCATCTAAAGAAACTGGTCTTTGTTTTAAGCGCGAACCTCCCCCCACCCCCATGGAAATGTTGGTAGTGATTGTGTTTGCTTGCTAGAACTATACTCGACTTTTTTCTCTCCACTTCATGCATTTCAAGTGTTCTTTAATGAGTATGTATTGGTTTGGAAAAAGGGAGAAAGTAGGTGCATTTGCATGTCTTTTTATGTTGGCGAATTGAACCCCAGTAAAAAAAATATACAAAAATTTTTAAAAAAGAATAAACTAAAAGAATATAATACCAAAAAAAAAGATTTTTAAAAAAAGATTTTATTTATTTATTCATATAGAGAGAGAGGCAGAGACACAGGCAGAAGGAGAAGCAGGCATCATACAGAGAGCCCGACGTGGGACTCGATCCAGGGTCCCCAGGATCACGCCCCGGGCTGCAGGCAGCACTAAACCGCTGCGCCACTGGGGCTCCCCAAAGATTTTTTTTTTTTTTTTCAAAAAAAGATTTTGACAGAGAGAGAGAGAGAGAGAGAACAAAAGCAGGGGGAGCAACAGAGGGGGAGGGAGAAGCAGGCTCTCAGCTAGCAGGGAGCCCAATTCGGGGCTCATCCCAGAACCCTGGGATCATGACCTGAGCTGAAGGCAGATGCTTACCCAACTGAACCACTCAGATGTCCCCTGCATGTCTGTTCAATTCTGAAAATCAAAGGTTTCTTTCCAGCCCTACCTTCCTAATATTTGACACTACGGATTGAACCCCTTTCCTGAAGCTGTTTTCTTACTTGACTTTCAGTTGCTTCTCTCCTGGCTCTTCTTCCCTTCTTGGATGGCTGGCCAACCCCTTAAGTTGATCTTATTCAGAGTCTGTCCTCAACTTACCCTTATGATAGTCACAGAGAGAGAGAGAGAGAGAGGCAGAGACATAGGCAGAGGGAGAAGCAGGCTCCATGCACCAGGATCCCGATGTGGGATTCGATCCCAGGTCTCCAGGATTGCGCCCTGGGCCAAAGGCAGGCGCCAAACCGCTGCGCCACCCAGGGATCCCCATGTCCTCAACTTATCCTGTCCCTCTTCTCCACCCTATGTCAACAATGACTTTCAGCCCCAACCCAGCCCTTTGCTGAAACATTTCTCCCACGGCCTCCTGTATAAATAACCAAGTTCAATAATGTGGACCCAGCTCTGTTTCTGTATGTGAGACATTCTTCTGTGAGTCAATGGGTGACTTTTGCAAATTTAGCATAATTCCCTGGAGACTTCAGTCAAGTTACTGCATGGATCTGGTTTCTTCCTTTTTATTGCTAATATTCCATCATGTGTCTTTTTCTTTTTAAAATATTTATTATTTGAGAGAGAGTGAGGGGGGGAAGGGCAGAGGGAGAGGGAGAATCCAAGCGAAGTGTGCACTGGGTTTAGAGACCAACGTGGGACTTGATCTCACGATCCTGAGATCACGACCTGAGCTGAAACCAAGAGTTGGATGCTTAACCAAATGGGCCACCCAGGCAAGCATCCCTCCATCCTGTGTCTTTTTACTGCATCCCTCCCCAATTTTCTTCCACCTATGGGACTCTCATCTTTCACTATTTGATTCAAATCGCGCCTTCCCACCCTCAGCATATTACACATTGTTACAATTGTTATATGCTCGGCTCACACCTATTCTTTCTCTCCCCATCCTCACAGTGAGTTAGAGTAGCCATGATGGTGGGGTTCGGCGGGGGTACTGTACCCACTCCTTTTTTTTTAATTTTTATATATTTATGATAGTCACACAGAGAGAGAGAGAGAGAGAGAGAGAGAGAGAGAGAGAGGCAGAGACACAGGCAGAGGGAGAAGCAGGCTCCATGCACCGGGAGCCCGACGTGGGATTCGATCCCGGGTCTCCAGGATCACGCCCTGGGCCAAAAGCAGGCGCCAAACCGCTGCGCCACCCAGGGATCCCGTACCCACTCCTTCTGTCACAGATGAACAAGGAGTGAGCACTGGTTCACCATAGTGGGGAAACTGAGCTCCTCCCTCAGAGAATCTTGAAGTGAACTAAGATTCCTATTCATTCAAATCTATTTTTTTAAAACAGTAGCTTAAAAACCCAGAGCTAGGGCAGCCCCAGTGGCACAGTGGTTTCGCACCACCTGCAGCCCGGGGTGTGATCCTGTCTCTCTCTCTCTCTGTGTCTCTATGAATAAATAAAATCTTAAAAAACAAAAACAAAACCCAGAGCTACTGGGGGCACCTGGGTGGCTCAGTGATTGAGTTTCTGCCTTTGGCTCAGGTCCTGTGATCCAGTCCCCCATCAGGCTCCTCGCAGGGAGCCTGCTTTTCCCTCTGCCTATGTCTCTGCCTCTCTGTGTCTCTAATGAGTAAATGAATGAACTCTTAAAACAAAAAACAAAAAACCCAGAGCAATAGGCAGCAACCATTTTACATCACATGGTCCAGGAGGCAGAGTAGGCCTATAGCAGGAAAGAGAAGCACGGAATCAGACGCAAAGCAGCAGGAGGACACAGCACAAGGGATGTTTCTGCGCCACCCAGAGCTCCAGGCCTGAATGCTGGGAGTCCTGAAGCCTGGGGATCCCAGACGCTCTTACATCCTGATAACCACCATGCTTCCCCACCCTCACTCCTATCCCTTGTGCTCAAATGAGTGTATTAGATGTGATTCACCTAGATTATAGTCTTTCAGGACAGAAACTGGTTTCTTTTCCTTTCTTAAAAGAAAAAAAAAAACCTTTTAATTTTGCATTCACAGAAAGTTGCAGAGATGGTAGAAAGATGTCTCCTGTCCACTTCACTCACTTTCCCCTAATGGTTACATTTTTTATGTCACTAGGACAATACAGAAGCCAAGCAAATACGTCGGTACAGTGTGTGTGTAGTTCTCCTTCTGAACTGTGGCTTTGTTTTAACCACGAAAGCAAGAGGGAAGGCTTCAGTGGGGACAGCACAGAGGCCCCTGGAATGGGACTCTCAGTCCCCTCTTTTTATATTCTAGTACTTCTGCTTAAAAGTTATTTGCATTCTGGGCCCCTGCTCCCTCTCCCTTGGTAGAGACCCTCAATACAATCCCATTTTTGCCTGCCATTTCTCTCCCTCAACCTCTTCAAAAGCAGTCTTGTAAGGCATCATTGACTTGGGCTTTTATCACACCTTTTTTTTTTTTTTCAAAGATTTTATTTATTTATTCATGAGAGACACACAGAGAGAGGCAGAGACACAGGCAGAGGGAGAGGCAGGCTCCATGCAGGGAGCCAGGTGCGGGATTCATCCCCAGATCCCGGGTTGGGATCATGACCTGAGCAGAAGGCAGACACTCCACCACTGAGTCACCCAGGTGCCCTTATCACACCTTTGTTAACACCTGGGTCCCACAGCCCTTGTGTCCTCAGTCTATGAGAAGACTTTCCTTATCTTTGTATCTTCAGATTGCTTTTGTGGGTGGCTCTTTTCCCCATCAGATTAGGAGTCCCCTGAAGCCTGAGACTCTCTCCCCCAGCAGTTTAAGAGTTCCCTGAGGGCAGAGAGAATGTCTTCATTAATCTTGTAGATACCTCTAGGGAAGAACTTTTCTATTTTTTAAATTCCTGGCCCAGGCTAGTTCTGCACACTGTGGGTGCTCAATAAATGTTGATTGACTGAGTAAACAATAGACGGGAGTCCCCAGAGTGTCGTATTCTTTCTTTCCACAGGGAGAAAATAATAACATTAGGCAGAGCAGGCTGGATACCTTAATATGATTATCTGAAATTTGTGGCTGGTGACTCTCTCCCCTAACTTTATTGGGTACATTTATCTCTACAGAATAGATATTCCCGGAGACCACTAATGCTGCTGGCCAAATGGTGAACTACTAATAATTGCCCCGACCCTGTTTGTCTCGATTCCATCACATCTGAAGCTGCTGCCTGCTTCCAGCCCGATAGGGGGAGAATCCAACGCTGTTGTGGCTGCCAGTGGGTTGTACTAAAGTATATGCTAACCAAGTTCAATATGTGGACGCAGCTCTGTGTCTGTATGTAAGACACTGCTGTGAGTCAATGGATGACCTTAGCAAGTTTTTTAACCTTTTAAAAATACAACTTGAGATAGGATTCATATAGCGTACAATTCATTCATTTAAAGTGTGTAATAAAAAAAATAAATAGCTTGTAGTATATTGAGTCGTGCAACCATCTCCATGATAAATTTTAGAACATTTTCTTTATCCTCAAGAGACACTCCATACCCACGAACTTTGACTCTCCAATTTCCCCCAACCCTCAGCCTTAGGAAAACACTCCTCTATTTTGTTTCTACAGATTTGCCTATCTTGGATGTTTCATATAAATGGAATCATATACTATCTGGTCTTTTGTGATGGGCTTCTTCCGCTTAGCATGTTTTCAAGGTCCTTCCATGTTGTGACATATTAGTACTCAATTCCTTTTTTGTTAAGTAGGCTCCATGCCCAGCAGGGAGCCCAAAATGGGGCTTGAACTCACAACACTAAGATCAGAGTTGGATGCTTAACCAATTGAGCCACCCTGGTGCCTCTCCTTTAAAAAAAAAAAAAAAATTCTTAAGTAATCTCTACGCTCAGTGTGGGTCTCAAAGTCACAACCCCAAGATCAAGAATCACATGCTCCATTGACTGGCAGACACCCCTCAATCCCTTTTCTTGGCAAATAATCTCTTATCCTCTAGATATACCATATTTTATTTACCCATTCCTCAACTGATGGGAATTTGGGTTTCTACTTTTAGGGCAAGTTATTTCTCCATGTTTCAACTTATTCATCTATAAAGATGGGAGTTCATAGCTGCCTGCTACAGAGATTACTGAGAGTAGACATGGGATGTAGGAACACAGTCACATGAAACCCTACATGCATGTAGAGACATTATATTTATATTTACAGGAGAGCAAGTGAGAGTGCTGGGGCTTGCGTAACTTCTCCAGAGTCTGTGGCTCGTTGTTGGTTACACCTTAGGGCAATTAGTTGAGTGTCTCTGGGTCAGATCCCCATGTATAAACCATTTTGCTTTTTTCCTAGGTGACGGCCTGCCATCTCTCAGCCCAGGGCCTGTCATCTCATTACCATTTGTTGCTAGGAGACCAGGTTAGAGCTTAGCTCTGTGCAATCCACTGCCACTGCAGAAAATCACCAAAATCATAGGGGAAAGATATTTAAACATCAAGGCAGTTTCATTTCATCCTGTTTTTTAGCAAGACCAGGGAAAAGGGCTGAAGCCACAGGTGTTCGGAGCGGCGGGGGGGGGGGGGGGGGGGGGCAGGTTTACGTAATACTTTGCCAACTCACTTTTTTTTTTCCACTTTACTGATTTTATTTATTCATGAGAGAGAGAGAGAGGCAGAGACATAGGCAGAGGGAGAAGCAGGCTCCATGCAGTGAGCCCGACGTAGGATTTGATCCTGGGTCTCCAGGATCACGCCCTGGGCCGAAGGCAAGCACTCAACCGCTGAGCCACCCAGGAATCCCTCACTTTACTGATTTTAATTCGCTCTCTCTCACCACTCTCTCACACACACACGTGTGCCAGGTGACTTTTCCCCACCACCCATCACTTAAGTGTGCTAAGTAATGCAACCATTTTAATATTAGACCAGAAGTGAATTAGGAAGGAAAACTTGTTGCCATAATAAGTACAAAGATTCTAAAATCCAATTTAGACATAAATAGTTTGCTCCCATAACTTCCTGCTCCTTTTTGCAGGTATTTTATAGCCCTAACGTGTGGGTACAAGGAGGTTAGAGGGGAAAGGCTGGGGTGAGAAATGGATTATATAAGAATGATTGTTTCCTTTCAGTAGGAGCTGCCTGGAGCAGAATTTCCCCTTCAAAGCCTTGGTAAGAGCAGCTGGGGATAATGAACAGTGGTTAAAGATGCTTTGTTTTACATCCAGCAAAAAGGATCATTAACACATTGGTTTTTTACCAAGCCGGTGAAGGGCTCCTGCTGCTGTTGATAATCATGGTAACCCTCAGGGTAACAGGGGCAAAGGGGGTGGGTAATTCACCAGAAAATGGTATTCACTGATTTGGATTATGTGCACCACTGCTCTTCTCCATTCATGTGCTTAATTAAGAGCTGACTAGTACAAAATAAATGAAACTGAACTTCTTCACCAGAACGAATTGGGGAGCAGCAGAAATTCTGCAGAAAGGAAGAGGATCTGCCAGGAAAATGGTGGTACTATCTCTTCATTACACGTCTGTGCTACAGTTAGCCTTAATGTCGCATCTGTCTTTTTTTAAAGATTATTTTTAAAAATATTTTATTTACTTATTTGTAAGAGACAGAGACAGAGGCAAAGGGAGAAGCGGGCTCCCTGCAAGGAGCCCGATGTGGGACTTGATCCCAGATCCCGGGATCACACCCTGAGCTGAAGGTAGATGCTCAACCACTGAGCCATCCAGGCATCCCTTTATTATTATTATTTTTTAGATTTTATTTATTCATGAGAGACACAGAGATAGCAGAGACATAGGCAGGAGAAGTAGGCTTCCTGCAGGGACCCTGATATGGGATTTGATCTTGAGACTCCAGGATCACACCCTGAGCCAAAGGCAGACAACTGCTGAGCCACCCAGGCGTCCCATCACATTTGATTCTTAAGGGGCAAAAAAAAACTGGGGTCCAAGAGACATCTCCTTGAAATGGTGATACAGGAGGAGGCGGCGTATAGTTTCATTTTATCAAAGGACTGAAATAAAGACAAGGAGCAGTGACCAGGACAATACAGTTAGTCTAGGGCATAACTAACTCTCATCACATCAGGGAGAACCTCAGAAGGAAGTTTGACTCAACCTTATTCATGACATCATGTTTTACATCATTCAGAAGTTTTTGTGGGTTTTTGTTTTTTTAAAGATTTTATTTATGAGAGAGAGAGAGAGAGAGAGAGGCAGAGACACAGGCAGAGGGAGAAGCAGGCTCCACGCAGGGAGCCCAACATGGGACTCGATCCCAGGTCCAGGATCACGCCCTGGACCTAAGGTGGTGCTAAACCGCTGAGCCACCGGGCTGCCCCACAGAGGTGTTTGTAAAAGTCTCTATGGTGACCAGCTGGTTGACTGCTTGAGAGTCATTTCCATTTGTTCAGTTCCTTGGGAGCAGGAGGTGGGTGTGGGAGGGTGAGAGGGAAGAAAATGGAATTGCTTTCTTATCTGGATGGAAGAACCAAACCTAGTTCATGAAGGGTGCCACAATCCACTCTGCCCCCTTTCAAAAGCATAAGGAAAGTTAGAGCAAGAAGCCAAGGGTCCAGATTGCTCAAACTAATGCTCTGTCGCCTTCCTCTCCATCTCAAGGTAAGTTCCAGGACACTCTTGTTGACTAGCTAAGACAAGTGAAACCGATTGGTAGGCTCTCCGATTTCCACAAGCCTGTTGGTACCCTTTACACAGAAGCTTAAAACAAAAGACCAGAAAGTCAAATTACCAACTTAAATGACCAAAGTCCCCGAAATAGAGGACAAGTTTATTTTTAGTATTAAAGAGGTTAACAATAGTTCTCATTATTCTGACTTATCCATATTCAAACTCACCTGCTCAGAAAGAGGCAGACCCAGACAGTTTCTAACAAGTCCTACTAATAATTAGGAAAGGAGTTACAATAAAGATTATGTGAATAGGAAAGATCAAAGAGTAGAAAATGCCAGAGGTATCCAGAGACAAAGAAGGCTTTCTGTGACTGAAATAATATTTTGTGTCCATGGTTCAGGAATAAGATGTTTCTGTTGGGAGCTGAGAAATCAAGATGAGAAACCTTTGGTATTGCAATTGGATGTTGGAGTTGTCTGTGGTGCCCTTTTTGGCTACTTTAATTCAATCAGTGGGAGAAAGAGACCTGAGGACACGGAGGTGGAGGAGGAGGAGGTGGAGGAAGAAATTCTCAATCTCTGCTCAATCACCAGCCACAAGGTTAGGACTGAGAGCTGACTGCAAATATACTCAAGGGCTGACCTTGATGGGCACTGGGCCAACTCAAAAAAGGAATCACTTCGTACTCAAGTCAAGCCTGTTGTGAATGAAGGGCCCGCTCAGTTCCAGCCCAGGGCCCTTACACCGGAGGCCCTCAGAAGACTGGGCACCAGAGATGAGGATGACCCAGCTAGTTGTGTGATCTAAAAGGTAGTAACTCACAAGGATGGAAGTAAACGCTCACCACTATTCTTCAGATAATTGACGGGACTCCATCCTTACGGCAGCAGGACTGAGTTAAATCCCTAATAATTTCATGTTAGGCAGGATCATGGGTAATAACTCCTAAGTAGAAGCTATAGGTTCTACTCTATGAAAACCCGAGTACGGTATAGACCCGAGGCTGGGACACTCAGAGAGTGTGGCAAAACACATGGTCTTCAAAGATCTGCTTCTCTCTTGCTGGGAAGGTCTTGTCACAAATTGGACAATTCAAACAAAGAGCCTCCATGTGCTGCTGCTCCAAGGTGGGACCAAAAATGTCGTCAGCCAAGTCTGATTTGCAGGTGGGGCATCTCTTCATGGTGCGCTGGGGAGAAGAGCAGCAGTCAGCACCGGTGTAAGCCCTAAGCGGCAGGGGCCAGGTCTCGGTCCTAGTATATCCTCAGCACGGAGCAGGATGCTTGGTACACAGCAGGTGCCCAAGAATCAGAGGATGAATGAGCAAATTCATATTTGGAGATACTGACTGAGGCTTTCCTACCTCAGGATTAAAAGGACCTACTATGTTAAAGCACTCCGAGAACGTCCAGCCCAGAGGGGCGCTGGACATATCGTCTCGGGCTGGCTGCCTACTTCACATCTCCTCCCTTGTTCTGGTACCAAACTCCGCTCACAGGTGGAAATCTGCAGCGGAAACTTGATGGGTGAACCGTGCTTTCTCCTCCCCACCACAACAGGCTCACTCAGCTGGGGGTTTTGACCCAACTGATCCAGGTGACTTCTGGAGTTCTCAAAATGAACCAGTTTCCCTATGGTTCTCTCATGAACTGGAGCAGGAAGGGGCATTTCTCAAGGATTTGTTGTGGGCAATCTCATGATTCACATACTTACCAGGCTTGGGGCTGAACTTTCCTGGATACCTGAGGATCATAAAAAAGATTCCCTTCAGTGAAAGAAATACCATCCCTGGATTCTCCAGCTGTCATCTAGCAGCTGGTTTCTGTAACTCCCTTCATTCCCTTTCTCCCCACTGCATCTGACTCATTCTTTCTCCTATGTACCATTAACTGCTGATAGAGGGGATCTAGGTCAGTGATAAAGGGAAAAGAGGAAAAAATAATGAAGTGGCATTTTTGATACACACGTTTATGCTATATAATTAGGAAAAAAATACCTCCTCTTTTCAGCATAAGGAATATCAGATTTTAATAAAATGTCATGATTTAATAAGAAAGCAATTTGAGAATAGATTTTAAGACTAAAGCCATGCAAATAGGTATCTTAAAAATATTTTGAAAGAGAAAATGGGGGATCCCTGGGTGGCACAGAGGTTTAGCGCCTGCCTTTGGCCCAGGGCGTGATCCTGGAGACCGGGGATCGAATCCCACGTCAGGCTCCCGGTGCATGGGGCCTGCTTCTCCCTCTACTTGTGTCTCTACCTCTCTCTCTCTCTCTCTCTCTCTCTCTGTGTGACTATCATAAAAAAATAAAAAATAAATTAAAAAAAAAAAAAAAAAAAAGAAAGAGAAAATGTGTAACCCTGCCTGTTGTAAAGATTTGATTGGGACTTTTTTTTTTTGATTGTGACTTTTAAGAGAACACAACTGCTTTAACTGTCAAGAAAAGGAAACGAGGTCTTCTATCACTTTTGGAGAAAAGAAAAAAGTTCCCTATTCCCTTGTCCCTGGCAAGGACAATCTGACACCCTGCCTTTAAGTAACAAGACTGGTTTTCATCCCTGTTCCTGACCTCCAAACCACCCCGGGGTCTCTGTGGGGCATGCTGCTGCTACCCTTGGTCAGGCCATCAGAATGGCTGCCACAACTGCCCATTCCTGGGTGGCATACCCATCTCTTATGCTTCCATTTCCAAACCTTAATTAGCTTCCTTAGCTTTGTATGTGTATATCTTCTGCATAGAGACATTTCTCTGATTTATATATTTGGAATATAGCCACGGGACTCAATTTGTGTCTGCTGCCTCTAGGCGAATGATCTGATTTGCGTCTTCTAGATTCAGATTTATTTCTCAATTAACACTTCTAGCCTGGCAATCTTTCTATTGGGTCTTCAGCTTCTGCCCAGCAAGTCTTAACAATGAGACTGGTCTTAATTAACATCTCGGACCAAAAAAAAAAAAAAATTTAGTCAGGGAGATGGCTGCAGGCAAGGGCCTTCTAGCTCAAATGGCAGTTGTCTTACCAGAATATGGGTTTCCATAGACAAGTCCTGGGTTTTGTCCTGCACCAGCTTGATCTGAAGTAGGTGCTTGATACGGCAAAGAGTCAAAATCCAGACCCATGTAACTCAGCAATCTGCTGTTCTCCCTCTTCAAAAGCTAGGAAGAGAACATTTATAGAGACATGTTAAAAGACAACAAAGAATGGCCACACAAGCCAGGGGATGCCCATTACAGGTAGTTCTCAATGAACAATGTCGCACTGGAGAATCCCAGGAAGTGATAAATTGTTATTCTTCTAAAGGGGAAAAAACAGCAGCCTCAATACTCTGAAGATCTCAGTTCCCAATGCCTGAATTTAAATGCATACTGAATTGTTTAGACTAATGTAAAAAAGACTTCTAAGTCTCTAAATACAAATCAACTGAAGGTGGGTACAAAAGTTGTGTGCATATAAGAGGGTGGCAGGAGCTATATTAAAGTTGAAGCTGTTATACATTATTGAGAGCAAAAAGGTTTTTTGTTTTTTTGTTTTTTTTTTTAAGATTCATATATTTGAGAGAGAGAGAGAGCGCGCGCACATGTGCACAAGCAGGGGGAGAGGCAGAGGGAGAAGAAGCAGACTCCCCGATGAGCAAGGAGCCTGATGTGGGGCTCAATCCCAGGACCCCAGGATCATGACCTGAGTGGAAGGCAGACGCTTAACCAATGGAGTCACCCAGGCACCCCTGGGTGAGAGCAAAACGCTTCTTTTAGTTCCCTTCCTAGAACAATTTTCTTACACAATATGAATATTCATCTAATTTTCCCTTCTTCATGTTTTATCCTTTCAAATACATATACCAACAGAGAGGGAGGGAGGGAGGGAGGGAGGGAAGGAAGGAAGGAAGGAAGGAAGGAAGGAGAGAGAAAGAGGAAGACAGGGAAGGAATGAGAGATTTGAAAGAAAACAAGCAAGGAGGACATACAGCATTTATTCTTAGAAAAAAAAAAGTTCTTAGAGAAAAAAATGAGTAAACCGCCCCTTAACATCTTAAGAGGGCTTTATTATATAGCTCTTAAAACTTTCAAATATCAGATCTTTTCCTTCCTGTTGCAAATTATGTGTATCCTTCCCCTCCTTCCCTCCCACTGCCCCATCAAACTATACCAGGAAACAGAGATTTCAAAGTCAACCTATATATATATCTAAATCAAGAGGGTGAGGATGACAGGACCGCAAATAGACTAAGATTCCTATGATGCTGAAAGGCACTGGCATAAATGACAAACCTAGTGATGATCATTTAGAAGCCTGGCCCAGCACGGTTATAGAGAGGGGAAAGATGGAGAACCATGGAGGGGTGTAGATCTAGGAGCAGAAGCCAGAGGGCATGGATATCTAACTCTGATGCAAGAGCACGAAAGTACCTTTAACTACAGCTTTTTTTTTTAAGTTTTTATTTATTGTTTTTAATAATCTCTATATCCAGTATGGGGCTTGAACCCACAACCCTGAGGATCAAGAGTCACATGCTCCTCCGACTGAGTCAGCCAGGTGCCCCCAAGTGCAGCTTATTTGCTGCCATCATCCTTTTTTTTTTTTTTTTTTAATTTTTATTTATTTATGATAGTCACAGAGAGAGAGAGAGAGAGAGAGAGAGAGGCACAGACACAGGCAGAGGGAGAAGCAGGCTCCATGCACCGGGAGCCCGATGTGGGACTCGATCCCGGGCCTCCAGGATCGCGCCCTGGGCCAAAGGCAGGCGCCAAACTGCTGCGCCACCCAGGGATCTCCCAGCTGCCATCATCCTTGATCAACCAATAATAGCTTGTGTTTAATCTACAGCAGAAAATAAATATTGATTGGATGAATGAATGAATGAATGAATGAGTAAATGAATGCAGAGCATTTTATTAGGGGCCTGCCATGGGTCCAACACTGGCACAGACCGTCACTACTGCCCTGGTTTGGTAGAAGAAAAGGAAAGAGTTGTGCTGAAGGAAAGGGGTCCCCTCAGCCTAAAAATGATGTAGGATATTTTTCTCCAAAGACAATAGCTACAATAGGTGTGAAGTTTTTATCACATCTCTGGGTCACCCTGATTCTTCTCCTTAAAACCTTGAGGTTTCTAGGGGCCCCCAGGTGGCTCAGTCAGTTAAGTGGCCAACTCTTTTTTTTCTTTAAAAATTTTATCCATTTTTTTTAACAAAGGAAGAGAGAGAGCACAAGAAGGGAGTGGCAGGCAGAGGGAGACGGAGAAGCAGGTTCCCAGCCAAGCCGGGAACCCAATGTGGAGCTCAATCCCAGGACCCTGGGACCATGACCCGAGCCAAGGGCAGACACTCAACTGACTGAGCCACCCAGGCACCCCAGTGGCCAACTCTTGATTTCAGCTCATGATTTTAGGGTCATGAGATTGGGCCCCAAGTCAGCCTCTATGCTCAGCAGGGAGTCTGCTTGAGATTCTCTCTCTCCTTCTCCCCTCTGCACCTACCATGTGCTCTCTTTCAAATAAATAAATCTTTAACAAAACAAAACACCTTGGGGTTTCTACCCTCTTGTACACACTTACATCATTTTCTTTTTCCAATCTCTCTTTTTCTCTTTGCAGAGTGCTACACATAATCTTGTTCTCACTCAGTGTTTTAGACAGGCCAGAGTTCTCATCCTGTCAATAACAAAAAACAATTAGGATTAGGATCACATACTATAATCTGGGTCCAAGGTGGGGTAAAACAAGGGGATTGTAGAGGATCTGGTTTCCCAAAGTGGTGGGACTGAAGTAGGGGAGAAGGGAGCTGGGGTGCAGAGAAGGCACAGTGGAGACGATGCTGGCTTACAAAGAAGTGATTTAATAAAATGCCTGAAGGCCTGGCATCGAGATGCCTATTTCTTCTGGTTTAGCTGGTAGTATAAGTGACCAAAGAGTGGAAAAGTAATAAGCTTGGGAAAAGCCCTAAGACTGACTTCTCAATTAGGAGTAAATGGAACTCTGTTTAACTGCACCCAACCATGGAAACAAGCATTTTTGTCTTGAGTAATGTCTCACTTGATGTGGTGTGAGGTACATAGGTCTGTGTGACTCCCTCCCGGGAAGGACAGGCATCTGGACTCCAGTGACACTGAGGAAGAAGGAACCCTGGAAGGCATTTATCTGAGACAAGGAACCCGGGCTGATCTAATTTCATAAACCCCAAACTGGTAGGCATGCTTCCGTGCTTCCCATCTCCTACCTACAGACGTACATATGCACATACCTCACAAAAACACTTAAGCTAATCCTACTAGTTGTGGTTTTTTCCAAGATTTTTTTATTTGAACGCTGGTGCCCAAACTGCTGTGCGCTTCTAGCCGACCCTGAGGTAGTAACGCCAGAGAGGCTACCCGATGACAGTGACTGCAGGCTCCTGGCTCCCCATCCCCATTGGCTCTTGCTGGCTCTTCTGGTCCTGCTTCACTTCCTCAAAAGGCAGAAATAAGAAAGGACTATCTGAGTCTGCACAGAAACCTGCCCAATGGTTACAAAAACCTTCCCTGAGACCCCTGGCTGGATGGGGGCCTCTATTTCTGGGAATCCCCAGATTGGTTTCTGGCCACACACTCCATCCCTCCTCTTTTTAGCAGAAAGAGAAATGTTTCTCCTTAAAAACTGTGGACAGTCCTCCGGGCTTGGTCTAAGAACCACAGGCCTTCACACCCCACGCTTCCTGGGCCCCTGGACTCTGTCACCTACCAGTGCAGCAGCCCTGAGTTGCCTGATCTGTCTGTGGAGTCGTTGACACTCTTTGTACTTCTCTAAGAAACAGGCTTTCCCGGCCTCTACCTTTGCTTTTAGGCGCTCCACCTCTTGTACTAACTGCTCCTCCACTGCTGTTTTCTTGTTCCTAGGCCCCTAAGGTATAAGACACATAGTCCTCATAGGTAGGGGCCCTTTGGGGATGTGAGGAATAAAGAATTGAGCCCCCGGGTCTTGAAATATATTCCACAATAACCAAGGAAACCCATACCTGCCACAAGGAGGTTCAAACCTTCGAATGGTGACAGATTACTTAAAATAGTGATGCCTTTGCTACATCAGAGGTCACAAACTCCACTGTGGCGGCTGGGGCTGTGCCAGTAATGTGGCTGAATGAAGGAGTTGAAGGCAACAGAACAGTGAAGGCTATAGGTGAGTAAGAGCATGCGGCCTATCTAAAGGATGCAGCAGCCACCCAGCCCAGGCATCGCTGCTGTGCAGGAACACGGGCTCCATGCTGCCAGAGGCTCTACGTTTTCAAGAAGCTAGAAATACACATTTAAAAAAAAAAATGGGGAATGTTCCTATTTGTAGTTGTTGGTAATGGATTCAATTTTTGAAAAAACACCACCTAGGCCAAATAAAACATTTCTTTGGGCTAAACTTAACCTGTGAGCGGCCGATTTCTTAACTTTGTTCTCCTGTTTATCATGCTAAAATATCTAGTATCTTATGTATGGTAGGTACTCCCTAGTTGATTGAATAATGGCTGAGTGAATGAATAATACTGCATACACGATGGGATTTATAATCCCAACAGCTAGATATCTTCCTGACACCACGGTTTCTCATACCCTTCTATCAATTCAGAAAATGAAGCTTCCTGGTACCTATTACCACCATGAGGCCTCTTTTCCAACAATCTATTATAGAAAATTATCAATTAGGCTTTCATTACTATATTACTATAGCTCAGAATAATTTAGGATGATAAATGCTAATATTAATTATAACAAAAATTTTGACTACTGCAGTATTTTCTAACTGTAGAACTTGACTTTATAATTGTTCATTTGTCTGCCATGATAAGAAGGGGGTAGGGGTGACTCTGGGTGACTCCTGGCCCAAGGCCCTACTGATGACAACCTGTTATAAAGTACTTTCGATATCCCCTTACCACTGATCACACGTGGAAACGGCCACCTCTCCTAAACGTTTCGTAAATGACAAATTCTCTATCCTTCTGGTCAAGAACAAGATGTCCAGAGGTAAACACTATTCTCCTGTCTTTTTTTATCCTGTCACCTGAAAATAGTCCCTGTCCCTTCCTTCCTATAGATTCCCTCCCATAAAGCCATCCAAAGACAGACGTGCCGTTAACTCTTGTTGTTTCTTCATGGCAGTTGTTTCTTCCTGCTTCATTTCCTCTACCGTCTGCTCCAGCTTCTTCTGGTGCTCCCTCTGCACAAAAACAGATGTCAGTACCACTGCTGGGCAAACAAAGGCTGAGCTAGTGAGCAAGCAGGAGGCAGAGAGAGAGAAGCAAGTCTTCTCTTGTTTCTGAGAAGAGCCATGAGATCCCTCATCTCAGATGACCTCCTCTGAGACCTTTCCCACAGCCAGTGACAGCCAGGTATATGACAGAGTAAAGAAAGAACAATGTATGTTTTCTTGCAAATGTCTAAAAAATGTTGGTTCCACCTGTGACTCTACCTGTTGAGTTAAAGTGAGAAGGAGTTGGCTCTTTTCCTTTTTCAGATGCTCCAATTGCTCTGTCTTATCTTGACTGCCCTGAACAAGCTTCTCTATTTCTTTCTCTTGAGTTGAAAGCTGGGCCTAAACCAAAAATAGTGAATGTAACCAAGATATAAAAAAAAAGAAAATTGAACAGGAACAATACTGCTTAACGTACACTAACACAGAGAAATGTGTACTCCTCGGCAACTCCCAAGTGTTGGACATCCCTGGAACATCTTCACTTCTCAGCTCTCCCTCACACCCTGAGGGTCTAAGAACTCAACTAAGGAAAATCCAAGAAACCACTCTTTAAGGCACAGCTTCCGAAAACCAAGAGTGATTCAGCTGTTACCTGCTTTACATTCTAGAGTTTTTTTTTTTTTTTTTCCATTCTAGGCTTTTGAGAAAGAGTGCTTGAAAAGATGTTGTAGCTATAAAAAAAAAAAAAAAAAAAAAAAGTTTGAAAAGCACTGGTAGAGCTGACAGTCCTCCATCTTAAGAACTCATGGAATATATGAATTGAAGAAAGTATTCAGTTCCTTGTGGGGGGGTGGTCAACGGGGTAGGGGGGTGGTCAAGAGTAGAAAACCCCCTGCAACTTTAGTTTGCCACTTTGAAAGGCACAGTTAGGTACTCACCACAGTGAAATGGATCTTTCTCTCCCTGGGCCACCACAGGGTGACAGCCAGGGGAAGATAGTACACTTTGGGAAAGGTCTGGCATTACCTACCTGGAGCTGCTCCACTCGGACTCCCAGCTTCTCATTTTCTGTGGCCATCTTCTGATTTTGTTCTTTCAGTCTGTGGAGGTAAAGAAAACTATGTGAAAAATACACGCATTCCAGATCAGATCCCCCAGGCCTTCAACGACTGAAGGCTGCCTTGGCCCTACGGCTTGGAATTAGTTCAGAATCCATTTGGCCTTGACCCTATGGGTACGGAATGAGTTCAGAATCCACTCTTCTTCAATACTATTTTGGCTTCCTGACCTCAAACTGCACGTATGCAACACTTCACATTAATACTTAAACTCAGGTTACTTTGCTTTACCATTCAGATACTAATTCTCCAACCTAGAATCACACCTATCACTGCCATAATAGGAAGACTCTTTGCTAAAGAATTCTGGAGATCTAATTTGACCCTGCCCAAGTGGGTCTGTAACATAGTAGATCCTCCCTTCCAAGAATCATACTCACTGAAGCAGCTCTGTCTCCCAGCAGTCCTTCTGTGCCTTCACTTGCTGTTCCAATTTCTTATTGGTGCTCTTTAAAGTTTCTAGGTCCTCCTGCAGATCAAGACGTCAAAGGAATAGACCATTTCTGAGACAACCGTTAGTATCTCAGGCAGCCAATAAATATTTACTGGGCACTTACTACCTGTCAGGTACTTATTACATGTCACAACAGTGAATGAAATATCCAAGTAAAGGGGTTTCCATATTGAAATGTTCTTAATTTGTTCTTTCCACAAAATGTACTCATCTTAATTTCTCTTCCACCGGAGCTTATATTCATCCATTAAAAAATTTGTCATTAGGGGATCCCGGGGTGGCTCAGTGGTTTAGTGCCTGCCTTTGGCTCAGGGCATGATCCTGGAGACCCGAGATCCAGTCCCACGTCAGGCTCCTGGCATGGAGGCTGCTTCTCCCTCTGCCTGTGTCTCTGCCTGCCTCTCTTCTCTCAATCTCTCTTTCATGAATGAATTAAAAAAAAAATCTTTAAAAAAAAATGTGTCATTAAACAAATACTTAAGGAGTGCCCTGTACTGCAGACACAGCAGAGAATGAAATAAAGCGACTATTCTCTTTGAAAAGTGCTGTCCAATAGATTCATGAATGCCACATACACAATTCAAGTTTAGGAGCCACATTTAAAAAGTAAAAAGAGGACAGCCTGGGTAGCTCAGCAGTTTAGCACCACCTTCAGCCCAGGGCCTAATCCTAGAGACCTGGGATGGAGTCCCACATCAGGCTCCCTGCGAGACTCTCTTTAGCTCTGCCTGTGCCTGTGCCTCTCTCTGTGTCTCTCATGAATATATAAATAAAATATTCTAAAAATAAATAAATAAATAATAAAAAATGAAAATAAAAAAGTAAAAAGAAACAGATACACTTCATTTTACTAATAGTACATTTAACCCAATATATCTGAAATATTGTTTCAAAGTATAAATAAGGGGAATATTTTAATTTTTTTATTAAGTCTTCAAAATCCGATACATCCTTTATGCTTACAGCATATCACAAGATGCCATGTTTCAAGTGCTCAAAAGCCATATGTGGCTAGCGGCCCCATACTGAGCCTACACATTTTTCTTTCCCAACTTTGTTCTGCAGCTAACCTTGTGCATCAATAACAACTCCCTCTTTTTTAGCTTCAAGGTTTATAAATTCATAATCTTTTTATTTTTAAGATCTTATTCAGGGATCCCTGGGTGGCGCAGCGGTTTGGTGCCTGCCTTTGGCCCAGGGCGCGATCCTGGAGACCCGGGATCGAGTCCCACATCGGGCTCCCGGTGCATGGAGCCTGCTTCTCCCTCTGCCTGTGTCTCTGCCTCTCTCTCTCTCTGTGTGACTATCATAAATAAATAAAAATTTAAAAAATAAATAAACCCACTGTTTAAAAAAAAAAAAAAAAGATCTTATTTATTCATGAGAGGGACACAGAGAGAGGCAGAGACATAGGCAGAGGGAGAAGCAGGCTCCCTGTGGGAAGCCCAATGTGGGACTCGATCCCAGGATCATGACCTGAGCCAAAGGCAGATGCTCAATCATTGAGCCACCCAGGTGCCCCTCATAATCTTTTTAAAAATAATTTTTAAAAATTGTAGGAAAAGGCACATAAAATTTTCCATCTTAATCATTTTTAAGCCTAGAGTTCACTGGCATTAAGTACATTCACACTGTTATAAAACCAGAACTATTTTCATGGTGCATAACTGAAGCTCTATACCATGAAAACACTCCCTGTTCCCCCCACCTGCCCTTCTGCTCCCCGCCACCACCATTCTACTCTGTCTCTATGATGTTGACTACTCCAAGGACCTTATACAAGTGGAATCACATGATGTTTCTCTGTGTCTGACACATTTTATTCAGCTTAATGTCCTTGATGTTTATCCATGTTGTAGCATGTGTCAGAATTTCTTTCCTTTTTAAAGCTGAATTAATACTCCATTGTTATCTACAGGCTAAACCATGTCTATCCATGTATCTGTCACTGGACACCTGGGCTGCCTCCACCCTTTGGCTGTTGTGAAAGCTGCTGTTATGAACATGGCTGTTATTAGTTTCTCTTTCAGAATACAAGTATTATCAATCCCGACAGGGAAACTGAAACTCAGAAATGTTAAGAAATTTCTCCTGCCTCATCAAATAATAAGTGGGAGAACCAGTCTGTGTAACTCCAAATATGGGGTTTTTAACCATTATAAGGTCCTGGCTGTAAAGTACGAGTTTTTCCTCTCATTTTTATTAAGTTTTATATTTTAATTCCTAAAAAACATGAGTTTTAACATAAAAAAAATATGAGCTCAAATCTAAGCTCCTTTCAAAGTCATGAACTGATTGTGACATGGAGCAAATCACCTTAATATCTCTTGAGCTGCTGGGTGGTTGTAAGGATTAAGGGAAGTGATCTGCTTAATTATAGTGCCTAATTTACAGTGCACATAGTAGATGTTGAACAAATACTGGCTTGTGTTATCCTTACAACTGGAAGCAAGTCGGCAGGAGAGCTAATCCAAGAAGCCAGACCCTCTGATTCTTTGGCTAGCACCTGGCAGGTGAGCTGTAGGGCTCCTAGGCAGACACTGGTTTCTGACAGATTGTGAGTTATACCTCTGCCATCTCTGTTTGTTATCTCACTGCCTGGAATAAGACAGATCTGCAGCCTGGACCTGTCACCCACACTTCTTTACCAGCCCAGGGCTGAGGACATCACAGGCATTTGTGTGACAGCAAAGTATAAAGAATGGTCTGTCTGGGAGTCAAGAGAAGTGAGTCTTAACCCAGTGTGATCACTAAACTGATGCCTTCCTCTTTCCTCTGGGCCCCAGTGTGCTCACCTGTAGATTAAGAGCTCTAAAGATGGTGACTGCTGAGGTCTGTGTGTTCTGGAACTTCTAAGGTATGACCTCAGTGTAATCATTTTATAGTCTTTAGAGAAGACTCTCCTCTTTAGCTCCTTATCAACTCTAATTTACCACCTGCTGATTGGAAAGATGTTTCAAAAGAGAAGTAGCAGAGAGTTTGGATAATCTGCAACCTTGCTGTAATACTCTTTACTCTCTTGATGTCCACATTCCAGCTAATCAAAGAGAATAATTTACAGTCTACATAGGAACGAGGAAGAAGTGTTCAGACTGCCTGGGTTTGAATCCTGGCTCCATGACGGATTAGCTGAAGAGATTATGTACTCTTTTAGGCCTCCCGGTTACTCATCTATAAAACCAGGGTAATAATAGTACCTACTCTAAAGTTTAAATAAGGTAATCTATATAAAAACTATTAACACTGTGCCTATTCAAAGATATCAGTATAAGGGAGTAAGATCACAAGCAAAAGAGACACCATCCAGATCTGACCTCAGTACTCCAGGTTCATTTTTTTGGTTTGTGTGTGTGTTTTCAGGTTCACATTTAACTAGCAGTCATACCTCCTTCTTGTGGAGCTCAGCCTGCATGTCTGAATTCTGCTTCTGGAGGCTGACACAGCTGTCCTTCAGCTCCTGGTTTTCTTTGCAAAGCTCCTTATTGTGCTGTTCAATTTCTTCCACCTCACCCTATGAAAGAGCATCCCATAAATTCATATTTGACCCTTTATAGCTCGATAGATAATCAAGTCCCTCTAGCAGAACATTCCCATAGGCCAGGATGCTGAGGGTCTGGTGGATTCCCACCCATATGGTGACATCCATGTACCCAGAATGGGAGCACCTCTTCAGTACGAAGGGGAGGGGATAATGTAGGTATATCTGTATGATTGCAACACTGAGCCTGTCATTACCAAGAAAGAAAGACAAAATTAAGGCCACAAAGAATTAAAAGGGGGAATGACAGAAGAATGTAGATTTTTCTTGCAAACACTTAGTACTGTTTGTCTCTCCTAATGGACTCAGCTCCTAGAGGCCAAAGACAGTAAGTGATTTAATGTATTCTTCACTGCCTACCACAGGGCTAAATGGAAAGGTGTCCTGTGAAGTAACTGAGTAATTAAAGGAAACTAATATTCATGTATGCCAGGCTCTGGGTCAGAACTGAGAGCTACAAAGCATATTTGGTGCATCCCTCCTCAAAGGAGCTTGTAAATTGTGGTAAGATGTGCAGATGACCAAAATTAAGTAAAAGGAAAAGTTAGGGGAATAACTGAATGCCAACTGAGTTACAGCAGCTTTAGAGAAAGGATAAATCACTTATTGTTGTGATTCCTTTCAATGTTCCTAAGCCATTTCTGAGTAGGTTTGAGTGGGTACTGTATGCATTTCTCCCAGTAGTATCTGTTAAGACATCTGATAAAGGCCTATTGACAGAAATTCCACCCTATCCTGAAATTACTCCTCTTAATGGCAGGAAAGGATTGAGGGGAGATGTTTACAGACCTGAGTGGTAACAACCAGGATATCCTCCTCATTTTCTGGACGGAACTGGAAAGGGATACTTGCTCCCCGAACTACACCATCCTGATCCACATAGCAGAACTGGTAATACTCATCATCCTTGGGGAGGTAATAAGCTGAAAACACAACATGATTTTTAATCCAAAATAAGGTCTGTTAAGAAAACTAAAAATCTGGAAGTCTTTTATTTGCCTCAGAAAGCTTAAACTCAAGGGAATTAGTCTTGGTTGCTGTCTTCAACACCTTTGATCCAGTATTTTTCTCACCTTTGAACTGGACTTCCTGCTGTTTGGCTGAGTTGCTGTTTAGATCAACAGGCAAAGTGACCCACATGAAGGTGTAATACTCACGGGTTGTCTTCCATCCCACCTGCAATGACAGAAGACTCTCATTCAGCATCTTAAAGTGCTCAGAGGAAACTCCTTATTTGTGCAAGGTCTTCTTAAAATGCACTCACTTTTTATTTGTGTTGAAAATACCACAGAATGAGTCCATTATGATATGTGCTAGGAGGCCTGATACAACTAGATATTGGCACACACACATACAGTGCAGAATACCTGTCTTAGAAGGAAATGAAAACGGACTCGACACCTGAGACAAGAGTTCTAAAAATTCTATCATTACATCGGACAGAGAATGGTGAGTGACTGGGGAAAATAGTTAAGACAGTTCTGGGGGTGTGAATCTTGATCCTGCTACCTTCTCCCAACAGTGTTTTTAGAACTTCTTAATCACAAAGTCCTTCTGACTTGCCGTCTCCATTGATCAGTCTTCTCCCGTGTCCAGGCCAGTCTTGTCACCCACCAACCTAGTTATACTAGTACATTTAAAAAATGCGGTTCTTAAGATTTTGTTTATTTGACGAGAGAGAGAGAGAGAGAGAGAGAGAGAGATACCAAGCACAAGCAGGGGGAGTGGCAGGCAGAGGGAGAAGCAGGCTCCCTGCTGAGCAGAGAGCCCAACATGGGGCTCAATCCCAGACTGTGGGATTATGACTTGCACTGAAGGCAGATGCTTAACTGACTGAGCCACCAAGGTGGCCCCCAAAATACAGTTTTTGAATCATGTGCATATGGGAGTGGAGGGGCAAAAGCGTTCTTAGATTATGAGGTAGGTCCCAGATAACAGAGTCCAGTTAGAATTTTCTTCAGTGTTTTTTTTTTTAAGATTTTATTTATTTTTATTTATTTATATTTTATTTATTTATTCAGGAGACACACAGAGAGAGAGAGAGAGATAGAGGTAGAGGTAGAGACACAGGTAGAGGGAGAAGCAGGCTCTGTGCAAGGAGCCGGATGTGGAACTCGATCCCAGATCCTGGCCGATCATGCTCGGCAGATGCTCAACCGCTGAGCCACCCAGGCGTCCCTCTTCAGTGTTTTTCTTAATTCATGCTTAATAAAGGCTTTTTGGTGACAAAGATACTGACAACAATCTGGTAGTCATAGAGGCCTCTTCTAGGTATTGAATGCAATAAGTCATGATATAAGTACACCGTAAAATATGCCTCAGAGCAGAAAGCTGGCTAAGTGGAAAATATTCTCAGTAAATGTGAAGAGGGGTAAAAGATGGCTCAAGTCATATCTGGAAGATAAGGGCACACCAGAGAATAGAAAGGGAGCCACTGTGTCTTCAAGGGGAGAACACTCAGCAAATGAGAAGTGAAATTACATTTATTGCCATATTTTGACCCTGCCTGAGCCCAGTGGGAAGAAAAAGAACTAAAAATAAATTCCACTTTTATATATGAAGGAATCAGTGCAGGGTTGAAAAGGCTACACTGAAAGCTCATCAGAACATACCAGGGCATGTTTTAGTGTCTCATTAATACACACCCCATTGCTGTAAGCATCTCAGAGCCACCATGGCCTGCGGTGGTACAGGAAGCAGGAATTTTATGGAGTCTTCATTCACATCCTGGAGTTTCTTAATGCATTGTGACCAAAATATCATTTGAGAAGGCCTAAGAATTACTGCAGTCTTGGAACAAGGAAACTTCTAACCACCTGCAATTTCTGGCTTGGCTCCTCCACCTGAGTAGTCCTAGTCCCAGTGTGCCTCTCATGGCATGACGGTCCTCTGAGTCCTTGGAAATATTTAAATACCCAGGTAAGGGAGAACATAGAGCATAGGACTAAGCACTAAAGGCAGGAAAGCCAAGTCCCACTTACTTTAGGCTCTATCATTGCTCGTAGCTTTTGCTATATTGAGAAGATGAAGCATATAGCACATTCAAAAACAGTTCATAAGTGCCTGCTTGGTGTCAGGAAGGATCAGTATCAGGACTGGTGAGGAGCTGAGAAATATGGTTGAGATTGCACTGCAAATGGCTCAGCTGGTGAAGCATGAGACTTTTAATTAATTAATTTTTTAAAAAAGATTTTATTTATTTATTCATGAGAGACAGAGAGAGAGAGGCAGAGACACAGGCAGAGGGAGAAGCAGGCTCCATGGAGGGAGCCTGACGTGGGACTCGATCTGGGGTCTCCAGGATCACATCCTGGGCTGCAGGCGGCGCTAAACGGCTGTGCCACGGGGGCTACCCGAGACTTTTATTTTAAAAAAAAAGAGAAAAAAAATTAAAGAGTTATTTATTTGACAGAGTGAGTGTGTGAGAACAAGCAGGGGGAGCGGGAGCAGAGGGAGAAACAAGCTCCCCTCTGAGGAGGGAGCCAGATGCAGGGCTTGATCTCAAGACCCTGGGATCATTACCTGAGCCGAAGGCAGACAGTTAACCAACTGAGCCACCCAGGCGCTCCAGAAAAAATTTTTAAAGTGATCTCTACACTCAATGTGGGGCTTCAACTCACAACCCCAAGATTAAGGGTTGCTCAGCTCCACTGACTAAGCCAGTCAGGCACCCTGAACATACAACTCTTGATCTCAGGGTTATGAGTATGAGCCCCATGTATGATGTGGAGTTTACTTAAAATTAAATAGAAGGGTGCCTGGGTGGCTCAGTATATCATCCAACTCTTGATAACCCTGCAGTCATGACTGCAGGGTTGTGGGATCAGGCCCTGCATTGGGCTCTGTGCTCCGCATGTGGTCTGCTTGAGATTCTCTCTCTCCCTCTGCCCCTCCTCATGCATGCTCTCTCTCTAAAATAAATAAAATCTTTTATTTTTTTTTAATTTTTATTTATTTATGATAGTCACACAGAGAGAGAGAGAGAGGCAGAGACACAGGCAGAGGGAGAAGCAGGCTCCATGCACTGGGAGCCTGACGTGGGATTCGATCCCGGGTCTCCAGGACCGCGCCCTGGGCCAAAGGCAGGCGCCAAACCACTGTGCCACCCAGGGATCCCCAATAAAATCTTTTAAAAAAGAGAAAGAGAGAGACTATTCTATAAGAATACCAGGTGAGCTTTCCAAGGGAGATACGAAAGACAACATTTTATAATCAACTCTTAATTCTCTAATTTACCATCTGTTGTTCATATGAATTCAGCAGAGTAGGAAAAAAAGAAGAGGTTTAGGAATCAAATAGGGATCTCTGGGTGGTGCAGTGGTTTAGCGCCTGCCTTTGGCCCAGGGCGTGATCCTGGAGAGCCAGGATCGAATCCCACGTCGGGCTCCCGGTGCATGGAGCCTGCTTCTCCCTCTGCCTTTGTCTCTGCCTCTCTCTCTCTGTGACTATCATAAATAAATAAAAAATTAAAAAAAAAAAGGAATCAAACAAATGTTCACCATTTACTCACTGGGAGACCTTGGGAAAGTCACCATCTTGAGTAATTCATTTTATTCATCTGTGCACAAGAGATAACACTCCCTGAGGGTGCTGCTATGCTGTGAGGCTCAGTTAGAAAACACACATACTCATGTATGCAAGCATGCATAAAACCTAATCAAAAACCTTCCACATCATATGTTCTCAAAAAGTTTGTATTCTCTTCATTATTCTTAAAACTTTCTTTCAGGCTGGGTAGCTGTTCAAATCAATAATAGCTTTATGGACAATGAACATGAGAGGCCATTTTTTGTATTAATGGTTTTCTTTATGGAGTCATGGTCATACCTCTGAGATGCATGAAGCATTCCAAATATAGATGCAGTTTTCAAAAATGTTTTTAAACATTTGTTAGTAAAAATCATAATATTTTCATTTGGTTTATGTCAAGTCCTCACTGGAAGTTGCTGCATCCTTGGAGAATACAAACAGTCTAGGCTAAACAGAACTATAACTGTGTTGCAAAAAAAAAAAAAAAAAAAAAAAAAAAGTTACAGATTCCATTTCAAAGGCAAATAAACAATTTTCTAATTGTCCTCTTTTAAAATAATCCATATCTGCACTGTCCAGAATGACAGCCATGAGCCACATGAGAACATTTAAATTTAAGTTAATTTTAGTTAATTCATTAGCTACGTTTTAAGTGCTCAATAACTACATGTGGCTAGAGGCCACTGTACTGGACAGTGAAGGTACAGCTCCATAGTAGAAAGTTCTACTGGACAGCTTTGCTACACATGGGGAGGAATTCTCTTTTCCAAAATAGGAAACACTCGGTATGTCAGTTTTCTGTGTCAGGACATTCTTTAGTCTAATGATTCAGTATCTGCAGTCTCAGGAGGTATCCTGATACTTGCCAGTGTCTCTCTGGTTGTCTACTACCCTGCCTCTAAATGCCAGCTTCCATGGCCCCATCATTTAGCTTGGAATTCCAAACAATTAAGGAAAAGTAACTCTATGAGGATTGTGAATAAGCATCAGCTCCTTCACAGTGCAGTCAAGAATGATGTCTGATTTCAGGATAAACAACATTGGCAAATAAGCATATGACATACTGAAGTGTCAAAACAAAGGTCACTTACGTTGGAATTCAGCAGTGTAAATTACTTATATTTGACCTTTATTTCCTGTCTCTGGATATAATAGGAATATCTGTCATTATGGTGTGTGTGTGTGTGTGTGTGTGTGTGTGTGTGTGTGTGTGTGATGGGAGAGAGAGACACACAGATGGGGGGAGAATGGAAGGTAGAGAATAAGTTGATTATAATAAAAAAAAAAGTACTATTTCTGTACTTTAACTGGAAGGGTATTAGGGACCTCAGAAAATTTCTATGCCTGGAAATCTTTACAAAGAAGCAAATCATACTTATTCAGGAACAAACCTCTTGGACGCACGGTGTCAAACCAGGTAACTTCTCAACATCCCTTTTAGGTATGTAATACTCATATTGAACAAATTGAACACTCTTCTAAGTAAGAAAGTAACGTTTAAGGTCACAGAAATTACCTAAGGAGCCACTCACCAACTCACAGATGAATATTTCAAAATAAGATAAATTTAAAATATTTACATTTGGTCTTTGAAAGCATAATAAAACTTGGAGGGCTATAGGATTTGCCATATTGGCTTGCAACTGAAATTAAAACTTGAGTCCCTGGGATCCCTGGGTGGCGCAGAGGTTTGGCGCCTGCCTTTGGCCCAGGGCGTGATCCTGGAGACCCGGGATCAAATCCCACGTCGGGCTCCCGGTGCATGGAGCCTGCTTCTCCCTCTGCCTGTGTCTCTGCCTCCCTCTCTCTCCCTGTGTGACTATCATAAATAAAAAATAAATAAATAAAAATAAAAAAAACTTGAGTCCCATAGCACATGCTGGTGTGTGAACGGGAGTTTAGTTTAGGATTTTAAAATTGGCAAGGGGCACCTGGGTGGCTCAGTTGGTTAAGTGTCTGCCTTCAGCTAAGGTCATGATCCCAAGGTCCTGGGATCGAGCCCTGTATCAGGCTCCCTGTGCAGCAGAGAGCCTATTTCTCCCTCTCTGTCCACTGCTCCCCCTGCTCATGCTCTCTGTCAAACAAATAAGTAAAAATCTTAAAAAAAATTTTTTTTAAAAATTTGGCCAAAAAAGGGGGTGGGGGGGGGAGAGGAGGGCACCTGGGTGGCTCAGTTGGTTAAGTGTCTGACTTCAGCTCAGGTCATAATCTCACAGTCCTGGGACTGAGCCCTGCACTGGACTCCTCACTCAACAGGGAGTCTGCTTATCCCTCTATCCTCCCCCCGCATGCCACATCCTACTCTCTCTCTCTCAATAGGTAAAATCTTAAAAAAAATTTAAAAGGCCAGATATAAGACACAAAATGCTTATATTACACAGTCACACACTCAGATAACCTCTAGTTTCTAGTCACTTGGTACTAAAATAACCACTTACTCTAAAGATGCCAATCCAATCCTTTCGACGGGGAATGAAATGCTGGGTGAGCGTGTAATAGCATGTGACATCCCCTCCAGGGACATAGAACTTCTCCACACTGTTAAAGATGACCTGAGAGAAATGACAATGATCCAGCAAGACAGCTGACGTGGGGGGATCTTCTACTGTCTCATCCATGGTGGGCGTCCTGTTATGAGATACAGGATAAAATAAAGCTCAGACAGTGTTGTCTGAAATGTTGGGAGATTTCTGGGCTCTCACCCAGGGAACATTCCATTGGAGGCAAGTCAGGAAAAGCAAAGGCCTGACAAGGACTGAGATCATACCACTTGCTTTCTGTTTCACTTTGAGCCATTTTGTATTCATAGCTTCCTATGCTCTAAGAACTTTCTAAGAATGTCTTTGATCTCCACCACAGGCACCACCGCCCTCATGTACCTTTATTCTCTGTTTATAGCTTGTTTGTTCCACTTTTTCTAAATGCCTTAAATAAGTAAGGCAGGCTAAAAGAAAATAACCTGAGCTGGGAATGGTATGACCTAGAGTCTAGATTTTTCATCCCACAAGTCCTGTGACTTTTGGAACATCAATTTCTCTAGATTTCAGTTTCTTCATTCAGTTACATTTATAATTATCAAGTCTTTGCATGTATGTATTAAGGCATTCTGCTAGGAGCTGGGTGTGAGTGCAGAAGAAAGGTAGGGTTGAGAGCAGATTATTTGACAGGCACCGATGACAAGCATGGGTTCTGAAACCCGAACAGTGAAGTTCAAATTCTAGCCTCACCACCCATTAAATGCATGAGCTTAAGCAACACACTTAAATCAGCTGGGCTCAATGCCTGTTCCCTCACCTGTAAAATAGGGCTATTAACACCTACATCATTTTTTTTTTTAACATTAACTGAAATAATGCAAAATCTGCAGGCCTTAACTCACTACTTGCCATATAGTCACACAAAGTAGAAATATGTAGAATGATAGAATAAAGTACTAGCAGAGTCTGCAAGAAGGGCTTGCCAGATATTAGTGATTTTCTTAATATTGTGGAGTGTTTTGTTTTCTGGTATAGTCTGTGCCCTCAGAAGGGTTCCATAGCAACATGGTAGTTAAATGAGAAAACAAGTGACTGACAAATAGATGGAATCAGTGCAAAATACTCTTGGGTTCAAAGGAGGGAGAGATGCAACTGGCTAGGAAAATGGAGAAGAGCTCTGAGGAGTGAGTAGAGTCCTGCATAAGCCCTCAAGGAAGATGAGCGTTTAGGCTTGGGGGTGAAGAAATTCCAGGTGAAGGAAATGGCATGCATAAAAGCAACAGAAGAGAGAAATGCTCCGTTTGGAGGACAGCAAGCAAGTTGGATCCCTATTTAAAACACTGGGGATATAACCTGTATTTCACTTTTGCAGGTTACAATACAGATAAAATGTGATCAAGGATGGCAAACTATTTGGGAGGTAAAAACAATATAGAAAAGAAACAAAGTCTTTCAAATTGTTGGGATCTGACACTTCCTGCCTCTCAAAAGTCACCACTCCATCTTCTAAATGTTCCCCAGGTCTAACACTTAGTGAATCCATGATCCTCAACCTAGGGTTTCATTGGGAAATGGAAACAATATTGTAGCTGTACACAGCAGATGAAGGAGAGCTGTATGAAGGAGAGCTGCATGACTACTATATGATACCTTATACATTTGGGTTGTATACAAAAGATTGTATACATTCAATTTCTGAAAATAAGTACAATAACCAAAAAACACAGCCCTTCTAGTCCTGCCTGGTCCTATTTATTTCCTGATTTTATTTTCAACTCTGAACAACCAGGCCTCTTCTTCCAACTCCTCCAGTAGTCAATTTTTTCACAAGAGAAGGCAAGGGGACTTTGGTGGCACTGAACTATTCTTGGGATTGAGTTAAGGAAGTAAGAAATGTATTGGCTTTCTGGGTTGTGGCACAGTTTAGCCACATCCTTAACCTCAAACCTCAGATCAGTTTTTCTCAGGAAAAGGGAGGTCACACTCCAGTCTAGGTCAGAACTAGTTCCTCATGATAAGCTGTTGTCTGTGTGATCTCTTGGATGCTATGGGAGGGTGGGAAGGGAGGTTTCTCAGCTTGCAGACCCCTCTCTTTCCTAGGGGTCTCAAGTCATACTGAGGCCAGCATATCCTCTCTGTCCTCAGCCTGGAGTAGCATTTATGAGCTTGTAAAATAATTTAATCTGTTGTCTGTGGATCATAAAGAACACTCAGGTAAGAGTGGCTTCAGGGCCTATCTCTCAATTAACCTAAGTACTCAACTCTCTTTTACTTCATAACACTATCACCCCTGTATATACAACAGAATGTCTAGCCCAGAGTAATTGCTGATTAACTATTCACTGAGTAAGTGAAATGAAATGCATGTGATTCATCAAAAAGTGAAAGGAAGGGGGGGCTTTGTAGGTAAACAATGGTTTGAATGACCATGGGGCTAATTCTTTTTTTTAAGCCCTACTCTTAATTTGTTGGATACCTTAGAGGAGCTGCTGTTTCTCAGCTTTCTTTTTCTAAAATAGGATGAAAAGATGATAATCTCCAAGTGCAATATCAATTCTTGGTATGGCTGGTTCAGCTGGCATAGCTGGTTCAAGTGGCATGGTGCCAAAAAAACAAAAGGCACAGATTTGATTTCCTTAAGGACCCATAAAATTCACACTCCATTACCCACCTTCTACACTCAAACTCCGGCAAGCTGTTTTGCAAATGGATGTTACTCTGAAAGGCAAGACCAGCCAAAGGTATGAGGGCTTCGTACACCCTCTTTCCTACTAGAAAAACAATCTATAAGTTCATGAACAGAACACTGGAGAAAGGACAGTATGTGTACACACATGCGTGCATGCACACATACACACACACAAATACACAAGAATTCATGTTCTGAGGCTTGAGTTTACATATAGCCAGTGGAAACTAGCTCTTAAAAAAAATTTTTTTTAATTTATTCATGAGAGACACAGAAAGAGAAAGGCAGAGACACAGGCAGACGGAGAAGCAGGGAGCCCGATGTGGGACTCCATCCCAGGACTCCAGGATTATTCCCTGGGCCGAAGGCGCCCCAACCACTGAGCCACCCAGGCATCCCAAGGAAACTAGCCCTTTTCTTTTCTTTTTTTTTTTTTTTTTTTTAGCTCTTTTCACTCATACAAACACCTAATCATCTGTCTGGAAAAGTCAACAGTCTTGGTTGGTTCCTTATCAAAAATGTAAGACTCCGTGAAGTTTCCCATTTCAGAGATCTCATCACCAGGACGACCCAGAGGGAACCTAGCGGCTCTCTAGGTATTCGGAACTCAATTGTTCTTGAAACTCTCCTCTGCCAAGACTGGGGAAGGAGCTGAGGAGGTAGGCAGAGTGGAGAACAGCAATGGCTTCACTTCTCTGCTGAAGTGAAGATGGAAGAGGCCGTGAGCATAACCATGATAATCTGACCTGGGTCAGTTAGGAGTTACCTGATTTAACTTTTTCTGCTTTAAAAAGGGGCGGGGAGGGGCACCTAGGTGGCTCAGTGGTTGACTGCCTTTGGCTCAGGTCCTGATCCCAGAGTCCTGGGATCAAGTCTAGCTTCAGGCTCCCTGCAGGAAGCCTGCTTCTTCCCTCTGCCTATATCTCTGCCTCTCTCTGTGTGTCTCTCATGAATGAATAAATAAAATCTTTGAAAAACAAAAAAACTTTTTCTGGAAGGAAGGCATCTACTACTAATTTTTAAGATCAGTGATCCTGTTCAGTAAACCTTTTCCTCTTTCCCAGTGATTAGGTTCCTTGCGAGAACTGGGCTCTGAAATTGGCTAGGGAAATCACCTTGCTGTCAAAGCGGTCCAGAAAGGACTGTTTGTGGAGGGGCCAAAGAGGACATGGAAAGAAAAGCAGAATGATTTAAGCATCAGCTTCCCCTTCTTGAACTCCTCTTCCCACTATAGAACCTCTCCATCATCCACTTATAATTCTGACAATATCCATGAAAGGAAGTAAGAAATAGTAAAAGAGCAAAAGTTAAATTTAGAAGCCTGGAGAACTATGGAGTCATGTAAAAGCAGTGGGATGAATTAGGCCCCATAGAAATCATGGGATTTCCACCTAATTCCCTCCTCCTACCCTCATACCCAAGACTAGCCACATGAGGAGCGAGCAGGGAAAAACAAATAGGAATGTCTAAAAGCAAACCACTGAGTATGGGAAAATAATGCAGAGATTCTACAAACTGTCAGAAGCACTTCACTTGGACTCTGATTTTTCCAGCTCAGTTTCCAAAAGTATTAGTGTCCTCAGAGGATGTATGCAGTAACAGGCAATGTGTTTTAAAATGAGTCCCCTGAACTGGCTTCTGGCTTCTAAGAAAACCTGACACATTTTCATCTAATGAGCTTTTCAAGCCTAATATACTACTCCCATGACTGTTCCATGAGGGCATATATTCTCTTACGTTCTCCTGAAGAAATGAACAGCTAATTCTACTTTTGCTGAGTGAATCTGTAAAGCACACGGATATGCTTTCTAGCAGGAAAATTTTAAAATATTGTAACGTTTCCTGGTTCAGACTCTAACAATGCAAATACGCAACCAAATCAGCTCCCCAATCTTCCTAAAGATTTTTCCCCATGTATGCTGAACCATGAAGAAGACATGCATATTAAAAAAAATAACTAAAGTGAAAGGGAATAGAGGGGAAGGGAGAAGAAATGGGTAGGAAATATCAGAAAGGGAGACAGAACATGGAAGACTCCTAACTCTGGGAAATGAACTAGGGGTGGTGGAAGGGGAGGAGGGCCGGGGGTGGGGGTGACTGGGTGGCGGGCACTGAGGGGGGCACTTGACGGGATGAGCACTGGGTGTTATTCTGTATGTTGGCAAATTGAACACCAATAAAAAATAAATTTATTATTAAAAAAAGAACAGACACTAAGAAAAAAAATAACTAAAGTTCTACTGTAGAGTATGTCTAACAGTTTTACATTAGCCTTTTGTACCAGTGGGCACATATTTAGAGAAATGAAGACTATCAGTATCAGTAGTTCACAGAAGGAAACCAAATGTTCTCAAAGCCAAGAAAGAAATGCAAATCAATTCTTCGTTTGGGAACAGTAAAAACAAAGAGAAGCAAACAAACCCAAACTCTATTTAATTCCTTCATCTTGCTTATGTAACTTTCTAAACTAGTAGCTATTAGCAAAATGGATGATCTGATTTCTATCCCACTCCTCCTGTGTACTGGAAGAGATGCTCAAAACTACCCTTAGAAAACCTGGACAGTGGCAACTATGGCTCCGAGCAAAAGCAAAGATACACAGTCATTGGCCTTCAAATTACTGAACTACTTGCTCTAATTAGAAATTTCCAAGTTCATTCTAGTTCTTTACCTAAAATCTTTCCTTAGATTTTAGGAAATGCCTTAGAGAGTGCCTTAGAGAACTTGTAGATCTCCAGGAGGCTTGTAGTACTCCTCATTAACAACTGTTGGGACTGGCTGCCCAGCTTGTTCTAAGCAGGCCCTCAGCCACATCCCACAACAGCCGTGCCAGCAGTACTAGGAAAGGAAAGAAAAACAGCTCTGGGACATGAGATGCAGGCAATAGAAGAAACTGTGTGAAAGCCTCAAAGCTGTGTCCTAAACCTCTATTTACCTTAAGTGAGATGGTACACTTTTTCCTTGAAAGGGGTGACTGTGCTAACCCCTGAAGTGACATGGGTGGTGACAGGGTTCGAAGTGCAGTGGAAAGGGAACAAGGCTAGGAGCCAAGAGACCTGGGTTCTTGTCTTAGTTCTGCCACTAACTAGCTCTGATACCTTGGCCAAGTCGCACTACCTCCTTTTAGGCCTCAGTATCTTCATCAGTAAAATGCATGGATTGGGCTAGAAAATCTCTAAGAAACTTTCCAGCTTTAATGAACCTAGGTGAAGGAAAAAGAGAGTCAAAGGTCATTTTAAGTCTCTCTTTTCATCGAAGGAAATAAGGAACCATGGTATTATATCAACAAGTACAAAGTGTTTAAAGAGCCCTAGATACTATCTGACTTGAAAGATAATACTTCTTGGTGCTATGTATCTCCTACTACCTTTCTTGGGGTCCTTTCTACTCCAGAGCTATCATATCTGCTAAAGGGTAGCGTTTCAGGCAGAAGCCCTTTGAAAATACCTGTGAAAGTGAGTCACCTGGATATTCTCTAATTATGTACCCTACATAATCTACAAAGACCTACTGCATTAGAGTCCTCGGTTTTAAACGGTTTTTGCAACAGGGGGAAGTAAGTTATAATACGTAGCATCTGGGCAGCCTGGGGGGGTTCAGCGGTTTAGCGCCGCCTTCAGCCCAGGGCCTGATCCTGGAGACCCAGGATCGAGTCCCACGTCGGGCTCCCTGCATGGAGCCTGCTTCTCCCTCTGCCTGCGTCTCTGCCTCTCTCTCTGTCTCTCTCATGAATAAATAAATAAAATCTTTAAAAAAAAATAATACATAGCATCTGTATCCTTCCACTCAACTCCAGTAATAGCCACTTGTTGGCTTGCACCAGAAGCAAAGAATCCAAGTGATAGAAAAAAGTTAACATGCCCAGGAGGGGTTGAAATTATAATGGGAAAACATCAGCCCCAAGACTAAATTGCTAAATTGGGCTGATTGGTAGCGGTGGGGAGGGGCTCTCGGGAATCAACTGTAAAGCAGAAGGTCATTACACTCCAGCTGCTCTTTCTTCTGCCTAGAATATCTCCAATTACAGAAAGCCTCATCTGAAGAAATGGGACTTCAGGGATCAAGCTTACAAACAGGGAAACTGAGGCCAAAGAGAAAGTAACTTGCCTAGGGCTCGCCTCGGCCCCATAGCAGAGATGCTGAAGCCTCAAGGACAGGGATTAAGGAACTACCAAGATCTCTGCCCGTTGGGGGGAGGGGAGTGAGAAGACGGGGGTGGGGGTGGGGTTGACGCCGTGACGTCAAGACACCGACTCGCGTCAGAGGGGGTCCCTTCTACTCAAGGAGCCTGCCACCCGGCCACAAGCACCGAAACTCTGCGTTCCTAGGGAGAAAACTGCCCCTCAACCCTCCAGGGCCGGGGAAGGAGCTCCAGGGGCTCCATGACGCCACTCACACTGTCACCCTAGAAAGATGGAAGGAAGCGAAAACCGAAACCAGTCGCACCTCTGCCTCCCAAGGTCCTTTCTGAGGAGTGAAAGTCTGAATTTGGGAGAACCCAAAGGCCCAAATGCCCCTAATTGCCTTCTTATACCCCAGGGACTCACCGGGGGTAGCAGCCGGCGTCGGCGCAACAGCAACAGGGCAGGGCAAGGGGCGGGGCGGAGCTAAAAACCCAGGGGAGAGCCCATCCCGTATGGTCCCGCCTACCACGTCACAACGGCTGCCAAGCACCGCCCCGCCGCGGTGCCTGCTGGGACTTGTAGTACTCAGGTGCTGGGCTCCAGGGCTGCTCAGCTGCACTAGGTGGTTTTCTCCCGTCCAGAACAGCAATCTCACCCCAAGGAGCCTATTTCTTCCCCTAAAAGGAGTCGTTTACTTGTAAAAAAATCACAGAATTTTCTTTCAGTCCTGAACGAGAAAAGGCCATTGAGAGGTCATCTTAATTTTCTTCTGCCTCTACATACCACTTCACTAAGAGTCTTATAGATGAGACCCCTTTTTGCATTTAATCATCCTTCCGTCAGCCCCTGAAGGAGACCCAGCAGTCTCCCTGGGTGTCCCAGTTTCTGTGTTTCATCACCCACCCCCCTTTTTAAAAAAGAATTTATTCATGAGAGACACAAAGAGAGGCAGAGACATAGGCAGAGGGAGAAGCAGGCTCCCTGCAGGGAGCCTGATGTGGGGCTTGATCCCAGGACCCTGACGTTTCACCACTGAGCAACCCTATACTCTCACCATTCCCGTTCTATAAAGAAATTATTTTTTTTTAACGTGAATTTTGTCAAGGTCCTATTCTTCCTAATTGCAGTGTAAAAAATAAACTCGAACTCAGAATCCTGCTAAGTCACTTTAGAGGAGATTCCTCACCCTTGATAATTGATCAATCCCTGGCCTGTCTTTAGCAAGAATCCTGTTAAGTCAGTTCAGCAGGAATCCCCCCTCCCCCACCTTTGATGTCTCCTCTTAGTAATTTTCCAACTTCTTGACCTTATTGTATTTGGAGTTGAGTGCAATCTCCTCTATTATAACATCCCTATGGCAATACTCCTGGATAAAGTTTCTCTTACTGGTTTAACAAGTGTCAGAATAATTATTTAAGACCTGCCATGCTATCTATGGCTGGTTAAATTTAGAAGTGCCTCTTCTGCAAGGAGTAGCATTCTTCTAAATCTGGAAAGAAACTTTTCTATGCAGTCTAACTAGGGAGTTTACACCTCTGAAGACACTTTACGTTTCATGCAGGAGGTTGAGCATTCCTTATACTGCCTTACCACAAAACGGGTGGCATTCAACTGAGAATGGTTGGCAGGGAAATAATATGTAAACCAGGGACTGGGGTATTTCTTGAAAGTTCAATCACCTTCTGTGTTACCAAATTATGCTCTTTCATTTTAAGCTCTGCCCACAGGGATAAGTGCCCTCAGTATCTGGATACATCTTTAATTTTCCTTACTAGCTTTTAAAAAAGCTGTTAGAATTGACATCCCCTACACCCACACACCTTAACATCCATCTTAACACAACTATTTCATGGCACCTTTGCCTGGATGTTAAAAATGCAAATGAAATCGTTGTGCATTTCTGGAGTCATCTAAAAGCACCACCAATTTTCTAATAGAAAGCATCACATGATGATAGTTCTATATATTTCAAGACTCTTAGAACCCCTGGCCTCAAAATTCTTGCTTGGCTGTGTCCACCAATCCTAGGCTGTTATATCATGACTCTTATCCTCAACTTTTGCCTCTACTTTCACATTGAAAGATCAACCCCTCCGCCCAAACCAAACTTCAAAGTCTCAATAAATACCACTATTTTGTCCTGCTTCTGAGCTGCTTCTACAACTTTGTCAAGAGAAGTGTTCTTCCTCACTGAGGTAAGAATAATGTCAGTTTTGTCTTTTTTTTTTTTTTTAAGATTTTCTTTATTTATTCATGAGAGACACAGAGAGAGAGAGAGAGAGAGAGGCAGAGACACAGGTGGAGGGAGAAGCAGGCTCCATGCAGGGAGCCCGATGTGGGACTTGATCCCGGGTCTCCAGGATCACGACCTGAGCCAAAGGCAGAAGCTCAACCACTGAGCCACCCAGGCACCCAGTTTTGTCTTTTTAAAAAAGATTTATTTATTTATTTTTTTTAGTGGAGAGAGAGGGATAGAGAGAGAGAGAGAGAAAATCCTGAATCAGACTTCCCACTGAGCATGGAGCCCAACACAGGGCTGGATCCCAGGATCCTCAGGTCATGACCTGAACTGAAATCAAGAGTCAGCTGCTCAATTGACTGAGCTACTCAAGTACCCCTCAGTTTTGTCTTATTGATAGGTTGTTTTGTTGATATTTTGAGAAGTTAACTTTAACAGCATATAATAATAAAAAAAATTAGCCTGATTTATTTCCAATAGGAGTATCAAGGGAGGGCTGCAAGTATAACTATTTATAATTAGATATTGAAGGAATGAGAATTGATATTCAGACTCACAGAGAAGATCCTCCACTTCTATCTTCAAATATTAGGAATGGAGACAGATAAAGACTGAGGCTGGGGGTAGTTATTCTGTACCTGACACAGTGGGTTTTCTCATTTAATCCTTACAACGGAAGCACTTTTATTATCCCCATTTTACAGATGAGACAATTGAGGCTTAGAGATGTAAAGTTACTTGCGCAAGCTCACCTGGCTAGTAAGTGTCATCAGAAGTCTTTGAACCAAGCATTCTGACTCAAGTGACTGTGCTCTTAATCATGAGATTCACTATACTCTTTATGAGAGTTCAGTAATCCATAAGGGAAGACCAGTGCATAAATGAGTATGAAGCCACATGATAGTAGCTTTATAGGAGGAATTTACACAGTGCTGAGGTAGCATTAAATTAGTTTTTCCTAAGGGCAAGAAGGAAGGTTTCAAAAAAGGTGTTAGAGAAAAAATTATTCTGAAGCCTTTTAAAACAATAAGGAAAACTTTATTTGGGACTATTGCAATAGGAACATTACAAAAGGGGAGAGAGATTGTGCTCAGTTCCAAAAACAATAAGGACAAGTGGGAATTTACAGCCATCAAGGAGGCTGAGGGAGTCACTGGGTAGAAATTTACTAAGAGGAGATATGAAGAATGGGGGATTCTTGCTAAACTGATTTAATAGGATTGTTGCTGAAGGCAGGTTAGGGATTGATCAGATATCAAGAATAAGGATTCTCTCTCTAAATAAGCTGATTTAGGATTTTTGCTGAAATTAGACTTGAAAGAGAACTTCAACTACCTCCATTTTGACCTCAGTCTGTACTTTCTTTCTTTTTTTTTTTTTTTTTTTTTTTTAGTCTGTACTTTCTAATTAAGTTCTCTTTTCTCACCTATCTCTTAACTCAGGCAAAAGACCCTGCAGGCAAAACATCTCCTGCTCTGAAACTACCCCCTGAAGCAACAAGGATTGCCCTGAGCCAGCAGGACTCCAAAAGACCAACTCCAAGACAGTGATAGACCTGACCTTTACTGCCCACCTGTTTGAACCCACTGACCTTTGTCCCACATTTTCCTCGTAGAAACTGCAAGTATTTTCAGCACTTCACAGACGGTCTTTGAGACTGTCTACTGTCTTCCCGTGTTGGCCTCCCTGAAATAAATTCCTTTCTTGTTTCTCTGTGATTCGTCTCTCTGCCTTTAGACTTTGTCAGTGGTGAGAGGCAGAACCTGGTCTGTTTGGGGCTCCCATAGCCAGGTGCCCTTGCACCCTGTGCCCCAGCTACAGACTTGGCAAGGACAGACATAGAAGCTCACGGTTGAAGCCTAGTCAAAAAAGGGCTCAGGGATGCCTGGGTGGCTCAGTGGTTGAGCGTCTGCCTTTGACTCAGGGCGTGATCCTGGAGTCCCTGGATCGAGTCCCACATCGGGCTCCCTGCATGGAGCCTGCTTCTCCTTCTGCCTGTGTCTCTGCCTCTCTCTCTGTGTCTCTCATGAATAAATAAAAATCTTTAAAAAGGGGGGGGGGAGCTCAGAGGAACCTAAATCACTAAAGTTTGGTCAAGAGAGAGTCTTTGTCAAAGGAGACATATGATTTATTTGAGTAACAAGCTTGGCCAGCAGAAAAAGGGATGGGAGAGAAATTTTACATGGAGGGAGGGAGTAGTCATCTACAGTAGTGCTGTCCAGTAGAATTCTCTGCAGCGATGGAAATGCTTAATATTTGCACTATCTGACCTGGTAACCACTAATCATATGTGACTATCAAGCACTTGAAATGTGGCTATTGCAACTGCAAACTGGGTTTTTTTATGGAGTTTCGATTTATTTATTTATTTATTTATTTATTTATTTAACAAGAGAAAATCAGATTTAATAGCATACATGTGTACCTATGGGGAACCTGCACAGACATGGAAATTCCCTATCAAACTGAAATTTTGTTTTTCAAAAAGATTTCGTTTATTTATTTTAGACAGAGAGAGAGGGCAAGCAGGAGGAGGGAGTGAGGAGCAGGGAGGGAAAGAATCCCAAGCAGACTCTTTCCTAAGCATGAGCCTGACTTAGGGCTTGATCTCACTACCCTGAGATCATGACCTGAGCCGAAATCAAGAGTCTGATGCTTAACCGAGCCACCCAGGTGCCCCTCAAACTGAAATTTAAATCGACATATTTGATCACTGTCCTAGCTGGTACAGATCTACAGCATCTGGGTGACAGGGGTGTGGACTATGGGAAAGAGAAGAGGAAGGCAGCTGTAGGCTACCAGGTGTCCAAGCAACAGCAGCTGCTTACTTTTTACCTCTGCCCTCAGCTTCAACCCTGCCCAGCTCTACTCAGTAGCAATGACTCTGGCCTTTGGACTCTCAGCTCTATGAAAGAGGAGGATGAGAGAAATGTTTTCCTTGAAGCTCACTGTCTCTGTAACCACCTAAAACTCTGCAATTGGATACCTTATAAAGTATAGAAAGCTTCTATGTCCCGGTTTGAGAAGGAGAAGGATTGAATAATCATTGGAAAGAAGGAGAATACTAATGAGGTTGGGATGCTGTCAGGCTTTCACCATACGCAGGTCAAGTATGGTATTTTATGGGGTACCTGGGTGGCTCAGTGGTTGAGCGTTTGCTTTTGGCTAAGGTCATGATCCTGGGGTCCTAGGATTGAGTCCTGCATTTGGGCTCCCCATGGAAAGCCTGCTTCTCCCTCTGCCTATGTCTCTGCCTCTCTCTGTGTTTTTCATGAATAAATAAATAAAAATTTAAAAAGAAGTATGGTGTTTCATAAACGTCTGGAGTAACCAGACCTAGGTATGCCTCATATTAACCCCATGTTTCTTTGTTTCTTTCTTTCTCTTAAAATAGTTTATTCATTTATTTGTCAGAAAGAGAGAGAGATTAAAAAAAAAAAAGAAAGAGAGAGAGAGAGAGAGCACAAGTAGAGGGAGTAGCAGGTAGAGGAAGAAGCAGATTCCCCACCGAGCAAGGAGCCTGATGTGGGACTTGATCCCAGGATCCCAGATCCTGGCCCCAGCCAAAGGCAGACACCCAACCGAGCCACCCAGGTGTTCCTAACCCCATGGTTTCTAGAATGTATGGGCAAACCAAGTGACCTATTAAACACTGCAGGGGATGTTAATATTTAAAGGTGCTTTGCAGTGGTCCCTGTAAGAATTTTAGAGGGCTATCTTTGTTTTAAAAAATTACACTGGGCAGCCCGGGTGGCTCAGTGGTTTAGCACTGCCTTCAGCCCAAGGTGTGATCCTTGGAGACCCAGGACTGAGTCCCATGTCGGGCTCCCTGCATGGAGGCTGCTTCTCCCTCTGCTTGTGTCTCTGCCTCTCTCTCTTTCTCATGAATAAATAAATAAAATCTTTTTTAAAATTACACTAAATAAAGTAAAATTAAAAAAGAGAGTGAGAGAGAGACATTTCATAATACCACCCATATTTTCAAAATTGTTCTCTATAGAGAAAAATGTAGGACACCTTTCCTTGATTAGCTGACTTAAACTGATTCTATGGGAATTATTTTACAACTCTGTAAATTGTAGGTAACTGATAGGCAAGGAATTCCTGCTTGGTCTGATAGAGGTTTGACTATTTTCCCTCCTTTCCTTGTGTGTGTGTGGGTGGGGGGGGGAAGCAGTTTTGTATCCTCTTACAATTTCTTTCAACATTCATTTTCTCAAATTGTGCTGCCTTTTTGGAACCAGCTGAACATCTGACTATCTGACCAGTTCCCTTACTGACTGAGTTACATAAAATCTTTAACATGTGTACATTTTCATATCTGGAAGAGAGTCATGATTTGCCCCCTTTTGGGGAAAATTCTCTTAACATTTCTTTCAGTTTTTTTTTTTTTTAAAGATTTATTTATTTATTCATTCAGAGAGAGAGATAGGCGGAGAAACAGGCAGAGGGAGAAGCAGGCTCCGTGCAGGGAGCCCAACGAGGGACTCAATCCTTAGTCTCTAGGATTACACCCTGGGCCGCAGGCGGCGCCAAACCGCTGCACCACCGGGGCTGCCCTCTTTCAGTTTTTTATGCATACAAATATGTGTTTGACACAATTATAGTCATAGCTTTTACAGTTTTTTTTTCTTACAGCTTTTAGGTCAAACACTTATGTTTATTGGTATAAACTTCCTGATTATTGGTTTCTTTCTTTTTTTTTTTTTTTTTGGTTTCTTTCTTAATAAGTGATTCTATTATAATTTACTTCACCATTCTCTAACCATTGAATATTTAAATTATTCATTAAATAGTTTTCAAAAAAAAAAATAAATAGTTTTCAAAAAGCAAAGATTCTATGTGAATTTAACTGCATGTATGTCTGGATTATATATTACTATTTTTTTTCACCATATAAAATGATATCACTGTGCAAGAAAGAGGACCTCCTATTATTATACTCATTTTGTACACATACATATTGTTTGACCCACCAAAAATAAGTGTTTTTTTTTAAAAGATCTTATTTCTTTATTTAAGAGATAGAGAGAGAGAGAGACAGAGCATGAGCAGAGGAGAGGAGGCAGGAGAGGGAGAAGTAGACTCCCTGCTGAGCAGGGAGCCTGATGATATGATATGGGGCTGGATCCCAGGACCCTGGGATCATGACACTAGCTGAGGGCAGACACTTAACCGACTGAGCCACCCAGGCACCCCCCAAAATAAGTGTTAACAGGAAATGTATGCTCCAAGCTCTTTGAAGATAAACAGGCAACTTTGATCTGATGGCAGAGGGTCCTTCTGCTACACATAGCAGATGTATTAGGGCATGTGTCTGTGTGGTTCCCAAGGCACCCAGAAAACTGCTTTGCACACAGGAGGTGTTCAAGTAATGTGCCTGTGACTTCACATGCAGGAGGGCACTTTTTATGGAACTTGCTTCTAAGATTCACCACACCAAGGAGAGGAAGCCCTGAATACAACTATGAACAGCTCCTTTCAGGGTAAGCTGTTTTCCCCAGAAGGAAAAGGGAAGGATGAGGAAGGACAAGATAATGACAGAAGCCTGGAAGCCCCATTGCTCGTGGACAACTGGCCCCATTCCCAGGGGCTCTGTTGGCCCCATCGATAGATGTCAAAACGGGGGAACTCAAAAGAGGTGCTGAGCAGCAATCTCTGCTTCTATCTCAGCAGTAACAGTAATAAGAGTATGTGAAGGAGGAAGTAGTGGTCTCTGTGAGCCCACTCACTGCAAGGCCTTGGTCAAGCCACTACATTTTTCTGGGCCTCAGTGTCCTCTTCTAAATGCAAGGGAAATACCAGGTTGTAAGAGCTTTTCTGATTTAACCAGAATTCTGATTCTGTGATTGTACATACTTCCACAACACTCCCTCATACCTTACAGACTTTAAAAAAAAAAAAAATCTGGTATATGAAAATAAAGATCTTCTAGGAATCTTTGTTTCATTTCTACTCCTTAGCCTGTCTCTGGTACATATACCAAGACTTTCTTTGACTGCACAGACAGAAGCAGGACTCTCTTTTTTTCCCATTAACTACTTAGGGAAAGAGTCCCAAACTGAGAAAAAGAGTCTGTGCATCTACTGTCAGGCAAACAACATTCTGAGGATTTTATTATTATTATTTTAAAGATTTTATTTATTCATGACAGCCACAGAGAGAGGGGCAGGCTTCCTGCGGGGAGCCCGATGCAGGACTCGATCCCAGGACCCCGGGATCATGACCTGAGCCAAAGGTAAACATGCAACAACTGAGCCACTCAGCTGCCCCTTGTTATTGTCTTATTATTTAGACAGGTAGGTGCCTTACGAACAAAAAGACAGTGAAAATAAGTTTCATACCTGTGTCCTATAGTCCTTCTTGCACAGTTTTGCCTGAGTTGGAGCTCAGAGGAGGGGACGTGGTCCCAATTATCTGACTGCTAGAAGGGAGACTCCCAACACACTACCTCAAACTTTCACACCCAGGCCCAGAAAAACCCTCAGTGTTTGCCTCAGGGGTTTTTCTTGTATTTTTTTTCTTTTTGAGATTTATTTATTGGGATCCCTGGTGGCTCAGTGGTTTAGCGCCTGCTTTCGGCCCAGGGCCTGATCCTGGAGTCCGAAGATGGAGTCCTGCATTGGTCTTCCCACATGGAGCCTGCTTCTCCTTCTGCCTGTATCTCTGCCTCTCTCTCTCTTTCTGTGTCTCTCATGAATAAATAAATAAAATATTTTTTAAAAAATAAGATTTATTTGGGAGGGAAAGGGGGGATGGAAGGATAGGGAGAATCTTAAGCAGACTCCCCACTGAGCACTGAGCCTCACATTAGCCCCAACCCTGAGATCATGACCTCAGCTGAAATCAAGAGTCGGACACTTAACCAACTGAGCCCCCCAGGTGCCCCAGCCATGGCCTCGGGGATTTTTCTGTTTTGGGTTTGCCTGACACAAATCACTGATGCTTTCTGATTTCCTGGCTGTCACTCTGGCCCTGGAGGGGTGCCTGACAGGATTGAAGCCTGCTTTGCTTTACAGTGGGGGCAGCTCTACTGTTCACCCCATGTTTGTTCCTGTCATCACCCCTGAAAGGACAGGGGTGCCAGGCTCTGGCCTATTAGCTCCTGCGGCAGCCAACCCTCTCATAAATAACCGGTTGTCAAGGATTTTAATGGAAACCCTCTGGAAGCTGTAAATCTTTGTTGCTCTCTCCTGCATCCTTTCCCTCATTTCCATCACAATATCACTCCAGAGGGACCTGAGACCTAAAGCCGGAGCTTGGCAGAGCAGATTGGTAGGACACAAGGGAAAGAAAGAGACGGGATGGGGGAGGGAACAGAGCTGGGACAGTTGGTCTTAGGGAAGCATCTGTTCCCGGCCAGTTGATGATGGTCACCTGAGCCTCCTGGGCTCTGAAGAGGGGGTGGGGCAACATAGCCCAGGGCCACCTGGAGGGAAGGGAAGGGGGAAGAGGAAGAGGATAGGATGGCAGAGAGGCTTCTGGAAGAGCAGCAGATGGGCCGTTGGTTCCACCTCAGACCCTCCAGAGTGTATTTAAGCATCATGAACCAGACTTTCATTGTCCACTTGGGGCTAAGCCATGCCTTTGCCTCTAGGTTCCTGCCTGGGAAGATCAGCAGGTAAAAGAGCAGTGTCCTGTGCTGGGAGGAAAAGTTCTTCCAACTTAGATCCAAAAGGCCACAGTTTATTTATATGCATATGAGAGCACTCAGCAATGAGTAACTGTCCAAATAGCTAGGCATAAAGTCTTATTATATACCAGTTTTACAAGGGGGTGGGAGTTAGGGCCTCAAAATGGGCTTCTGATGAGACTTGATTACATAATTTTTAGAGTGTCCATGTGTCCAAGGACAGAGCCTGCCCGATTGGAGATCTCACCCAGGAATATGGAGTGGTATATGAGGGCTGATTGTTGTAAAGCTCTGTTTTATTCACATAAGGGATCACAGGCCAACATGAAGTCCCAAGCACACATTGAACACCATGTTCATAATGCATCTGCCAAAAGCTTACAACCTCTAGGAAACTTTCCTGAACTCTACATCAGCGAGGATATTGCCCCTTCCATTAGTCTTTTTGACTAGAGCTTTTCTGAGAAGGGCCTGTCTCTCCTTATATGTCTCCCCTCAACTGCAGGAAGAGAGCTCTATCCTAAGAGAGTAACGATGCATAGTCCTACCCAACTCTTACTCATTGGAACTAAACAATCCTATTTTACATGAGCAGCTGCATTCAGTATCATCAATTCAAACATCTGGAAATCTCCAGAAAGAGCGGGATGGATATAGGCAACAAGAATCTTTGGCTCAATCCATAAGAGAGTTTCCTAAAAATACTATAGTTCAGGAATGTTAGATCGATCCTTTGGCCTTTCACCAATCCTGAATTAACTCAGGCAGAAACAGTTCTACCAGCTGCCAAGCCTTTGCAGGCGGTCTGGGACACAAGTCTGCGCTCAGACAGGTGGAAAGGGGAGGAAACCACAATTATTTGAATCCACTCACTACTCTGATTCCCCATCTGCCAGAGGTAGGTCAAAGCGTCGCTGTGAGAAGCCAAGACAAGACCTCAGAGCCCCGGGGGGCTCTGTCTCATGGGCCAGGTCAGTAGAAGGGCCACGACCCCGCCACTCTCTGAGATGTCATGATTCAATAAGCCAGAGCGGTTCTTTGTAGGTTTGAGATTAGCTACTTCGCCGTTAGAGAAGCTAAGCCCAGAGAGGTGATGTCAATTGCCCACATTACACATGCCTGAGGCCTCGACTTGGGGGCTCAATCCGTGCCTCTGCAGGGCTCCCCCTGGTCCTGGTTTGAGCTATGTACCCTCCCCAGAGGGCCTGAGTACCGGCTTTAGCGCTCAGCTTCCCCTTCGCAGCCACTGGAGCTGCCCAGGCGGACGGTTGGAGTCCGCTCGGCCCCGAGGCTCCGGCTGCGCCTGCGCACGACGTCCCGGCGCCCCGACGGAGCGGGCCGGGAGGGCGGGGACCCGCGCTGGCCCAGCGGTAGCGGGGCCCCGGGGCGCCGGGAGCGCGGCCCAAGCGTCCTCTGCGTCTCCCGGGACGACGTCGGGCGCTGCCCTCTCAGAGCGCAGGGGCGGTTAATTGGATTCGGGACGGAGCGGGGGCACAACAGCCTGCCTCTGGGGCCAATCGAAGACCTAGAAAGTCCTATATGCAAATAAACCTATGACGGCTGAACGCACCCCAAGTTAGGAGGAGCGGGGGTTGGGCTTAGTGTTGTCCGGCAGCCAATGGGAGCTTAACCCTTTGAGGAGGGGGCCAGCAGGTGTGGTTGCGAGCGGTCCGGGCGGCAGAGCCGGGGCAAGACCGGGGAATAGGAATCGCGGGTAAGAGTCCCCCAAACCTGGTGCCGGCCCCAGATCGTGGCCTTCCAGTGCTCCCCGCTGAAACCCGGTTCGCCCTACCCCCAAAATCCCCCTCGATGCCCACTTCCCCAGGGCTACCTACCCCCTCGGCCCTCCCCGGTGGCGCTCTACCAGCAAAGCCGCTCACCCTCCGGGTCCCTGCTCCCCCTTGGCGTGGTAGCTCATCTCTTCCCAGCCCCATACTCGCGTTCACCTCTGAAATACCCTCTCTCTTTATCATCCTCAAGACTCCGATGCCAGGACCTTGCCACACGCCAACTTTTTTTCCCTAGCTCCATATTCCCTCCTGTCCCCACTTCCCCTCATTTCCTGCCTTCCCTCGAGTTCCCAAACCTAGTGTGCCCCGGGGAGCTGTCCCTTAGATCCCTGGGAATCGCAAAAGGATTCCTCCTTCCTCATCACTGGGTCCTTCTCCTGATCACCTTTCTTCCTTTAAGTGGAGAAGTCTTCCAGGGAGAGAGACTCTTCTGTTTTGGATTGCCAGCCCAGCCCTCTGCAAATAAATACACCTACCCCTCTTTTCCAACCCCCCTCCCCCTTCTGGTTATTATTTCTCACCTCCCGAAGAATTCTTCTGGGCTTGAGGAATGTCCTCCTTTGGGATTTGAATTGTAGGAAAAATGTAACTTCCATTTTGGGGATGAGGTGGGAAGGGAGCTAACCCTACTGTTCTATTTTCCTTTTATAATACAGCTTTTATTTTGAACCAAGCACTGCTTTAAGAGCATTATAAATATTAACTAATTTAATCTTTAAAATAATGCCACAAGGTGGATATTATTATCCTCGTTTTACTAATGAGGAGACCGAGGAACAGAGAGAGGCTCAGTTTCTCATCCACAGTCATCTGCCAGTAAGTAGAGCTGGGATTTGGATCCAGATCCATCAGTCTTTGCTGGAGATGCACTGAATGTTTTGTAGAAAATGGCTGGGCATGAGTCGGCCCTGAAAATTGCATCTTCCTCTCAGTTTTTAGCAGAATGAAAAATGTCACCTGAGTCAGCAAGATCCTTAGTGTTTCCAGGGAATGTGGCCATTCTCAGCACTTCTTACTGTCCAGTCCTTGAGCAGTTGAGCACCCCTATCCTTCCTTGTTACTCAATGTCTTTCTAAGAACTCACTCAGTCCCTGTTCTGAAATTTCAAGGGTAGCTAGAATGAAAAGCCAAAAGGCCATGAAAAGCATCTTAGTTTACTCTGCCTGCATCAAAACTCAAAGCACCATTCTAGATGTGAAGTCTTTATCTTCTTGGTGGACCAGTAATCATAGAAAAGCTTTAAACTTTAAACATGCTCTACTATCTGTTCTTAATCAATCATCAAATGATTCTTTCCTCCAGTTTATTGACCTTGCATTATTATTGTATTAATTCAGCCTTGCAAAAGAAAGCAATAAATATTTTCCATGCTCTGCAGCACCTCTGGGAATAAGAAGAATAGTCAACATGTACTCTTTGGAAGTGGAAATGGACTATGGTCCCTCCTTTGAGATTTCCGAAATAACCTGCCTTGTGTTTGCATGAAGCTATCCCAGGGTGCATTCCCTCCCCCTGGTGGCCAATGTAGTGCATTTTCATGCTGTCTAACCAGGGTTTGGTTGGCTTTTTCTGGCTTGGAAGATCCAAGATCAAACCCCACACTAAAATGGAAGGAAACTTCAGCTGCCTCTTAGTAAGTGATTTAAAGCCACATCTTTGGGGGTGCCTAGGTGGCCCATTCGGTTAAGCATCTGATTCTTTTTTATTTTTTCCTTTATTTTATTTTATTTTTGAAGCAGGTTCCATACCCAGCGTGGGGCCCAAGATGGGACTTGAACTCATGACCCTGAGATCAAGACCTGAGCTGAGTTCAAGAATCAGATGCTTCACTGGGTGGCTTAGTCAGTTGAGTGTCTGACTCTTGATCTTCCATACTGGCCTACTTAAAAAAAAATATATATATATATATATATATATATATATGAAATAAAGTCACATCTCTGACTGCAGAGGCCCTTATACTACAGTGTATGTATAGCTCAGGATGCTGGCAGCCCCTTTCATTCTTTTGTATTTTCCTTAGGCCTTGTCTTTAGCATTTATTGGCTATCCTCCTTTGATTCCTCAAGGCTGCAAAACTACTTTTGATAACCAAATTATTGGGCAGAAGAGTGGGTGGGAACCCCCGGGTTAGCAGGGAGTGGCTGCTGAGACTGGCAAAGAGAATTCTGGCTGGTAGAGTAAGATAAACCTTGAGAGGTTCTGGGAGAAGCAGCTTTTATTCTAACTCATTGCTGCTTGGGGGCCAGGGATGTGCTAAAAGAGGACAGGTCAGTCCAGATGTCAATGAGGCTGGACCTCTGGCCTAAAGGAGAGAAATGATCTTGGCATACAAAAAATGTTCCCTCTCTCTTAATGCTTCTACAAGGAAAATAACACAAGAGCAACTGTCGCTTGGCTCCAGTATCAGGGTCACCATAGGGACAGGATGGGGAAAGACTGAAAAATATCTAAAGAGGGAGCCATTACTTGGCTCTGGGGGATTACTGGCATGAAGCAATGGGAACCCATTTTTCCAAAAGAAATGGAAATCTGGATTTTTATGAGAAATTGATATTGTCTAGTTATTGGCAACTACTTCTATTTCAAACCATCACCACAACACACTGACATGGGCCAAGCGAACACTTCTGCAGGCTAGATTCAGCACGCAACACATGTACCCCCTATCCCCACCCCGACAGAATTTGAGCAAGATATTCTCTGTCAGTGAGCCTTTGAGATAAGTCAACGGGATTTAGTGTTGGGGGTGAAATAGGAAGGAAAGGACCGGGGGAAGAGAAAGCTAGGTGGACAAAGGCAAAGCAAAAATAGACGCATGTAGCATTGACTGCTCTCCACCATCTTGCACCTGACTCAGGTACCGGTCAAGGGACTCTTGTATCACAGCCTAGAATCCAGGGAAGGTAGGTGAGAATGCCACGGTAACCCGTTCCTTGAGAAGTACTCAGGCTCCGTTCCTTGGTCTATGCGCTTGGGTCCCTCTTGTCGTGCAAAACTAACAGATTTTGATCTTTTTGCCATTGTTTTTCTCTTTGAGGTAGGCGAACAGCGGCAGCTATGACTTGTTCCTACCACATGGGCAAGGACTCGAAAAAGAGCAAAGGCAACTCACAACTCCAGAGGCCGAATTCAGGGTCAGTTTTCTCTCCTCCAGTTAACATTAACCTTTAGGTAAACGGAGCCACTCCTCCATGGCTGGGTAAACAGAGGCCATTGTGGAGGGCTCGGGGAGTAGAGTTGGCCGTTTACCTGAAATCAAGGGAGCAGGTTGAGGTCAAGATTTCATGGACCTTAGTCCTCTTGAACAAGAATGTGCCTATTCACTGGGAAAAATGGACTTCCAAGACCCAGGTGCCCTTGGTCTGTTGTGCTGAGTATGACTTTTTCTCCCCCAGCTCAGGTGTCACCATAAAGGGGCTTGACTGTAAGGGGCAGTCCTCTTCAGCAAAGAGAGAAACCAGTTGTGATCTTTGGATGACTTAATAATGCTGCCCTTCCTCTTGGCAATGGTTATGAGCATTTGGTGCAATGGTGTATGTGATGACTCTTTGAAAGACATAAAGAAGTACACTCCTCTAAGGGCTTATTATGAAGTTATTCATAGGTAGGCTCCCAGTTAGAGCTCTCCACTCCCCAGTTTGGTTTGGGATAGAGGCAGAAAGATGTGGAAGGATGCAGTAATGTTAAAAACATGGCCCATAAGATACAAAAAGTTGTCTAGAATTAGCAAGTTTGGGTATGGAGGAAACGTGATTCCCATGAGATGTCTGGTGGGTCTGCTGTTACCACGTATTGCTGATAGTAATCCAAACTGTTGGAGTCCCTCTGGGAAACAACATGGCAAGATAGATAGATAGATAAACTAAAACAAAAACAAAAGCTATATAATTTTTATATTAACCTAGTAATCCTGGTTCTGGATATATATCTTAAGAAAAATAATCCTCAAGATGTAAAAGGCCTTCTGTACATGGAAGTGCACATTTTAGAGCTATTAATGTAATAGCAAAATTGGAAGAAACTTACATTGCCAACATTAGGGCAATGGTTGGTTAAATTCAGGCACATTCCTTCTGTGCAGCATTATTACACCGCCATTAAACACTGGAAACATATAAGCTTTGTTACCAGCAAAAGGATGTTTCTTTTTTTTTTTTTTTAAGATTTTATTGATTGATGAGAGAGACACACACACACGGAGAAGCATAGACATAGGCAGAAGGAGAAGCAGGCTCCTTGTGGGGAGCCTGAAGCAGGACTCCTTGATCCCCGGGATCCCTTGGACCCTGGGATCATGACATGAGCCAAAAGCAGACGCTCAAAACACTGAGCCACCCAGGTGCCCCAGGATGTTTCTGATATGATATGAAGTCGGGGGAGATAAGCAGATAGAAAATTGTTTCTAAAAAAAAAAGAGTAAAAGAAAATTGTTTCTATATTATGGTTACAATTATAGACGAATAATTATGCTTAGAAATTAATAATTAAAGAGAATATGCAAAAGGGACAAAGTTGCTATACTAGGGTAGAAAAGCCACAGTGATTTCCCACTTTATCCTTTTCTAAACTCCCTTTAAAAAAATAAATAAACTCCCTTTAGTGTTTTATTTTTCATTATAATAAATTATAATGAAGATATTACTATCTTTTAAAAACCGAAGAGTTGAGGGAAGAACAGATAGTAAGTAGCAAGGGCATCAAAGGACAGGGGTGGCAAGAGTGAGGAGGAAGAGGTTGGCAGTGTTTTGGAGGTACAGAGGAGGAGGAGCTCCAGAAAGTTGGCTTTATGGTCACAGAAGCCCTGGATGTGAAGGAGATGGATCAGTTAATTGGATCTGGGCTGTTCTAGGTTACCCAAAGTCACACTAAGCATATTCCCTAAGGATTATTGAATCAGAAGCATTAAAAACCATTAAAAGAATTTGATATTTGAAATCTCAAGCAAACAACAAAGAAATCATCATGGGAATAGGGGAGGGACAAGACCTTTGCTGGACCTTGTTATCGGTGTTTTACCATTTGGTGTTGTTTTTGTGTTGAATTGCATGGTGTGGGAGACACTAGCTTTTTCTGTGGTTGGGATCACTGAAGGTCTCCTATGGCCCTAGGCTTGAATTGTGTTAAGTCAGCTACCTATTGACCCCATGCTCCACGAGCTACCTTTGCATTCACCATCAGCAGCAGGTTGGGGGTAGGAGGTTCAGTGTAGTGTCAAAACAGTTAACAGACCTCCTCAGAGTCCCTCATCTGCACCCACTGGGACTAACTTCTGTTGGGAAGGCTTAGGGCTTGGTTCTGAGGCTGTCTCCAGACACTCACTCATTTCACTAAGATTGTTTACCAGGTGGTGCCATGCATAGCATCTCAGCCTGCTCCTGCAAATCCCAGGAGGACAAAACCAAAGCCTGGATTGGCTGAGTGAGTCCCTAAGGGCAGAGTCTCCAAGGGCAAAAGGTAGAATGAGTTCTCTCCCTGAGCCTGCACCAACCTTGGAGGTGGGGTGGCATTTTCTAAACTGCAATCCTTCCTTGGTCTCAGAGCGGGTCTACCACCCACATGAGCAAGGGAGGGGGTCCCCCTGCAGGCCGATACAAGTCACTGCTGCTCCCTCTGCTCTCTCCCCAGGGTGGGCAGGGATTTCCCCAGAGCCTCCTCCCAGGCTAGGGAGATGCTTCAGTGCCTGTCTTTGGAAGGTGAGGAAGGAGCAGATTCAGAAGTGCGAGAAGACAGTTCCCAAGACGATCTGAAAGAAATCATCACCCTGGCTTTCGTGAGCGAGGACACTGGGGTGCACGAGGGGCTTCAGAATGCCCAGCAGCAAGGCAAGAAGAAGAGGAAGAAAAAGAGGTTAGGACTGAAAGATAAGGAATGGGAGTCCACATTGTTGGGAGCAGAAGGGACCTGGAAGGGAGGGGGCCTTGGCCACTAATGAGAGGTTAAAGAGATGCTGTGTGCTCAAAATCACACCCCCATTCAGGTGTATGGGAAGAACCCACCTGATGATCAGTTTTATAGAATCAGATAATGGTGTGTGTAATCTCCAACCACACCCTGTCCTAATCTTCATTCCTTTTTTTTTTTTTTTTAAGATTTTATTTATTAACTCGTGAGATGCACAGAGAGAGGCAGAGACACAGGCAGAGGGAGAAGCAGGCTCCCTGTGGGGAACCTGATGCAGGACTCGATCCCAGGACCCAGGGATCACGACCTGAGCCAAAGGCAGACACCCAACCACTGAACCATGCAGGTGTCCCACTAATCTTCATTCCATATGTGTTTAGAATGCTTTTTTTTTAAAAAAAAGATTTTATTTATTTATTCATGAAAGATACAGAGACAGAGAGAGGCAGAGACACAGGCAGAGGGAGAAGCAGGCTCCATGCAGGGAGCCCGATGGGAGACTCGATCCCGGGACTCCAGGATCACGCCCTGGGCCAAAGGCAGGCGCTAAACCACTGAGCCACCCAGGGATCCCCCTCCCCTTTTTTTAACTGTGTGGAGAAAGATAATTTAATTTCCTTGTTTTAAGGAAGTGCTTATTGTCCTGGGAACTTAGTACATTTTAAAGATAATGAAGCTGATGCTGACTTCTTAGGATCTGCCTGTGGCTTCTGCCTTTTAGTTCCTACTTACTATTCTGTCAAACCTGGTTCCTTTTGGGGACAATGAGTTACTCCTCAGACTCATTGTTGTCTGAAAGTTTGTCCACTTTCTAACTCACAACTTCCTTTTGTGGGGGGCAAGAGGAGGGAGACCATGAAGTAATTTGGCCCAAGAGATTTTCTTTTTCTTTTTTTTTTTTTTTTTTAAGATTTTATTTATTTATGCATGAGAGACACAGACGGAGAGAGAGGCAGAGACACAGGCAGAGAGAAGCAGGCTCCATGCAGGAAGCCTGATGCGGGACTTGATCCCTGGTCTCCAGGATCACACCCTGGCCCAAAAGATTTTCACTTCCTGTTCCTGATGGGCCGCTGGAGCAAAAGGATTGAAGAGGTGATGATATTCATATGGAGCTGAAGCAGAATTAGTTATGACCCCAATACAGAATTCCTACCCTGTGGACAGGGTACCAGTTGAGTCTGCCTTCTGCCTCTCTGCAACCCTTTGGATTTGTGTCTTCAGTTAGTGGGGTTCATCAAACCAGGATTAGTGTGGCAGAGTGGGTTTCATGCAGCCTCGCCCAGGACCGGATGCTTCTGGGTGTGGTCACTTGTTCTGGCAAGTGTGTCTGTCTCTGTCTTGCTTTCCTTTTTCTCTTTTCCAGATGATTGGTGATCGATCTCTCCACCTGCCGATATGAGAGTGGTGAGCACTTGCATTCAAGGGATCCATGATGGGGACCAGGGGATTACCCCAAAGGGTTGGGAAGGGTCACTCTTGTATATTCTTGAGGATGAAAAGTGGGTGTCTTCACATCCCATTGTTTCCTTCATCTAGCTGGATTAACTATTTGAAGAAGTTGGGAATCTTATTCCAAGAAAATATGGGTTTTGACCACAGTTGGTGTATATTTCAGCTCTCTGTAGTTCTCATATAGGGTTCTTTGGGAATCTGATTGTAGAGAAGGCAGTTGTTGCTCCTTGCTAGAGCATAAGTTAGAGATTAGCAGTCCACAGACTGAAAATGACCTACAGACCTACATTGTACTACAGAGCAGTGTTGTCATTATATGGATTTCAAATCAGAATGTTTTAGGCTAGTCCTGACTCCTCTGGGTCACTGAAGGCACTTCTGGTTTTCCAGGTCCTTGAAGACATTTGAGTTTGTGTTGGAGTCAGCTCGCAGTTACTAATGCTAAGAGGGTCAGGGGAAGAAGGCTGTGATAGCATATATGTGGTTTTGAAAATCATTGTATGCTTTTTTCTTTTTCTGTCAATTTATCTTCTAATTAAGCTTGGCTCTGGCTGATGTTAAGTTTAGGTTTATCTTCCCTGAACATTCTGTGCTTAGTATTTGGAGGAAAGCCAGAATTCTACTTCCTGGTAAGGGGAAGCAGTGCGGATAAAACATTCTTCCCAGATAACCTGCTGTGGGGTTCACTGGGTATTGGCTGTATGCCTCAATAGCTCTTCATGTTCCTTTCTTGGCAGTGGTGAGGTCAGGCCGGGCAAGATGGCTTCCAGGCCCAATAAGCTGAGGTGTCTCTCTTCAGCATGTGGTCTGAGAGCACCTAGAAACATAACCTCCCCACCCCACATTCCTCCCCCACTTCCTGGACTAACAGGCCTTTCTTTTTCCAACTCCATGGCAGTGCGTAGGGCTGCCCAGAGATATGGCCTTCGAGAGGGAGGGGAAACCAATGACTGGACTCTCTACTGGACGGACTACTCTGTGTCGCTGGAGAGGGTGATGGAAATGAAAAGTTACCAGGTATCTGGGCAGAGCTGGTCCTCCGTATAAGGGTGACATCTACTCAGTGGGTCCCTACTTTTTGGACTGTCCCCTGAGGGGATCTCCTGGGTACTCCATGGCCCCTGTTGTTCATGAATTTTGCCTTCCTTTGCAGAAAATCAATCACTTCCCTGGGATGAGTGAAATCTGCCGCAAGGACTTGCTGGCCAGGAATATGAGCCGCATGTTAAAGATGTTCCCTAGGGATTTCCACTTTTTCCCTAGGACCTGGTGTCTTCCTGCTGAGTGAGTGCCTACCTGTGTTCCCTTCTATGCCACCCACCCCCAATTTACATTTCCCGCTTGCTCCTCATTCCCCAGTGCTACTTCCCTTCCCAGAGGATCTCCCATCTCTCTCTCCTTTTCAGGAAGAGGAGGGATAAAGGGTGTGTCCAAGGTTAAGAGAATACAAGGCTCTGCTATAAAAGAATCAGATGACATTTAGGGGCTGGGTGCCTTGGAACCCGTGCCTGCAGTTGGGATGAGAATTTGTTCTGACCCTGAAATCTGTTGATTTTGAACTTGTTCCAGCTTCTTAACTGTGCAGTTTCTGAATTTTTAAGGACCGTGAGCACTTCTGGAGGGAGTGAGATAATGGTTAGTGCCCAGATTAGGAGTAGGGAGGGACACCTGACCTCTGTTCCATGGCAGAAGCATGGATGGCAGCCAGCCTTTCCCTGTCTCCTGCCTCGCTTTATCCATCTTGAAACTGAGCATCCATTCTTAGTATACAAAATGCTCTGGACCGTAGCACCAAGAAACAGAAGAAATGCGAGATGACATGATTGTCACCGGGGTACAGTCTGGTCTTTGGGATGAGGAGAGGGGGTGCAGAGAAGCATTGCCATTGGAATTATATTCACATGACAAGAATCCCACTCTGTCCTCTGCACTCACTGCTTTTCAAAACTAAGAGCTCCAGGATTCCCAGACTTCCCGAGTCTGGAAAGTTTTAGGACTTAATAGCAACTTAGAAGGAAACATACTTGCCTTCAGTCACCTCCAGATTTCATGGCCACTGAGGAACATTGCAGTGAAGTGACTTCTCCAGTGATCTCGATGCAAATGAGTTCAAATGCAAAACAAGAAGTGGAGCAAGCCTGAGATCTAGAATGCATTAAAGTGGTTTCTTTCTTCTGAATATACTTTCTACAGAGTATATTCGAGGACAGTATTTGTGCTTTGATACTCTGGCTGGAGTGGGGGTGTTCCTGGGGAAGAGCTGCAGCCTGGAATAGAGGAAGAGACTGGTGTATCCAAGGTCACAACACTTGTCAGGGCTTGTGCCCCACACAGAAGTCCACGTCTCCTGTCTGCAAACCTAGAAAGTCAAAGTACTTGGATCACAGCTACCTTCATGGGCCATGCAACATGTATCAGCACCTTGCCTGTCTGTTACATAATTAACCACTGTACAAAACAGGTGTCATTATCCTCATTGTGTAGAAAGTGGAATTTAGGCTTAAATAGGTTAAGTCCTTGCAGAGGGTCACACAGCTGGTAAGTGGTGTAGCCTGGGTTTAAATCCAGGCCTGAGTTCCCTCCAAAGCCCACCCTCTCTCCACCATGTATCCACGTGCATGGCTGTTTCTCTTCTTGCCAGTTGACATGTCTGTCAACTCTGGGGCTTTGTCACATGAGATAGCTTTAGTGGTTTTTTGGTTTTTGGTGGTTTTTTTTTTAAATAAAGAGCTAGGCTTCCTTTTCACTGCTCCCTCCACTAAAGGTGTATCTCGTTCCCTCCCTGCTGCTCTGGTAGCTGGGGGGATTTGCAGAACTACAGCAGGTCAAGAAAAAATAAGACATACATTTGTAAGCCGGATTCGGGCTGCCAAGGGAGAGGTATATTCATCACCCGGACAGTGAAAGATATCAAGCCAGGCGAGGATAAGATCTGTCAGCTCTATATTTCAAAGGTACTTCTTCATCATGGTCATTTATTTCTCGCTCATAGCAACCTCAGCTCTAGCTCCTCCGCACCAAGGGCAGTGAGGGAATGAGGCGGGGGGGGGTTGGGGTGTGTGCGTGTCAAAGCTGAGTCCGGTCTTCTGCCTTAAAAGTTGTCAGACCAAGCCTTCTTTTTTTTTCCCTAAAGATTTTATTTATTTATCCATGAGAGATACAGAGAGAGAGAGGCAGAGACATAGGCAGAGGGAGAAGCAGGCTCCCTGTGGGGAGCCCGATGTTGGACTCGATCCCAGGACCCCAGGACTGTGACCTGAGCTGAAGGCAGAAGCTCAACCATTGAGCCACCCAATTTCCCCAGACCAGGCCTTCCGACCAGGGCTGTGACATGTGTCTGGGCCAGAGCATCCCTCACCCTTGTACCCTTGTAGCTGGTCTGGCCTTAGTAGGCTGGCCTGTCACCTCTAACAGATGACAGCTAGAGGGCACATTTGGTCTGTGGATGCCCCATTTCATTTAGGAGAGGGTAATAGTCCTGGAGGGTTCATGGTAACCAGCCTTCCTCCATGGCTGGAGGTCAGAAGTCACAGTGGTATAGCTTACCGCAGGGGGGAACCCTCTAGAAGTATGTGTGGACTGGAAAGGACTGGCCAGCATTGTAGGAAACACTTTTGCAGAGCTGCCATGTAATACAGCCCTCGATGGTGACACATGTCCTTCATCACAGGACTTTTAATTTTTAAAAAAATATTTCTTCATTTGAGAGAGAGAGAGTACGCACACAAGCAAGGGGAGCAGCAAAGGGAAAGAGAGAAGCAGGCTCTCGCTGAGCAGAGACCCCGATGTGGGACTCAATCCCAGGACCCCAGGATCATGACATGAGCCAAAGGCAGACACTTAACCAACTGAGCCACCCAGGGGCCCTATCACAGGACTTTATAATGTTATTTTGTTTGGTTGCCAGGAGATCTCTGGGAGGAGGTTACTTGTGCTGCAGGAAACTGAGGCACGGTGTAGTTTAGTGACTCCCACGGGTCAAGTCACCTTGTCCTCGTCCCCTACCCCAGCCCAGCCCGTACTCTGTAGTACCAAGACCAAGACAAGGCACTAATATTCAAGACTGAATCTCTCCTCGGAAGCTTACATGACTTCTCTTCCCTCCTCGTAGCCCTTTATTATTGATGGGTTCAAGTTTGACCTCCGGATTTATGTTCTGATGACATCCTGTGACCCTCTCAGGATTTTTGCATACAAGGAAGGACTAGCACGCTTCGCCACCACCTCTTACTCCCACCCCAGCACAGACAACCTGGTGAGCTCAGTGGATGTGTCCTTCCCCCTCCTCCTTAGGGGGATGAAAAATCCCAGTTCATTCCACATTCTCAAGGCGTTGTGGATATGGCTGTCATTTGCTGAACACTTCCTATGTGCCAGGTTGCAGATGTCCCTTCGTTTAGCCCTCTTAGAAGCCCTCAGAAATAGGGATTATAATTTCCATTTTACAAATGAGGAAATGAAAACTCAGTAAAAGGAACTTGTCCAAGGTCACAGATCTGGGAAGAGATGAGGCTGGGCCTCGTCATGGCCAGATCTGCCCTACCACAAAGTTAGTGCCCCAGATCTGTGGTATCTGAGGGGAGAAGGCCATGGGTCTCTCCCCCACCCATACCCTGCACCCTCTGATCCCCCAGGACTTCTGAAATCTCCCTCAGGCAGTGAACCACCCAATCTCAGGAGGAGCTGGACTCTCTCCTACCCCAGGTTGCAGGCTCCCACTTTACTGCCTCTGTTTCATCAATTGAAGTAAGCCCCAAGACTTCCCCTCCTCTCTTCATGCCGTGGGGGCTACACAGGAGGGTACAGAGAAAAAGCGGATGGCCTGCCCTTCCTCCTGACCTCACAGAATTGTGTCTCTTTCCCCAGGATGAGATCTGCATGCACCTGACTAATTATTCCATTAATAAGCACAGTTCCAATTTCATTCGAGACGCTCACGCTGGAAGCAAGAGGTAAGGAAGCTGCTTCACTTCTCTTTTCTTGCCCTGCCAGGCTCAGAGTTGCTGCCTAGGATCTACCCAAACCCTGTCAGTCCCCAGCAGTGTTTCTATCTTGGGTCACATGGTCTCAGCAAATATTTCTTTGCCTCCTTAGTCTCTGCCCTCTGGCTGTTAATCATTAAAAGAAGGCTACATCGTAAACCCTAGGAGGTTGGGAGGAGGAGAGATAAACATGAACGTTTCCCCAGCAGGACACACACACACACACACACACACACACACACACGCACACCCCAAAACATATGCTTGTTACCCTGGGCATTTCTGACATTTCCAAACCAACGGATATTTATCGATTGCTAGTCAGCCAAGGGAGGTGGACATGCCAGGCAGTTGTTGGCCTGTGGCTTCCGGGGTGTTGCTCCAACAGAGATTCTTGAATGATAGGTCACGATGCCTGGTGTGGCCTGACCGTGGCTGGCTGGCTTTGAGATTCCCCAGGAGAGGGGAGAGATGGGAGGAATGCATGAGAGTCTTCCCAGTTATTACATGCATGTTATTGTCTAATCCTAATCCTGTCTCATCTGAGATGGATGGGGTTGAGTTGTAGGAAAAAGGGGGAGCTGAAAGAAGTGAACACAGCCAGGCACAAGGAGGCAGTACTTATGGAGGCCTCCTGTGTGGTGGGGCCTGTGCAGGGGAGTCCGTGTGCATTGTTCCCCATTGCATCTTCACCACACCATGACAGGGGCGTTGTCATCTGCCCTTTGTAGGTGCAGAACAATGAGTTAGGTACCATCTCATTTTCTTTACAGACAAGGAAACTGAGTCTCTGAGAGGCTAAGCTGCCCAAGGTCACACAGCTGTAAATGTTAGAGCAGGATGAGAAAGTAGGTCTGTCGGTTGCAAGGCGCATGCTCCGTCCCCTTGCAGCAGGCTTCAAAGGATGGATAAACACACAGTCTGTTTGGCTTCAAAGCATCAGAGAGGCACGTGAAATTTCCCAACTCCCCTGGTGGCAGAGTGCCAAAAAGCAAATGGAAAATCACTAGCTGATGCCTGCTTGAAGGGGAAGTCTCCCCTGCGTCGGAGGGTGCCGGCACCCGTCTCGCCCGAAGCTCTCAGCTCCTCATCAGGCCCGTGGGCACCAGCTCAGCCTCCCACGCTGCTGCAGGCCGAGAGCCGGTGCTCGGTGAGGCCTAGCTTTCAGGCCCGGCTCCGACTCTTGCCAGCTAAGTAAGTGTAGGCAAGGCTCTTCAGCTCTCTGAGCCTCCACTTGGTGTGTACAATGAGGGCAGTGATATGTCTTGCCCTGCCCTGTCCTGTGTGCCCTGCCCACCTCCCAGGGTCACTGTGAGACTCAAATGGCCCCTGATAGCTGCAGGGATTTTTTTCCTTAGTCAGAAGGCATGTAACCTAAGGACCCCCATTTCTTTCTTCTTAGGAGAAGACACCCCATCAACAGGCTTTGGGCCCTCAGGCCATGATGGATGGGGTGTTAGGGGGTGCCAGGACTCAGGGAGAAGAGTGTGCAGAATTGTTCTGCTGCCCTTCACCCCCCTCCCTTCCTGCTCTTTTTCCTCACCTCTCTCTCCCCCCAGGTCAGGCCTCACCCTTCTGCTCTGCTCCCCTGGCCTCCACCCTGCCACCTCTCCCTAAGCACCAGGCTCATCCCTCACTATACCCTGACATCTGTTGCCTACAACTCAGCCTTTTCTTGCTCCTTGTTCCCACCCCAGAGTTCCAAAATGGTCCCCTTGCTCAACTTCCCCATCTCTGCCTCCTGGCCTGCAGGATGGGGGAGTTTGGTGTCATCTTGGTTGTTGAATCTTGAAGGTTCCTCCTGCAGATGTCCCCGTGTCCCTTCTTTCCACCAGACCTAGGCCTTGCTTCTGCCTCAGACCTGATGTCTGCTCAGCCTCCTTGCTTTTCTCCCTAAATCCAGGCTTCGACTTCTTGGTACCTCCATTTTCTCATCTCTAAAATGACAGGAAAGGGCAGCCCTGGTGGCTCAGCAGTTTAGCGCCGCCTTTGGCCGGGGGTGTGATCCTGGAGACCTGGGATCGAGTCCCGCGTCAGGCTCCCTGCATGGAGCCTGCTTCTCCCTCTTCCTGTGTCTCTGCCTCTCTCTCTCTCTCTCTCTCTGTGTGTGTGTGTCTGTCGTAAATAAGTAAATAAATCTTTAAAAAATAAAATAAAATGACAGGAAAATATGAATTCTGGCTGGCCATCCTCAGATTTGCCATGAGGGACCTATTGAGATGACGTGTACGAATGGGCTTCAAAAACATTAACCCCCATGCAGGTGAATGTTATTGTTATTCTGTATTCCGTATCCAGTGGTCCCTGCTTATCCATGGTTTCAGCTACCTGCAGTTAGGTGAATGCGGTGTCTCTCTCTCTCTCTCTCATAATATCTTCCTTTACTGTACTGGCCCTCCTTATGATGATGATGTGAAATGATAAGGTCCTACCTGATGAGATAAATGAGGTGAATGATGTAGGCATGTGACGTTACTATTATGGATCTCTTTCTGGGCCTAATTTATAAACTAACCTTTATTATAGAAGTGTATGTATAGGAGAAAAGCAGTGCATGTAGAGTTTGGCACTATCCATGGGGCCAAGCGTCCTCCGTACATAAGGGAGGACTTCTCTACTCATTACTTCCACAGCGATGGGGCTCCCAGGTACCTAGAGATTCAGGTTCAAACTCTTCTTCTCAATCTACTGTAATTTGACCAGACGCCACCATCCATTGTTACACTACTACACTGGTAGTCAGCATTGTTGGGGACTTGCTATCTGGCAGGCACTACTCTAGGAAACATACACACCTCAGCCCACTCACAACACTCACAACAGCACTTGAAGGTAAGAATTATTATTATCAGCATGATTTTGCATATTAGGAAACAGGTGGTAGAGCTGCAAGGAAAACTCCTGAGTCTCTACCCTTAACCACTGGGCCACACTGTCTGTCTGTTCACTCTGTGGTGTCTGTTGGACACTCTGTGGCTCACATTCCATATATGAGCCTTGTTCATTCCCACTTCTCCATCTTTGCTCAGCACCAACCAAAAACATGGGATAACATCCTTGAAGGTTCTTCTGGCTCACTGGGCTTCCATGTTGCCTCCCCTGATCTGGCTTTGGGTCCTGGTCCAGCCATATAGCCACCGTGAAGCCAGCCTTCTCTGTGAGTCTCTGCTCAGTTAATCAGATGAGATCTGTCTCTGAGGACGAGCCTGTGGAATCCGAGTCAAACCACCCACAGCAACCTTCCCATCTCTGGACTCCCACTACCCTCTGGTCAACATCAGCCATACCTCATGACCACTCTTGGCTTGGTGCACACGTCTGTCACGTGTTCTCAATTGTGCTTAGCCTCCTTGAGGGTTAGAGTGGCACCCTGGCCTTCTAGGCGCCTCCCATATGCTGGGCAGAGTCCTTCTTTCCTCCTGTTCCTCCCTTTTCCTTTTACCTCTCCTGTTCTTCCCCTTCCTCCTCTTCTGAGGCGATCTGCTTCTCATTCTGACTACCTCACCTGCCCCAATTCCCTCATCCCCAGCTCGGCCAACTGCACCCCAGGTAAACCCCCCACCAGCTGTAAACTTAGCAGAAACAGTGAAGGAAAGACAGAACGACTGGAAATCTGGCAGGGCTTGGGGGCAGAGACCAGGTCCTCTTCATCTCTCAGGGCGCCTGGCACATAACTGGTGTGTTAAATTGAATTGGCTAACCACTGGGCATTATGAAATTATACAATAATATATATTCATTGTGATGTGCCTGAATCATCAAGAAGAGGTTATGTTATGATTTGCAGTGTCTGTTATAAGAAGGCAAGGAAGTATATAATCTATTTTGGGAAAATTTATTTCCCAATTAGGCAAATTAAGCACATCTTTTTTTGCACTTGAGTGGATTGGCTTCAAGCGATCTGGAAAATTCATTTATGTGCCACATATTATTCCCTGACAATGACAGGTAGAGGCAGTAGGCCTCTGAATTGAGTGGCCTTTACTAATCTGTCTTTATATAAATGCATCCTCAGTTGATCCATATGTGTGTTGAACCCTCCCCAAATGGTCCTTAGGCTCCCCATGACAGTGGGGGCAGTTTCTTGGGGTTCTCTCATTTCATGTGTACAGCAGTCCTTTAGCAAGTGTGCATTGGCTGGCCACCCCAGCTTCATACTTTTTGGCTCTGCTGGCTGGGGTCCAGTGAGCTCTTTGAACTGCCTCATGAGCCACCCAGTGCTCATTACATCCTGCACCCTCCTTAATGTCTATCACACAATTACCCCCTCCCCCGGCCCCCTCCTCTCCAGCGACTGCCTCAGTTTGTTTCCTATAGTTAAGAGTCTCCTATGGTTTGTCTCTGTCCCTGATTTCATTTTATTTTATTTTTCCCTCCTGCCCCTAGACTCTTCTGTTTTGTTTCTTGAATTCCACATATGGGTGAAATCATATGATAATCGTCTTTCTCTGATTGACTTATTTTGCTTAGCATAATACCCTCTAGTTCCATCCACATTGCTGCAAATGGCAAGATTTCATTTTTGATGGCTGAGTAATATTCCATTATATATATATATATACCACATCTTTTTTAAAAAAAAAATTTATTTATTCATGAGAGACAGATAGAGGGTCAGAGACATAGGCAGAGGGAGAATCAGGCTCCCCACTGAGCAGGGGTCCTGATGTGAGACTCGATCCCAGGACCCCAGGATCATGTCCTGAGCCAAAGGCAGATGCTCAACCACTGAGCCACCCAGGCACCCCTATACCACATCTTATTTATTTGAAATCAAGACCATCTTGATTTACCTGGACAGTTGTTAACCCCATCTTTTGACATGCCTTGGGGCTGCCTTTTCTTTGTGGAAGTCCTAAAGCAAAGTTTCTGTGACTTTGGGGGTTCCCAGAATCCCGTCAGATGGCTGGGGTAGGACTCAGGTGTAGGTGTTCTTAAAAGTGTTTCTAATGAACACCAAAGGCTGAGAAACCATTTGCTATCAAAGCAAAACCATGATGTAGGGTTTTTGTTTTTGTTTTTAATTCACCCATTAAGCTTTCCACCCAGAATACCCAGTCCCTGCCCCAGCCTAGTGGGTGTTTTCTGGGTCACAGTGAAAGTACCAAAAGCCAAGTCTTATGCGCCATTATACCAGCACCCACTTTCAGACAGTGGAGGCTTGTGACTCTGTGGTTCCTGCAGGTCCTTCCTGAGCTGACATAGCCCTGTTGTCTCCCTGGGTTCCAGATGTCTGTCCCCATTACCTCTGGGGACTTAACTTCTCCAGAATCTTCTGGTTCCCAGCATGAGATGGCCTTAGATGACAGAGGTGGGCTGCTTTGCCTCATAGCCTGCAGTTTCCTTCCAGGAAGCTCTCCACCTTTAACATGTACATGGAGAACCGTGGCTACAACACAGAGCAGATCTGGAGAGATATTGAGGATGTCATCATCAAGACGATCATCTCCGCCCACCCCATCATCAAGCATAACTACCACACCTGCTTCCCCAACCACACACTCAACAGCGCCTGCTTTGAAATCCTGGGCTTTGACATCTTGTTGGACCACAAACTCAAGCCGTGGCTGCTGGAGGTAGAGGGGTCAGGGCGAGGGGTAAAAATCGGCCACTGTTACTGGGGTCAGCCAGGGTCAGGCTCATCCCTTCATCCCTGGCTCAGTCAGGTCATTTTCATCAACTTCCTGGCCAGGCCCTGTGCTTGCTGCCCGAGGCTTCTCCCTTAGCTGAGAAGTGGCCACCAGAGGGGGGTAGATGGCTGGGAATTAGAGAATTCTTTGTGCCTCCTTGAGGTCCACCCAGACCTGGAAACTTGGATCTCAGGCACGGAAAGACTCTAAAGACAGCTCTATTTTTTGTAACAAAAATCATCTCCCAAAAAGGGGGTATTCTTCATCAAAGCTTAGTTGATGTTAAGATCAGAGAGGAGCTGCCAAGCTTGGCTCTCAGGGGCTTGGGCCACTGAGTGCCCAGCACCAATGGAAAGTGGCCTGGAGTCTGTGGCCCAGGGCACAGATGAGGAGCCATGCAGTGAGTTTCCTGCCTTCCCCAGACCCATGGCAGGGTAGATGAAGGAGAAAGAAAAGCATCTGGCTGTCTCTCTCTCTTCCCAATTAGACTTGTGTTCAGCAGCCCTCAAGGGGCCCTTGAGGATCCATTATAAGGAGGTGAGGTTGTGGGAAGCGAGGTGCCAAGTCAGAGGTGCTAGGGCCGGTTGGTACGTGGTCATAGTCAGCCTTCAGGAGGCAGAGCCAGAATTATGGGTCCCATTCCTGGGGCCTTGCCTTTCCTCCATTCCCAGCCCCTGTTCCCAGGTATAGGTGGGAAGGAGAATATGGGTGTTTGGAGCTCTTTTTAAAAAAATTTAAAAAATTTTTATTTACTTATTCATGAGAGATACAGAGAGAGGCAGAGGCACAGGCAGAGGGAGAAGCAGGCTCCTCACAGGAAGCCCGGGTTCCATGATCCCGGAACCCCAGGATCACGACCTGAACTAAAGGCAGCTGCTCAACCACTGAGCCACCCAGGTGCCCCGGGTGTTTGGAGCTCTTACACAAAGAGCGGAATTGGCCACCAGGCACAGGCCTTCAGAAACTGCTGGAAATCTTCTTATGTTACATAGTGCATACGGACTTTACTGTGAGCAGGACTGAGTCCTCTCCCTCCTCCCACCTGCCTCCCCCTCAGTCCTGGTGAGGGTCCTGAATGCATCACTCTGGTTTCTTTCCCATGTCCCAGCCTGACCCTTTGTATTGCCCCCTTCCATCTGCTCTATGGTATGCTGTGTATGTGAGAAAGCACACCCAAGCACACCCACCAGGTGGAGGGGAGACAAAAGACAGGGCACCCCGATGCTTCTCAAGAGGAAAAGATTGAAATCAAACTGGTTAAAGTAGAGGAGATTCTGCTTCCTTCTCTCCTCACTGTGGCTCTGGTGCAGACTCCCTCTCCCCATCTCTCCCACACCTGCTCCTCTGGTAGCCAGGGCCTCACACTGGCCTTAGGTGGCTCCAGGGAGGCGGTGTTTTGGCCTTGCTCCGTCCTTCGGCTCTGAACAGCCCAACCCCCTGACACCCCTGCTGCACACAGGTCAACCACTCTCCGAGCTTCTCCACTGACTCCTGGCTGGATAAAGAGGTAAAAGACAGTCTGCTCTATGACACCTTGGTTCTGATCAACCTGGGAAGCTGTGACAAAAAGAAAGTCTTGGAGGAAGAGAGACAACGGGGACGATTCCTACAGCAATGTCGTTCTCGGGAGATCAGGTACAGAGATGCCCCAGCACCCAGGGAACCCCATTCTCTATGACTTCCCTGCTCCCAGTAAGACTGGCCTGTCCTGGTCCTCGACAACCTACTAGTTATATGGCCTTTATGTCACTTCTCTGAGCTTCAGTGTTCTTTCTGTCAAATGGAGCCAATAGTCTCTAAGGTGGAATTGAATGAAATAATGTATAATCAAAGGTTCGTCACAGTGCCTGACACTATAGTGTGTGTTAGAGATGGTGAAGGGGATTGCCTGGGCAAAATGAGTGAAGGAGGTTAAGATACAAACTTCTAGTTACAAAATAAATAAGTCATGGGGAGGTAATGTTGGTGACTATAGTTGGTAAGATTGTATTGCATATTTGAAAGTTGCTACGATCTTAAGAGTTCTCATCAGAAGAAAAAAATTTTGTTAATGATGTATGGTTACAGAGGTTAAATATACTTGCTGTGGTGGTCATTTCACAATACATACAAATAGTGAATCGTGTTGCATGCCCAAGAAACTGACAGAGCATTATCCGTCTATTATACTTCGATAAAAAAAAAAAACAATTAAATTTTTAAAAAGACTCTTGCTTGGAGTTGGTAGGGCAGGGAGTCAGTTCTAACAAATGATAATCCTATTTGAAAATTAGTTTATATTTGCAGAATGTGGCAGTTTGGATAGTTTTACTGTGAGCATTTTTTTTTTTTTGTACCTAAAAATAGGAGATTAAGTTATAGACGGAACTATGTATCATGGATATGAGTTATTAATATAATATGAAGATTCAGGGATTACCAATCAAAAAATAAAGCCATTGCTTTATTTTTACAGAAAGACACATTTGTCGGGGATCCCTGGGTGGCCCAGTGGTTCAGTGCCTGTCTTTGGCCCAGGGCGTGATCCTGGAGTCCTGGGATGGAGTCCTGCATCAGGCTTCCTGCATGGAGCCTGCTTCTCCCTCTGCCTGTGTCTCTCTCTGTGTGTCTCTCATGAATAAATAAATAAAATCTTAAAAACAACAACAACAACAACTAGGCCATGAATTAAAAAAAAAATCCCTTAAAAAAAAAAAAGACACATTTGTCTGACCTACTTCATGTTACTGGGTTGGTAGGATCTATGTCCCCTGCTTCCTGCATGGCAGCATTTGCCTTTAAACAGAGGCTTCCATTCTGTGGAGTGATTCTAGTGTCTGAAGACTCGGAACCTGGTCAAAGAGATGCCTTTGTTGCTTGTCAGGTCCCACAGCAGCCCCCAGGTCCCCATGTGCAGAGCCTGCTGATTCTTGGTTATCAGCTTCTAGAACTGGGGGCAATGGCATCTATGTTCAGATGGCACTGTGTTTCTCAGAGCACTTTTGCAGGTGCCCTGTCTTCCCTATGAGGAGGGTGGTGGATAGGTAGTGGGGGTGTTACATTGGTCCTGTTGTTGGAGCTAAGGAGACCAGGCTTCTGGAAGGGGAGCTCACATGTGCAAGATCCCCTTGCTGGGAGGTGGCAGGCCTAGTGCCAGAGCACAGTGAGTAGTGTTCCTTGGGATTCCAGGATGCCTTCCACTTTGCCAGCACTCTCTAATTTTCTGAAGGAGGAGGCAACATCAGGGAGGAGCTGGGCCCTGCCCTGGATCATTCTCTTTGTCATGACTTGGCCCTGGGTAGCTCAGTGCTCTCGGTTTCCTTGCTATAAAAGGGGCTTATCATTCCTTCCCCCTGCGACCTCCACCTCCCCGAGGGGCTGTGAGGGAGAATGAGATCATCATAGCTCATAAAAGCTCATCCAAGAAGCCCTCAAATTCAGCAAAATGCAAGCTGCTGTTCTTCAGAGGAGGGTTATAAGGGCTGTGAATGGGGAGGTGGCGACAGAACTGAGCCAAGGGGAAATGGATTTTTGTATGAGGAGAGAATTTGGTGAGCTGTCAGAAAGACTGTTTCTAACCAGCTTGCAGTGCCTCATGATGCTGGCTACCCTGAGAGGGCTAGATTCTCCTTTTAGGGAAACACAAGTTTATTTAGCAAAAACAGGTGGACCACTGTTGTGTGCAAGGCCTCTGCCGGGCCCCACATGGCATCCAGCTTGGCACATCCCTTCCAAGATTTGCCCTGAGAAAAATCTACAGCAGCCCTGTGTTCTGTTCCACCACAGGATAGAGGAAGTCAAAGGCTTCCAGGCCATTCGGTTGGAGAAAATGGAGAAGTACGAGAAGGAAAACTGTGGGGGGTTCCGTCTGATTTATCCTACTCTGAATTCGGAGAAGTATGACAAGTTTTTCCAGGATAACAACTCCCTCTTCCAGAATACTGTTACCTCCAGGGCTCGGGAGGTGTATGCCCGGTAGGAAAGCCCTGGGTGAGGTGGGTGGGTGTTGGGGTCCGTTGGGTGGTGCTTGACTTCTGGGTGACCAGCCTGGGATGGTCAAGAGGGACTTATGAGCTTCAGTCCCCAACCTAGAAGTTGCCGGGGGAACATTTGCTTTAGTCTCATGAGGATCAGGAATCATAAGATTCCTTGGTGGGGGGTGCTGATATGTAGCTGTTTTTAGAAACTCGACCCCTGAGACAGGTACCCTCACCCTTCTCCAGAATTCCCAGCCCCTGGGAGCTACCTCCTGGATTCACATAGGCATGAAATCTAAGAGCTGGAAGGGACTCTTCCTGTCCAGTCCAATCCCTACCCATCACCTCATGTTATAGACTGGGAAGTCAGAGCACAGAAAGGGTCATATGGCAGGTGATGATCCCTGTCTCCTGACCCATGTGACTGTGTTATTTACACTGTATCATTGGCCAGAGAGGCCCAGGTATAAAATGGTCCGATGTGGGGGCCTCTCGGTCCGGCCACCAACCCAGACCCTTTTCCCAGCACCTTCCATGTGTGGCATTTGGCCAGCTGGGAAGTGAGGAGAGAGAGAAGGTAGGGGAACTGGGTAGTGCTGCTGACTTTGCATCTCTCCTTGGATGCTATTCCGCAGACTGGAAATGGTATGATGAGAAAAATGACTTCCCCCCGCCCCCACCTCCTGCTCTGTGCCCCACAACCATTTGTGCAGACTGGACACACTGAGGGAAGGCACGAGGAACACCGCACTCTTTGCCAAGCATCATCCACCCACCCCTTGGAGAGAGCACCCACATTTGCAGCCCATCCCCTAACTTCCATAACACTCCCCATTCCTCTTGGACAGGCAACTGATCCAGAACCTGAGGCTAAAGCAGGAGAAAAAATCCTTCCAAATTGGGAAAGAGAAGAAGGTGGAGATGCAGGGGGAGTCGGCAGGCGAGCAAGTGAGAGGCAAGAGCATGAAGAGCTGCCAACAGAAACCACAGCAGAAATACAAGGACACCACCCTCACCTCCAAACAAGTAAACCTGGCTGGGAGGGGAGCATGTGTGGCCAGCACCCTTCCCCGCCTGGGGCCGATCTGTGGGGGGGTGCCAAGGAGATCACTGCTCAGAGCCCTGACACACTGAAGGAACGAGGCTGCGCAGAGGGCTGAGCCACAGGAGGGGACCCTGGAGGTCACCAGGAGCCTGGCACCCTTCAGAGAACTCTCACCCTCTTTGTGTCCCTCGGTAGGAGTAAAAGCCAATCCCCATGTAGGGAGTGGGCACTGGGACTGCTTGTACTCATGGGTCCCAACTCCAGTTTGAGTTGGGTTGCTCCCCTCTGGCAGGCCAGGGGCACAGCTGAGAGAGGGGGCCGCAGAGATGGGCTGCAGGGAGCTGGGACCCTCACCATCACCTGGGGTGACTGACCATAGCTGGCTCCCACCAGCCTGCTCTCTGTTCAAAGTGGGGACTGGCCCTGTACCGTGGGCCAGCTATTCAGTTGTCCCACAATCCAAATCTTTGGATGGCCCCTGTCTGCTTCCCCGTCTCTTTGGGCTCAGTGGAAAGACCCAGATGGCTTTGTGGTCAATTACCTTTTTCTCAAACACTCACTGGAAGGGACACGGTTAGAGCACGGTTAGAGCACGGTTAGAGATATTTTTGGCTTCTTGTATTTTATAACTTTGTGAGGGTCATAGGCCTTTTGAGAAACTGATAAAAGCTATGGACTCTCTTGCCATAAACTATACAAAGATACAGTTTTAAAACTGCAGTTCTAAGTGGTTCAAGGACCCCGTGAAACCATCTGTGAGCCTTCGGGGAGTCCCTACACCCCAGGATAAGAACCTCTTCTTCTCCTTGGCACCTACCCTTGGTGCAAGTGAAACTGGAAGTGGACAGAGCTGGGTTCCCATGGGCTGTCTGGTTTCCTCCTTCCCAGTATCTCCAGCCATCGACACTAGTGTGCTGCACCCCTGACTTGCTCTTGAGTGTCAGAGATGCAAAGAAAAATGAGACGAACAGCAGCCTCGAGCAGGAAACCCCCACCAAAGAGGCCAGCCCTGCTCCCTGCGAGCCGGTATCTGCAAGGCGGTATACCTCTGTACCCGACCTGAGGCACTCGAGCCTTCTCTGCGGCCCGGGGCTGGAGCTCAGCAAACCCATCTCCAGGATCAAGGAGGTCAAGTCTGCCTCTGCAGTGAACATACTCACCCACACTGTGGTGAGTAGAGTGGTCTACCTCCCCACAGGGCTAACCTCGGGGGCCAATGGCTTACTTTCTGGTCCTTTTTCCACTCCTGACTTGCTGTCTCCCTTTAAGTAAGCCGCTCGAGCCCCAATTTCCCCACCTGTGGAACCCAAGTTGTGGAATAGCTTACCAGCTAGGAGAATGCACCCATACTTTTAGGGCTCTTCGAATGGCCATCTTCTGCACCCCATCTTTAGTCCCATAGGAAGCTGTGTTAGCTTCCTGTGGCTACTGGAGCAGCTAGCTCACCACAGACTTGGGGGCTGAAAGCACAAGTTTATTCTTTCACAGTTCTGGAGGCTAGAAGTCTGAAAACAAGGTGTTGGCAGGGCATCTGAAGGCCCTAGAGGGAGGATCCTTCCTTGCTTCTGGCTAGATTCTGGTGGTTGCCAGCAATCCTTGCTGTTCCTTGACTTGTGGCACCATGACCTCAACCTCTACCTCTGTTGTCTTGTTACACAGACTCCCTCCTTGAGTTTCTCCTCTATATATCCTTATGTGGCCTTCGTGTAAGGACACCAGGCATTGGATTTAGGGCCCACCCTAATCCTGTATGATCTCACTTTAATTTGACTGATTATATCTACAAAGACTCTATTTCCAAATAAGGTCACCTTCTGAGCACTTGTGGCACTGTTGGTACATCACTTAAACAGTGTTTTTCAAACTCCATTTGTGTATGGACATCTTTTGAAGGAAAGAAAACTCTTCCAGATCCCCATGGCAGATCTAAATAATTTTTATAGATATATACAAGCATAAAACCAGATTTATAAAATCTTTATGTTTACAACTCTCATACAACTATGAAACTATGAAATCAAAATAAACATCACCAATGAAAATAAACATCAAAAATATTATATTGAATGTGACAGTTGATTTTTTTTTTTTTTTTTTGCAGAAACTATGTTGCCACATAAATGTGGTACTGACGGTTCTAGAATAGGTCCCTCTGTGTTTACTGTAGTCATCCCACCAAAAGCTATATGATGACTGTATTGTAAGAACTAGAAACTCTTCAGCATTGTTGGGCCTTTGCTGGGTCCAAGTGCAATATAGAGGAGTGCAGTGTGTTTCAAGTTTCTAACCATATCCCACAGTAGAAATCTGTTTTATTTCATCCATCCGTATACACACACTGGAAAAAAATTTTTAGAACAATGATTAGCAATACCACCCATGGTGACTCTTTTCATATTTATTCTACTCTGTTCTATTCTTGAAAAAAAAAACAGTTACAACCCACTAAATTAATTTCATGACTGGTTAATACATTTACAACCACTGTTCGAGAAACACCTTTAAGAAGGTAGGCTTTGGAACTTCATGACATTGTATGTCACAGACATGACACAAAAGCACAGGCAACAAAAGCAGGGCTGCCTGGCTGGCTCAATCAGAAGAGTGTGTGGCTCTTGATCTTGGGGCCATGAGTTCAAGCCCCATGATGCAGGTAAAGATTACTTAAGTAAATAAATAAACAAACAAAAAGCAAAAATAGATAAATGGGACTACATCAAACTTGAACAATCAACAGAGTTAAAAGGCAACCTGTGAAATGGCAGGAAATATTTTCAAATGGTGTATCTGATAAGGGGTTCATATCCAGAAAATATAAAGGACCGTTACAACTCATAACAAAGATAATCTGAAAAAAAAAAAAGCCACAAAGATAATCTGGTTTTGAAATGGCCAAAATATTTATGGGTGGCCCAGTTGGTTGAGTTCTTGGTTCTTGGTTTCAGCTCAGGCTGTGATCTTGGGGTTGTGGGATCAAGCTCCTCCATTCGGCTCCACACTCAGTGTGAAGTCTGCTTGAGATTTTCTCTCCCTCTCTCTCTCCCTCTGCCCTTCCCCCTACCCTTTTCTGGAATCAATCAATCAATCAATCAATCTTTAAAAAAAAAAATGAGGGGCACTTGGGTGACTCAGCCAGTTAAGCTTCTGACTCTCAGTGGTGATCTCAGGGGTCATGGAATCAAGCCCCATGTCAGGCTTCCTACTCAGCGAGGAGTCTTCTTGGAAGATTCTCTCCCTCTGCCCCCACCCCCACTCTCTATTCTCCCTAAAATAAATAAATAAATAAATAAATAAATAAATAAATAAATAAATAAATAAGTAAGTAAGTAAATAAATAAATAAATCTTAAAAAAAAATAAAATGAGCAAAGGAATTAAATAGACATGTCTCCAAAAATAAGCTAGTCACAAAAAGTGGAAGACTGCATGATTCCACTTATGTGAGCTATGGAGGGTAGAAACTCCTAAGAAAGTAGAATGGCAGTTGCCAGGGCTTACAGAGTTATTTCATAGTGATAGAGCTTCAATCTTACAAATTAAAAAGATTCCAGATGTCTGTTGCATAACATTGTGCATATTGTTAATGCTACTTACTGTATATTTAAAAATGGTTATTGTAGTAAATTTTATGTCGTGTGTGTAGGTTTTTTTTTTTTTTTTTTCCTGCAATAAAAAAAAAAAGAGAGTATCTATTGGGATCTGGCTGCCTCTGTTTGGATCCTGGAGTCTCCTCCATGACTTACATCTAGCCACTCTTAGCTCCCTCAGTTTCCCCATCTAAAAAAAATGTATTTGGGTGCCTGAGTGACTCAGTTGATTAAGCATCTGACTTTGTCTCAGGTCATGATCTCCAGGTCCTGGGATTGAGTCCCATATCAGGCTTCCTGCTGGGAGCCTGCTTCTCTCTCTGCCTATGTCTCTCCCTCTCTCTCTGTGTCTCTCATGAATAATGCATCCCCAATAAATAAAGTCTTATTTTTTAAAAGAGTTTATTTATTTATTCATGAAAGACACACAGAGAGAGAGAGACAGAGACACAGGCAGAGGGAGAAGCAGGCTCCATACAGGGAGTCTGATGCGGGACTCGATCCTGGGACTCCAGGATCATGCCCAGGGCCAAAGGCAGGCGCTAAACCGCTGAGCCACCCAGGGATCCCCCCCCAATAAATAAAGTCTTAAAAAAAAGAGAAAAGAAAAAACAAAAAGAATGTTTCCTGGCAAAGTAGGGATCTTTTAAAAAATGTATACATTTAAACTTTATTTAAATGTGATTGGGTCATTTATTTCATTCTATCACCTATTCTTTTTCTTCTTGAACATTTTTTTTCTTTTTTTAAAAGATTTTTTTCTTTTTAAAAGATTTTTATTTATTTATTTATTTTAAAGATTTTATTTATTTATTCATAGAGACATAGAGAAGCAGAGACACAGGCTCCACGCAGAGAGCCCTACACGGGACTCGATCCAGGGTGTCTAGGATCACGCCCTGGGCTGCAGGCAGCGCTAAACCGCTGCGCCACCGGGGTTGCCCTTAAAGATTTTATTTATTCATGAGAGACACAGAGAGAGGCAGAGAGAGAAGCAGGCTCCCTGCCGGGAGCCCGATGTGGGATTCGATCCCTAGACCCTGGGATCACACCCTGAGCCAAAGGCAGATGCTCAAGCGCTGAGCCACCCAGGCGTCCCTATTTTTTTTAAGATTTTATTTTATTTTATTTTTAAAATATTTTATTTATTTATTCATGAGAGAGAGAGAGAGAAGACACAGACACAGGCAGAGGGAGAAGCAGGCTCTGTGCAGGGAGCCCGATGCGGGACTCGATCCCGGGCCTCTAGGATCAGGCCCTGGACCCAAGGCAGCGCTAAACCGCTGAACCACCCGGGCTGCCCTAAAGATTTTAAAAAAGCACTTGGGACGCCTGGTGGCTCAGCAGTTGAGTATCTGCTCAGGGAGTGATCCTGTGGTCTCGGGATCAAGTCCCACATTGGGCTCCCTGCATGGAGCCTGCTTCTCCCTCTGCCCATGTCTCTGTTCCATCTTTGTCAACATTTGGTGTTACCCACTTTTTAAATTTTAGTCACTCTGATGGCTATTTGTGATTTTACACTGTGGTTTTAATTTGTATTTCCCTGATGATTAACTGTGTTAAGCACTTTGCCACGTGCTTGTTGGCCATTCATATATCTTTGTTGTTTTTAAAAGTTATTTATTTGAGAGAGAGAGCACGAGAAGGAGCGGCAGAGGGAGAGGGAGAGAGAATCTCAAGCAGACTTCATACTGAGTGCAGAACCAGATGCCAGGCTTGATCTCACATCCCTGAGATTATGACCTGAGCTGAAACCAAGAGTCAGACATTTAACCAACTATGCCACCCAGGTGCCCCCATTTATATGTCTTACTTTGTGAAGAGTATTTCAGGGTTTTGCTTCCCTCTCTTTTAAAAATTAGGATTATTAGGAATTATAAAGGATGAAGGGGAACTACGTGGGAAAAATTAGAGATGGAAACAAACCATGAGAGACTCCTAACTTTGGGAAACAAACAAAGGGTTGTGGAAGGGTAAGTGGGGTGGGGGGAATGGGGTAACTGGGTGATGGACACTGAGGAGAGCATTTGATGGGATGAGCACTGGGTGTTATACTATATGTTGGGAGATTGAATTTAAATTTAAAAAATGTAAAAAAGGGGATCCCTGGGTGGCTCAGCGGTTTAGCGCCTGTCTTCGCCTGGGGCATGGTTCTGGAGTCCCGAGATCGAGTCCCGAGATCGAGTCCCATGTCGGGCTCCCTGCATGGAGCCTGCTTCTCCCTCTGCCTGTGTCTCTGCCTCTCTCTCTCTCTCTCTCTCTCTCTCTCTGTCTCTCATGGATGAATAGATAAGATCTTAAAAAAAAAAAAGTAAAAAAAGAAAAAAGGATTATTTATCTTTCTATTCAATTGTAGCAATTCTTTGTATATTCAGGAAACTTGCTTATTCTTTTACTTTTTAAAAAAATTTATTTATTCATGAGAGACAGAGAGGCAGAGACACAGGCAGAGGGAGAAGCAGGCTCCTCACGGGGAGCCCAATGTGGGACTCGATCCTAGGACCCCCGGGATCACAACCTGAGCCGAAGGCAGATTCTCAACCACTGAGCTACCCCCAAGCGCCCAACCTATTCTTTTTCTTAATAATGTCTTTGATTAGTGAAAATTTTTAATTTTGATGAATATTATCAAATTTTCTCTTATGGTTATTGCTTTCTATGTCTTACCTAAGACATTTTCAGGTACTTCCAGGTCACAAAGATGTTCTCTGAGATTTTTTCTTTTCTTTTCTAAGATTTTATTTATTTATTTATTTGAGAGAGAGAGACAGAGAGAGGGGAAGAGAGAGAGAGAGAGAGAGGGCATGAGCAGGGGAGGAGGGCAGAGGGAGTAGCAGACTTTCCACTGAGCAGGGAGCCCAACATAGGGCTTGATCCCAGGACCCTGATCTGAGCTGAAGGCAGACGCTTAATCACCCAAGCTACCCAGGCACCCTTCTTCTAGGTTTTCTTTCTTTCTTTCTTTCTTTCTTTCTTTCTTTCTTTCTTTCTTTCTTTCTTTCTTTCTTTCTTTCTTTCTTCTTTCTTTTAAAATTTTATTTCTTTATTCATGAGAGAGACAGAAAGAAAGGCAGAGACACAGGCAGAGGGAGAAGCAGGCTTCATGCAGGGAGCCCTATGTGGGACTCTATCCCAGAATTCCAGCATCATGACCTGAGCCGAAGGCAGACGCTCAACCACTGAGCCACTCAGGCATCCCTCCCCTAGATCTTTTCTTTTTTTTATTTTTTTTTATTTTTTTTTAATTTTTATTTATTTATGATAGTCACAGAGAGAGAGAGAGGCAGAGACACAGGCAGAGGGAGAAGCAGGCTCCATGCACCGGGAGCCCGACGTGGGATTCGATCCCGGGTCTCCAGGATCGCGCCCTGGGCCAAAGGCAGGCGCCAAACCGCTGCACCACCCAGGGATCCCTTTTCTTTTTTTTCTTTTTTTTCTTTTCCCTAGATCTTTTCTAAAAGCTTTATAGCTTTAGCTTTGTGTATAGGTCCATGATCTACTTCAAATTAATTTTTGAATACATTCAGTAACGGGAACTAGGGTTTGTTTTTCCCATATATGTATCTATTTCTAATATTATTTATTGAAAAGACTTTCTTTTCTCATGCAAATGCTTTGCTGGTAAGTTTTTTGTTGTTGATTCTTCAGAATTTTTATCAAAATTATGTCACTTTTAAATAAAGACATTTTTACTTCTTTCCAATCATTATGCCTTTATCTCTTTTTCTTGCCTTATTATGCACTGAGATTTCTAGTATGACATTGGATAGAGAAGACATCCTTGACCTGTTTCCAGTCTTAGGGGGGGAAACATTCAGTCTTCTATCATCAAATATGATGTGAACTGTAGGGTTTTTGTAGGGGTTCTTTATCAGATTGAAGAAGTTCACTTCAATTCCTAGTTTGCTGAGAGTTGTTTTAAATCATGCATGGATATTGAATTTTGTCAAGTGTTCTTTTGGTATCAGTTGATAAGATCATATGGTTTTTCTACTTTTGATTTTACTGATTTCTGCTCTTTATTAATGTTTTCCTTCTGCTTTCTTTGGATTTATTTTCCTTTCCTTTTTCTAGTTTTTTTTTTTTTAAGATTTTATTTATTTATTCATGGGAGACACAGAGAGAGAGTGGCAGAGACACAGGTAGAGAGAGAAGCAGGCTCCATGCAGGGAGCCCGATGTGGGACTCGATCCCAGGACTCCAGGATCATGTCCTGGGCTGAAGGCGGTGCTAAACCGCTGAGCCACCCAGGCTGCCCCCTTTTTCTAGTTTTTTAAGGGAGAAGCTTTGAAAGCTTTGATTATTGGTTAAAACCTTTTTCCTTTTTTTTTGTAAAGTAGGCTCCACACTGAACCTACACCCGGAGGTCAAGAGTTGCGTGCTCTGCCTACAAGCCAGCCAGGTGTCTTAAGACCGTTTCTTTCCCTTTCTTTGTTTCTTTCTTTCTATTTAAAGATTTTATTTTTTAAAAAATTTTAAGTAATTTCTACACCCAGTGTGGGGCTAAACTTACAACCCAGAGATCAAGAGTCCTATGCTGGGGATCCCTAAGTGGCTCAGCGGTTTGGTGCCTGCCTTGGGTCCAGGGTGTGATCCTGGAGTCCTGGGATCGGGTCCCACATCGGGCTCCCTGCATGGAGCCTGCTTCTCCTTCTGCCTGTGTCTCTGCCTTTCTCTCAGTCTGTGTCTCTCATGAATAAATAAATAAAATATTAAAAAAAAAAGAGTCCTATGCTATATCAACTGAGCCAGCCAGATGCCCAAGACCTTTTCTAATATAACATTTAATGCTATATTTTGGTATATTTTGCCATACTGGTTTTTAAAAAGATTTTACTTATTTATTCATTAGAGACATAGAGAGAGAAAGAGAGGCAGAGACATAGGCAGAGAGAGAAGGAGGCTCCTTGCAAGGAGCCTGATGCAGGACTCATCCCTGGCCCCAGGATCACTCCCTGAGCCGAAGGGAGACACTCAGCCACTGAGCCACCCAGGCATTCCACTATACTGTTTTTTTGTTTTCATTTAGTTCAAAATGCTTTCTAATTTCACTTCAGATTTCCTTTATGACTTATGGATTATTTAGAAATGTGTTATTTAATTTCCAATTGTTTGGAGATCTTCCTGGTGTTTTTCCTGTTACTGATTTCTATTTTAATTCCATATGGTCAGATTTCAGTTCTTCTAAACTTGTCAAAGTTTATGTTATGACCCAGGATATTAGTTTCTTTTGGGGAATGTGCATCTTGCCGTTGCTGGGTAGTGGTCAATTGCATTTGTTTCATTAATGATGTTTAATTCTTCTATGTCCTTGTTAATTTTCTGTGTATGAGTTCTATCAATTCCTGTGAGAGAGAAATGATGAAATCTCCAAATATAATTAGGAATTTGTCCATTTCTCGTTTCATTTCTGGAAGCTCTTTCTTCATGTATTTTGCAGCCTTCTCATTAGGTATATACATATTTAGGATTGTTATGTCTTGGCAAATTGACCCTTTTCTCGTTATGCACTTCCTCTTAACTCTCTTGCTCTAATTATTTGATTCTGAAGTCTGCCTTGTCTGATATTCATAAAGCCACTCCTGCTTTCTTTTGATTAGTGTTTGGATGGTGGGTCTTTTTCCATCGACAGATCCATCCAGTTCATTGGCCTGGGTAGCTCAGTGGTTGAGCCTGAGGCTCAGATTGTGATCCCAGGGTTCTGGGATCAAGTCCCATATCAGGCTCTCTGCGGGGAGCCTGCTTCTCCCTCTGCCTATGTCTCTGCCTCTCTGTCTCTCATGAATAAACAAAATCTTAAAAAAAAAAAAAAAAGAACTTTAGGTTTTGTTAACTTTTCTCTGTGATTTATTTTCGAATTCAACCCACTGAGCCACCTAGGCACCTGTACACACTAGTTTTATCTGCACACCACAAATTTTGAGATGTTGCATTTTTATTATCATTCAGTTTGAAATACTAATTAGCTTCTTTTAAATTTTTTAAAAAAGATTTTATTTATTTATTCATGAGAAACACAGAGAAAGAGGCAGAGACATAGGCAGAGGGAGAAGCAGGCTTCCTGTGAGGAGCCTGATGTGGGACCCCATCCCAGGACTAGGAGATCACGACCTGAGCCAAAGGCAGACACTCAACCGCTGAGCCACCCAGGCGCCCCCTTGTCTAATTTCCTTCTGATTTCATTTTTGTCCCATGGGTGATCTAGAAGTGTATTGTTGAATTTTTAAGTTTTGGGGGTTTTTAGAAGTATCTTGTACTGTTATTAGTTTCTAATTTAATTCCTTTGTGGCTAGTGTACATGCTTTGTGAAATTTCAGTGCTTGAAATTTTCCAAGAATTGTTTTATGACCCAGCAAATGGTTTATCTTGATTAATATCCTATGTGCACTTCAAAAAAAAATGTGTATTCTACAATTGTTGAGTATAGTGTCTTATGTGTCAGTTAGATCACTGTGGTTGGCAGTGTTGTTCAGATTGTTCATACCCAGACTAATTCAGTGTCTACTTTTTATTTTGGTTACTGAGAGAGATGTTAAAATCTCAACTCTAATTGTGGATTTATTCATTTTTACCCTGTGTTTCTGTTTCATGTATTTTGAAGGTCTTTTATTAGGTACATATTTGCAATTACCTTGCCTTTTTGATGTATTGACCCTTTTTTAAAATCATCATGAAATGATAAAATCCTATTTATCCTAGATAATACTCCTTGTCTTAGAATCTGTTTTGTTGGGGGCGCCTGGGAGGCTCAGTGGGGTGAGTGTGTCTTGATTTCAGTTCAGGTCATGATCTCAGGGCCATGGAATTGAGCCCCACATTGACTCCACACTCAGCAGGGAGTCTGCTCAGGATTCTCTTTTCCTCTCCCTCTGCCCTTCCACCAGCTCATCTGCACACACACACACACACACTCTCATATAAATAAATGAAATCTTTAAAAAAAAGAATCTATTTTGTTTAATATTAATATAACCACTTGAGCTGGTTATGATTAATGTTTATATATCTTTTTTGATATATCTTTTTACTTTCAACTTATTTTTCTCATTTTATTTATAAAGATTTTATTTATTTATTCATGAGACACACAGAGAGAAAGAGAGGCAGAGACACAGGCAGAGGGAACAGCAGGCTCTATGCAGGGAGCCTGATGTGGGACTTGATCCGGGTCTCCAGGATCATGCCCTGGGCTGAAGGCGGCGCTAAACCGCTGAGCCACCTGGGCTTCCCAAGATTTTATTTATTTGAGAGAAAGAGAAAGACAGAGAGAAAGAGAGAGAGAGCCTGTGAGTAGGGGGAGGGGCAGAGAGAATCCCAAGCTGACTGCACTGAGTATGGAGCCTTATGGACGGCTTGATCCCACAACCTTGAGATCATGACTTGAGCCAAAATCAAGAGTCAGACACTTAAGTGACTGAGACACCCCGGTGACCCTCTCACCCTCTCATATTTAAAGAACATCTCTTATAGACAGACATAAGTGGATCTTGCTTTTTAAAATCCAGTATGACAACCTCTGCCTTCAAATTGGAATATTTACTCCATTTTCATTTAATATAATTATTAATACAATTGAATTTAGGGCTGAAATTTTGTTTTCTATTGCTTTTTTCTCATGTTCCTCTTTTTTCGCCTTCTTTTGGGTTAATTCAAAATTGAATATTTGTTTTTATTCATATGTATATAATTTTTTTTAGTTATAACTTTTTGCTTTTTTTCTTAGTGGTTGCTCTGGGGATTCCAATATGTATCTCCAGCTTGTTAGAATCTACTTAGAGGTAATATATTTCATTTTGAATATGGGAAAATAATTCCCTCTTTTGTTCTAACATACATTATAAATCCCACAACACAGTGTTATAAATTTTTCTTGTTTTTTTTTAATATATATACACATCTTTTTTTTATTTATGATAGTCACACAGAGAGAGAGAGAGAGGCAGAGACATAGGCAGAGGGAGAAGCAGGCTCCATGCACTGGGAGCCCCACGTGGGATTCGATCCCGGGTCTCCAGGATCGCGCCCTGGGCCAAAGGCAGGCGCTAAACCGCTGCGCCACCCAGGGGTCCCCAATTTTTCTTGTTTTAAAAAAGATTTTATTTTTAAATAAGCTCTACACCCAATGTGGGGCTTGAACTCACAACCCTGAGATCAGGAATTGCATGTTCCCCTGACTGAGCCAGCCAGGTGCACCTAAATTTTGCTTTAAACAGTCATAATATTTAAAAGAATTAAGAGGAAGATATTATTTTTATTTAGAAAATTTTTAAAGATTACTTATTTATTTACTCATGAGAGACATACAGAGAGAGGCAGAGACATAGGCAGAGAGAGACATCTGTGGGAGCCTGATGTGATACTTGATCCTAGGACCCCGGGATCATGACCTGAGCTGAAGGCGAATGCTCAACCACTGAACCACCCAGGCATCCCAGGAAGATATTTTTTAAAAATATCTATTTATTTATTTGAGAGAGAGAAAGAGAGAGAGAACAAGTAGGAGGAGCAGAGGGAGTGGGAGAAAGAATCCCAAGCAGACTCCATGCCAAGAACAGAACCCACTGGGGGGCGCTTGGCTCCATGACCCCAAAATCAGGACCTGAGCCCAAACCAAGAGTGAATGCTTAACCAACTGCACCACCCAGGTGCCTCAAGAAGAAGAAGGATATTTTAAGAATATATTTGTATGTATATATGTAAAATATGTATATATGTGTGTTTATATGCATATGTATGTATATCTATATGTCATTTCCTTTTAGCCGGAAAAACTCTCTCTAGCATTTACTGTAGTGCATATCTCTTTGCTGGTGATGAATTTTCTATTTTTGTTTATCTAAAAATGTCTTTATTTAGCTTTCATTTTGAAGGCTATTTTTATTGGACCTAGAATTCTGGGTTGACATTTTTTTCTTGCAGCATTTTAAAAATATTGTTTCAGGGGATCCCTTGGTGGCTCAGCGGTTTAACACCTGCCTTCGACCCAGGGCATGATCCTGCAGTCCTGGGATCAAGTTCCACATCAGGCTCCCTCTATGGAGTCTGCTTCTCCCTGTGCCTGTGTCTCTGCGTCTCTGTCTCTCTCTCTCTCTGTCTCTCATGAATAAATAAATAAAATATTTTTAAAAAATGTTGTTTCATTATCTTCCCGTCTTCTTTTTCTTTTTTAAGAAGTCAACTGTATTTGTAACATTGTCCCCTATATGCACTGTGTCATTTTTCTTTGGCTGTTCTATCTTTGGATTTCAGCAATTTGACTATGATGTGTCTGGGTGTCATTATTTTTAAAGATTTTATTTTTTTTTAAGTAATCTCTAGGGCAGCCCGGGTGGCTCAGTGGTTTGGCGCCTCCTTTGGCCCAGGGCGTGATCCTGGAGACCCAGGATGGAGTTCCATGTCGGGCTCCCTGCGTGGAGCCTGCTTCTCCCTCTGCTGGTGTCTCTGCCTCTCTCTCTCTCTCTCTTTCTCTCTGTCTCTCATGAATATATAAATAAAATCTTAAAAAAAAAAGAGTCACATGCTTTTGACTGAGCCAGCCGGGCACTGCATCTGGGTGTCATTTTATTTGTACTTATTCTATTTAAGATTCTTGAGCTTGTTGGTTTTATAAATTGATGTCTTTTACCAAATTTGACAAGTTTATGGCTATTATTTCTTCAAGTATTTTTTCTGCCTTATTTCATTCCTCTCTATTTTACTGTGTCTATCACTGTAGGTACCTCAGATAATTAGAATCATACAATATTTATACTGTTGTGTCTGGTTTATTTCACTTAGCATAACATGTCAAAGTTTACTCATGTTGTAGTATATATCAGAATTTCCTTCCTTTTTAAAACTGAATAGTATTCCATCCATTCATCCATTGGTGGATATTTGGGTTATGTCCACCTTTTGGCTGTTATGAATAATGTTGCTGGGAATGTTGGTGTACATGCCTTTTAAAAAGGAGTCATATAATAACTCATACCTAGAAGCAGAAATACTGGGTCACAGAGTATTTATAATCTTATTTAACTGACTATTTCCAGATGATTCACCAGAATGACTATACCAGTCTACATTATCAGCAGTGCATGAGAGTCCCTATTCTGCACCCCCACCAATAGCTTTCTAATTTTTTCCAGTATCATAGCTGTGAAATAATATCTATTTTTCTGATGACCGGTTTCTAGAGTTTAAAAATCTCTCGTTTGTTAACAACAACAACAACAAAAAAAAAAAAAAAAAAAAAAAACAGAAGAAGCTCTGTGGACCTCTCCACCATCCTCTGCCCTAGTGGTTAGTCGATTCCTGGTTAGGAATCGACTAGGAAATGATTCTAACCTAATCTTTCTTGTTGCTGATGAGCTTGGCTTACTTAGTCTGTTTAAATCAAGAAGGCGGAGCACCTGCGTGGCTCAGTGGCTGAGCGACTGCCTTTGGTTCAGGTCATGATCCCGGGATCCGGGAATCGAGTCCCACATCAGGCTCCCAGCACGAAGCCTGCTTCTCCCTCTGTCTGTGTCTCTGCCTCTCTCTGTGTCTCTCATGAATAAATAAATATATTAAAAAAGGAAAAAAAAAAGGGACGTCTGGGTGGCTCAGCGGTTGAGCATCTGCCTTTGGCTCAGGCGTGATCCCAGAGTCCCTAGATCGAGTCCCTCATCGGGATCTTTGCATGGAGCCTGCTTCTCTTCCCTCTTCCTATGTCTCTGCCTCCCTCTCTCTGTGTCTCTCATGAATAAATTAATAAAATCTTAAAAAAATAAACAATAAATCAAGAAGGCATAGGAAGGAGCCCTAGGCTTCCACAACCTCATTTTGGACTGTTTTCTCTTCCAGCCCTTAACCTCAATAGAAACCTCCTCAGACTCTGCCACCCAGGTCTCAGACTCCCCAGAGTCTCTGCTGAGCAGGACCGGGACAACCAGCTCTGAATGCAGCAGCCCCGAGATGGATAAGGCGGTCTCCCTTAAATACAAGCACCACTACACTCCCCAGCACCTCATCCAGGGTAAAATAGCAAAAATTTCTCTTCCAACCAAATCCCAGACCTTCTTAGGAAGTCTGAACCGAAAGCGGACTTCACTGAAGAACGACAGGAGGAAGCAGCATCTGATGTCAGAGCTCTTCACCAAGGTTCAACCGAGGGAGAAACTTTCCCTGTTCCCAGCTTACTACAACCCGAAGCTGATGCTGAATAGCAAATCACGTGAGTGCCAGTGTGTCCAGGCCTGTCCAGGGGACCGGGTAACTAACACAACCAGTCTCGTCTTTGCAGAGAGCCCAGTTTGGGGGGATTGGGGGAGATGCAGCCCCTGCCTGCAGGGAGACCCCCATCTGATAGTGGAGACATAGGCCACATCCTTAGGGGATCTCAGGTCTTACTGAAATACAAAAAAAAAAAAAAAAATGGTGGAGGGTACCTGGGTGGCTCAGTGGTTGAGCGTCTGCCTTTGGCTAGGTCGTGATCCCGGGGTCCTGGGATCGAGTCCCCCATCGAGCTCCCCACAGGGAGCCTGCTTCTCCCTCTGCCTATGTCTCTGCCCCTCTTCCTTTGTCTTTCATGAATAAATAAATAAAATCTTTAAAAAAAAAAGAAAAGAAAATACAAAAAAAAAAAAGGGTAAACAGAATGCTTTAGACAAGTACCCTGTTCCATGTTTCCTGGTTGTTACTCAGGTGAGGCACATGCAGCTGAGTCTGCATCAGTTAAGGGGCATGTCGTGGCTGTTTGTGATTCAGGAACTTCAGCTGGTTTTTAAGCCAGGGGACCCTTGTGGGAGGTGGCCTCCCGCCCGCAACGTGTGCCCAGTCCAGCAACACAAATATCTGATGCCTATCACTTCACCTTTCCAGAAAACCGCTCCCCGCCCTGGGAGGGCTACTTCAGCAGCCGGAGCTCTGGTGAGAAGAAACAGCTGCGTGTGTCCTCCGTGCTCCTCCTGAATGATCCTCCCAGCCCTGACGTGTCTCTGAATGATCTGCTGGTGGTTGCCACCCCGGCCCGACTGGATCCCAGGCCTGGCAGGAGCCATAGTGGCGCCATGAGAGGCCCGTGTGTGCAGGAGCAGGAAGCATACAGCCACGGCCTGATCTCTGGCCAGAAAGGATGTGAGAGGGACTAGGTAGGCCCACCCATGTTCCCTTCATGTGCTTGTTTCATTGGCAGGCACCACGTGCGTATTTCTGGAACATCAGGTAGGTAGGTAGATGATTGGATGGATAAAGACATACAGGTAAGTAAATAATTAAGACAGACCTCAGTCATGATGTGGCCCCCTTGCAATGTATAAATCTGCCATGACCACTCTGTCCCCACTGCTTTGGGGGTGCTTTGCTTGTCTTCCACTTATGGCTAAAATTGAGAGTCGTTAACATTGATCCCAGAAGTAGAACCATGAGGGATTGATTACCACACCTTTCATTCCACCTCAGTCCAGGTCTCTTGCCCCAAAAGCTGGCCCTCTAATGACATGCACAGAAGGAACAATACAACAGGACAATGGAACCTGAGGGGATCTGAAAACAAAGACCCTGGAGAAGCTTTGATCCCACTATGTGCAAGAATGGAGGAGATAGCAAGGAGCCCTCTGTGATGAGCTTGGCTTATTTAGTCTGTTTAAATCAAGAAGGCATAGGAAGAAGCCCTAGGCTTCCACAACGTCATTTTGTGGGATCCAAATGATCAAGGCTGGTATGTACCAACTTAGGAGAGCTCGACAGCGTAGCGTGGTGTGAAGAAGGGGGGCTTATGCTACTTGGCTACCTAGAGAGGAAGGCTGTGCTTTTTTTTTTAAGATTTTATTTATTTATTTGAGAGAGAGAGAGAGCACAGGTGCATGAGCAGGGCGGAGAGGCAGAGGCAGAGAGAGAAGCAGACTCCCCACTGAGCAGGGAGCCGGACCTGGGGCTCCATCCCAGGACCCTGAGATCATGACCTGAGCCGAAGGCAAACGCTTAATGAAATGAGCCACCCAGGCACCCCAAGGCTCTGCATTCTAATCATCACCCTCACTCCTGCCACTAAAGCAGACTATGACCACCAGTTTGACTGGGCCCCTTCATGACCAGTAGCTCACACTGCAGAAGGGTGGGCCAGTAAACACTTTGGGTGCTTGTAAAAATGCATATGCCAGGGCGTGCTTCCAGAAATTCTGATTCAATAAGTCCTAGTAGGGGCCCAAGAATTTGCATTTGAGAAGGTCTTCTTTATGATTCTGATGCCCTTCTCACCACCCTCAGAGAAAAAGTGGGCCTGGTGTTTCCCAAACTTCCTTGGCAATACAAATCATGGGGGGCCCTTGTTAAGCCTATTGCTTTCTGGGTGACACCCCTGAAAATTGACACAAGAGGATTGAGATGAGGCCCTGGGCATCTGTCTCTTGAATAAGTACCTCAGGTGTGGTAGTGAGGGCTGTCCTACATCTAGACCCAGGCCTGGGCAGAGGAACCTGTGATAGCCAGGCCTGACCTGTGGGCCTGATATTAGTACAAAACTCCCTGATCCTTATGGAGCTCAAACCTACCCCTACTATCTTTGGTTTGTAATTTTATAGTACTAAAATTAAAAAAAAAATTTTTTTTAGATTTATTTATTTATTTTAGGGGGAGAGAGAGAGAGAGAGAGAGAGAGAGAAAATGCATGTATAAATGTGTGCACATGTAGGTGGCCAAGCCAACCAAAGGAAGGGGCAGAAGGAAAGAATCTCAAGCAGATTTCCAGATGAGCATGGAGCCCCACCTGGGGCTCAGTCTCATAACCCTGAGATCATGACCTGAGCCAAAATCAAGAGTCAGATGCCTAACCAACTGAGCCACCCAGGTACCCCAAATTCAAAATTTAAGTGAAGATACGGTTACTTATTTATTGCTATTTATGCTCCTATTGTTAAGAAAAGGGGGGGTGATATAGCAGATTACAGTGAAAAATTTATTCAATGTGACTGTTACAATGAAGTTATAATGATCAGAAGCCACACAGAGAAAGAGAGAAGATCATTATATTAAGAGAGAGTGATAAAGGGCTTCTTGAATTGACTATTGAATTTGGCTCAGAATCTCTTTTTTTTTTTTTTTAGTTTTTTTTTTAAGAGATTTTATTTATTTATTCATGATAGACATAGAGAGAGAGGCAGAGACACAGGCAGAGGGAGAAGTAGGCTCCATACCGGAAGCCCGTCGTGGGACTCAATCCCGGGACTCCAGGATTGCGGCCTGGCCGAAGGCAGGCGCCAAACCGCTGAGCCACCCAGGGATCCCCTGGCCCAGAATCTCTTAAACAGAAAAGGCCAAACAAAGCATTCTGTTTGGGTCTTTCTTGTCTCTCCAATAAGAATAGAGACTCTCTTAAGGATATGGACTATGGGGACACCTGGGTGACTCAGCGGTTGAGCACCTGCCTTTGGCTCAGGGCGTGATCCCAGGATCCACAATCCAGGATCGAGTCCAGAAGCCTGCTTCTCCCTCTGCCCATGTCTCTGCTTCTCTGTGTGTGTGTCTCTTTGAATAAATAAATAAAATCCTAAAAAAAAAAAAAAAAGGTTTTAAAAAAAGTATATGGACTATGTGTCTACTGTCAGACTGGGGTCTTCCTGAGGGCAGGGGCTGCATCTCCCCTGCTAAGCCCAGACTGGGAGCTCCTCAAAGATTAGGGCTATTGGTCACTTCATCCCCTGGGCTCTTGGTACATCCTTGTACATACTGGTATTTTTTTTTTTTTTAATACATACTGGTATTTTAAAAAATATATTTATTTATTTTTAGACAGAGACAGTGCGCGTTCTTGGGGACAGGGACAGAGGGAGAGAGAATCTCAAGCAGACTCCACACTGAGTGTGGAGCTGGACTTGGGGCTTGATCTCATGACCCTGAGATCATGACCTGAGTCAAAACCAAGAGCCAGAGGCTTAACTGACTGTACCCTCCAGGTGCCCCCATGCTGGCACTTACATAATTGGTTCCTCAACACCAGATTTGGGTTATAGTGAGCTGGAAACAGGGAGAGCTTTTTGCTCAGTTGAATCTCTGACGTCAGGCACCCCTCTTTGTGTCATTCTTTAGCAAAGTCCAGCGTGGATTGAGACTCCCTGAGAGGCTCTGGGATTTTTTTTTTGGCAGAGAAGTTTTTGGTATTTTCTCCTAAATGAGTAAAAATAAGTTAAAAAATAAAGATAGATAATTCCTTAGGAGAGACTTGTTGCCCTGGCTCTAATTTCTGAGAGCAGTTTGTCATACGGAGTCTCATATTATAGATTTTTACTACCGTAGTGGACAGTGACTGAAGGCATTGACTTTTAATGAATATTAATGATGGTAATAGTTACCTCTATTTTTTGGTAGTCTACCATATAAGTGTGCCAGCACTTATTTTTTTAATCTAATTTCATTCCAATCTCAATTGTGCACTTTAGAAAAGAAAAAAAATTGAGTCTCAAAAAGCGTAACGCCTAACCTTTGGGAGGTCACACAGCTTTTAAGTGATAGAGCAAGGATATGAGTCAGATGTTTCTGATTCCCAAACCATACTATCTTTCTTTCAAATGGCATTTTTAATAATCTTCAGTTTGATGGGACGCCTGGGTGGCTTAGTGGTTAAGCATCTGCCTTTGATTCAGAGCCTGATCCCGGGTTTGGGGATCGGGTCCCACATCAGGCTCCTGCAGAGAGCCTGCTTCTTCCTCTGCCTGTGTCTCTGCCTCTCTCTCCATCTCTCATGAATAAATAAATAAAATCTTTAAAAAAATAATAATAATCTTCAGTTTGAGCCTAAGGGCATAATAAATAGCTCTGTATGAAGGCATTTCTGCAGGTAGCAGAGGTAGCCAAGACCAGGCAAGGCCTCTTAGAATGCCATGGGGGTCACCAGATCTCAGAGCTGGCTCTCTGCTCTTAGGTCAAATGATGGCTTCAAAAAATGCCCAATTAATCAGTCCACAAAGGACTGACACATACAAGGCAAACTCATAAAGTCTAGTTATATACAGGGCAATGCCTGGCTATCGATGCTTTGATTTACAAATGAAGGATGAGGGCAGCCTGGGTGGCTCAGCGGTTTAGTGCTTGCCCAGGGCGTGATCCTGGGGACCCAGGATCGAGTCCCATGTTGGGCTCCCTGCATGGAGCCTGCTTCTCCCTCTGCCTGTATCTCTGCCTCTCTCTCTTGTCTCTCATGAATAAATAAATAAAAAATCTTAAAAACAAAAACAAATGGAGGATGATGTGGCATAAGAATAGGGCTTCTGTATAATAAGTAATGGTTAGGAGCACCTGGGTGGCTCTGTCAGTTAGGCTGTCTGCCTTGGGCTCTAGTCATGATCTTATAGGACTCTCGAGTCATGGGACTCAAGATCTCATGATCTTCCTGGGATCGAGCCCTGCATTGGGCTCCCTGTTCCACAGGAAACCTGTTTCTCCCTTTTCCTCTGCCTGCTGCTCTCCCCGCTTGTGCTTTCTCTCTGTCAAATAAATGAATAAAATAAAATAAATAATGGTTGAATGAAGGAAGGAAAGAGTAGAGCAGAGGTCTGAATTATGGATCAAGGGCTCTCTTGGTCAGTGTAATACCCTCCACACATCAAGTTGAGGTACCATGTCCTGTGTAATTCCTCAGGTCAGTGCTGTGAGGTTAGCAAGAAGACATCAATTTGGGGCAGTAAATGACTCGCCCAACCTCACACAAGTGATGCATTCTGGACAAATAGCATGATGTTTCTTCCATCTTGATCCATGTGAAGAAGGAGCCCTGACAATTTCCTGCATGTCTCTACTTAGATCACTATCATCTCATCATCCTTCCTCTCGATCTACTTTCGCAGTGGGTCAGCCACTGAGCCTAGGGTTTCAGATCTGTCAACAATTCAGTTTTAGGGGATAAATAGCCCACTTTGTAGATTTTAAGATGATTAAAAGCTTATTAAGGGGGGATCCCTGGGTTGCTCAGTGGTTTGGCACCTGCCTTTGGCCCAGGGAGTGATCCTGGAGTCCCGGGATCGAGTCCCATGTCGGGCTCCCTGCATGGAGCCTGCTTCTCCCTCTGCCTGTGTCTCTGCCTCTCTTTCTCTCTGTCTCTCATGAATAAATAAATAAAATCTAAAAAAAAAAAAAGCTTATTAAGGGGGATGCTTGGCACCCTGGTGAGTATATGGTGGCTGCAGTGGTGATGATGATCATGATAATGATACTGTGTTGATGGTGATGACCCCAGTAGGGACTAAAGCAAAACACACTTGCTTTTGGTGTACTTTTAAAAGCTTTGTGTGCATTCTCTCCATCCTCAAAGTAACTGTGTGGTAAGAATCACTATAATTCTTTTTTTTTTTTTTAAGATTTTATTTATTCATGAGAGGCACAGAGAGAGAGAGAGGCAGAGACATAGCAGAAGGAGAAGCAGGCTCCATGCAGGAAGCCTGATGCGGGACTTGATCCTGGGACTCCAGGATCACACCCTGGGCCGAAGGCAGACGTTAAACCCCTGAGCCACCCAGGGATCCCTATTCTTTTTTTTTTTTTTTTTTTTCAAACGAGAAAGCCAAAGGTTAGAGAGATTAAGTAACTTGCACGAGAACACTCAGAGCTCCTGGGCCTATGCACTTAACCACTACCTCTTATTGTCTCTGACCAGCCATCTTGGCTGCTCTTAAATGGTCCATATTCAATGTTTGGGGCTGTAAGGATGCAGGAAGATAAATGGCATGTAGGTAAAATGAGTTTCTGGTGATTATGGATGTGATCATCTGAGTGCCTCCTGACCTGCTGGACAGGATGGTAAGGAGAGTTAATTGACTGGAATCCTCTAGGTGCCATTTTAAAGGAAAATCTAAGAAAAAAATCTTTTTTTTTCTTTTCAGAATCATACTGGATCTCTGCCATTTCTCCCTCTTTCTACCTCTTATTCCCAGGAAAAGATTTATCTTATTTTTAAAGTGTCTACAATGTCCATAGAATCAACTGAAAATTTTATTTCCTCATCTAGATAACCTGGTCTTATAACTTCCCATTAACACCACTGGGCCAACAGCCTTGTGTTTTATACCCTCCCAGTTAGTGCTGTAGGCCCATGACTTCTGAGACGTATCGGTGCTACTCCAGGACACACCCCAGTTGCCCCATTAGTGGCATTCCTTTGGGTCCCTCAGATGACACTATCATCCAGAACACTCCCCCCAGATAGAGCAATATGAACGGAGGACTGTTTCAGAGAGGAACTCAAAGTTTCCAGGAATCTAAAGCCCTCAGTCTACCAACAGGTCTGTGTCAGTAGGTTTTCAACTCCAAAGAGAAAAGACAGAGAAAGGGCAAGGCTTGATGGAAGATTCTGAACCCTGAGTAAGGGAATTGAGGCAGGTATAACTTTACCAGGTACAGACCAGACCTCCTCCTCCCACCTGAGCCACCTCTGTGCCCAACACCTTCTTGCTACCTCCCTTACCAGTCCACAGCCACATCAATCTTGCTGAAGAAGTGAGGCAAGAATACCCAGCCTGCAGGTGTTTCTTCCATCAGCCTGCAGAAATGATGCATCTTCCCCTCAGGTATCTGCTAATAAAATAAATTGCCATGCTCAGTGCTGGGATGGTGAGCCTGATCCAGAGTGAGAATGAGCAGACGGAAGTGGGAGAGAGAGTTTTCCTGAGCACTCCTCATTAAGAAAGGTCCAAATTCACCAAAAATGCATCGGGAGCCTTTGAAGAATTTCTTTGGATGAATGGTAAGCCCTGTCCTCCTTGCTGAGAGCCTTGTGTCTGAGGTGGACCTTTTGGGGGGCTCCATGGTTGCCATGTGTCTGCCCAACATAAATCCTGGCTAGACTCCAGGCATAACATTTCATTTTGCCAGTTCGTTCTCTACCCTCTCTAAGAATGTGATCCAAGACTTTGCCTCACTTGCTCTTTCTGAGTTAGGTCCCAGGAATGAGCTTTGGAAGAGGAGTATGGGGCAGGGGTGGAAGAAGGATGAGGTCTGAAGTCAAGAGCCTGCTTCACAATGTTGATTCAGCTTTACTCTATGAAGTCCTAATGGGATGAATTTCTGGCCCCAGGGATGTCAGGAGATTCTGAGATAATTGAAGCCTACACTATTCCTCACTTAATTATCCAAAACACTGAATGGAAAATCCATTTGCATCCAGCTGTGAAACACACACATACATAACACCTTCATCTCCACTTATGCCTGGTTTTCAAAGACTCCTGGTGTAGAGTTCTTAGTGAGTTGAGGCCTACCTGGATGGCAGAAGAAGGAAGCCGTGATTACAACTAGGGAGATTAGTAAAAAATTAACCCTCCTGGGGCACCTGGCTGGCTGTCAGTGGAGCATGCGACTCTTGATCTTGGGGTTGTGAGTTTGAGCCCCACATTGGGTGTAGAGATTACTTTTAAAAAAATCCACTCTCCCTTTGCCAGCCCTTTCCCAACACCATTTAGAAGTCTCAACAAGGACTGATTCAAGGCCAGTTTTTCCATTGTCATTATCAGTTTGCTATAGATTATAGCCTGGACCACACAAAAGATGTAAGACTTTAAGACTTTCTGAAATGGGGCTTTCTAAAACCTCGATGTCTTTCCCTTTTTCTCCCTAGTCACCAGCCCCAGCCAGTCAAGGTTCCTAAGCTGATAAAAAGGAATTCTTTTAATAAGGTGAAGTCAGAATTATTTGTCTTTCTAGGGGACAATTTGGTGCCCACATCCTTAATCCTAGACATAGTTTCAGCTTCATGAGCATGCAATCTGTGTAATCTCACATGGCTCCACACTTAGAAGGGCCCTATACTTGGTTAATGCTCTGTTGTCACCCTCTTGAAATTCTGGACATTTTTTGAACAAGGAGCCCCGCATTTTCATTTTGCACCCACCACATTATGTAGCCAGTCCTGCTACTGGCTTCAACAGGTCTGAGTTATCCAATGAGAAGGCAAAATGGCAGGCCCCATGCACCGCCTGCCTATTCACCCATAGGGTTTTGCAGAACAACTGTCTGCTGAACAAAAAATGCTTGTGACAGACCTTGCCCCTGTGGATTGGCAGTAGACTAAAACAGGTCCACAGACAGCTGGCCTGAATTAAGTGCCACTAATAAAAAGTGTCATTAGTTGAGAAGGAAATGCCCTCGCACCAGCTGGGAGGATCAAGTCCCCTTCTTCAGAGGAGGTGATATTTGAGATGGCAAGGAAAGATAAATACAATTTTGAATTGTTTTTTAAAAGATTTATTTTATTTTAGAGGGTGGGAAGAGGGGCAAAGGGAGAGGGAGAAGAGAATCCTCAAGAAGACTGCCGGCTGAGTGTGGAGCCGGATGCAGGGCTCGATCCCACAACCCTGAGACCCTGAGACCAGACCTGAGCTGAAACCAAGAGTCGGGTGCCTAACCAACTGAGACACCCAGGTGCCTTACAATAAATATGACTTTTTAAAGCGGATATGAGGTGTGGTACTGAGGCTTACTGGTCTGGAAGAAGACAAAAACAATCCCAAACATGGTCAAAAAGCAAAGCCGAGTCCAATCTGGATAGTTCCAAAAGGAAAATTGGGAGGTGACAATGAGAAGGTGGTGTGTGAGACCAGACCATATTGGAGACCCCAGCGCCCTTGTTTATATCACCAGTATTGCGTTCCTCGTGATGGTGAACTTGTTTACGTGGCTGTCTCTCCACAGGGCTATACCATGTCTTTACATCTTTTTTTTATATATTTTTTTATTTTTCTTTACATCTTTATATCCCCTGCTTTTAGCCTAGTGCCTAGGACATGATAAAAATTCGGTAAATATTTGCTGAATGACTGAATATTGAGGATCTAAAATGTTATCCTGGGAAGTGTTTACAGAATTCAGTGGAAAACCAACAGAGATTTTGAGTGGGGGATTTGAGCATTAGAAAATCGAATCTGGGGCAGCCTGGGTGGCTCAGCAGTTTAGCGCCGCCTTCAGCCCAGGGCATGATCCTGAAGTCCCGGGATTGAGACCCGCGTCTGGCTCCCTGCATGGAGCCTGCTTCTCCCTCTGCCTCTCTCTCTCTGTGTCTCTCATGAATAAATAAATAAAATCTTTAATAAAATACAAAAAAAAAAATCGAATCTGGGGCAGCCCCGGTGGTGCAGCGGTTTGGCACCGCCTGCAGCCCAGGGTGTGATCCTAGAGACCTGGGATCGAGTCCCACATCTGGCTCCCTGTGTGGAGCCTGCTTCTCCCTCTTCTTGTGTCTCTACCTCTCTCTCTCTCTGTGTCTATGGATAAATAAATAAAATCTTTAAAAAAAATCGAATCTGGTGGGAGATGGTAAAATGGATGACTGGCATAAGGGAGAGACCCATTGTGGGAGAGCAGTTAGGAGGCTCTTTTGGTGACCTCCATAAGAGGTCAAGCCCTCGCAGCCCTTCTTAGGATGATGGGCCATGGGAAAGAAAAGGAGGCAGGTGAGAAAAACACTGGAGAGCTGGGACATCACAGCTGAGTGAACGAAAGGGAGTAGGAAAAGAGAAGAGCAATGACAGCTTCAAAAGAGCTGAGTCTTGTGCCTGGGTGGTGCAGTTGGTTAAGTATCCTACTCTTGATCTCAGCTTAGGTCTTGATCTTAGAGTCATGAGTTCAAGCCTTGTATTGGGCTTCACAGTGGGCATGGAGCCTACTTAAAAAAAAAAAAAAGAACTGAGCCCCCTCAAAGAAAATAGAAACATTGGGAGAAGGAGCTTTGGGGTGATGGAAATCACATCATCTATTTCATAAAGCAGGTGGATGAGTTCCTGTCCGCAGATATATTTAAAAGAATGGCATACTAGGGGCGGCCCGGGTGGCTCAGCAGTTTAGCGCCTGCCTTCATCCCAGGGCGTGACCCTGGAGACCCCGGATCGAGTCCCACGTCGGGCTCCCTGCATGGAGCCTGCTTCTCCCTCTGCCTCTCTCTCTGTCTCCTCTCTGTGTATTCTCATGAATAAAAAAATATAAGTAAAAAAAAAAAAAAAAAAAAAAAAAGAATGGCATACTACTCAGCCGTCAAAAAACAAAATCATGCAATGATGTGGATGGAACTAGAGGGTATTATGCTTAAGCAAAATAAATCAATCAGAAAAAGATAATTATCATATGATCTCATTCATATATGGAGTCTAAACAGAACAGAGGATCACAGAGGAAGAGAGGGAAAAATAAAACGACAAAATCAGGGTTGGAGACAAACCATAAGAGACTCTTAATCATAGGAAACAGAGTTGCTGGAGGGGAGGGGGGAGGAGGGATAGGGTAACTGGGTGATGGACATTAAGGAGGGCACATGATATAATGAGCACTGGGTGTTACATAAGACAGGTATTACTGACCACTATCTCTGAAACTAATAATACATTATATGTTAATTGAATTTAAATAATAAAAAAAGAACAACACTAAAGGAAAACCTTCCAAGTGCAAAAATGATTTTCCTGAAGACCAGATGGTTAAAAATAGCCATCTTGGACTGGGCAGGTTCTCTAGGCTCAGAACTACCTGGGCAGCTTAAGATACATGTGTGCTCCACCCCTTGAAAACCAGAGTAGTCAGTATGGGGGAGAGTGTTGACCTGAATTAGAAAGCTCCCCCATAGCCAGGTTTGGGAGCCACTTATCTGGCTCATCGCACACTGGGCAACCCCTAACCCATGTGTGGAACAGGCTGGGAAACTCTCCTTAGCCTTAAAAGGGCAATTGCAGATTCCAGTTTTCCTTCCATTTTGGCAGGGAGTGGAAGTCAAGCAGATTGGCAGCTGGTTCAAGCGGCTTCCCCCACTGGTACTGGATGATTACATGAGCTGAATATAATCATTCACAACCCTTGTCTTTACAGCTGGCATGTCACTTAGCTTAATTACAGCACACAGTGGCATTGCAATTCAAGGAATCTAAAAAAGCAATGAAATGGGTTTTGCAAATTGTTAGGAAGGCAATGAAGACCGTGGAACTGCAATTTACTAAGCATTGCTTTCAATTATTTTGCATTCTTCAGCCATGACTTCAAGTTACTAACCAGCAGCCTGGGAAAGCCAAGTAGGCAATGTGTCATGTGGAGTATATTTCATGACTCCTGAGTGCGTACTGTGTGTTGGGGAGGTGGCTGGAGGCTCCAGGAGCTACTTTGGGGTGGGAAGGGTTGTGATTGCTCTGAGCATGTGTTCTTCCCATCAGGTACTTGCTAATCATTCATCCACCATGACTCTCCTGAACCACAGACTCTGGTCTGGGGTGACCTCCAACAAGGGTCCCCCTTCCTCTTTACTCCTGAACTATCTACTATCCCCAGAAAACATGAGGAAAGAAATGTAGAAAAGCAAAACAAGTCATTCAAAAAAAGTCTAGGGATCCTTGGGTGGCGCAGCGGTTTGGCGCCTGCCTTTGGCCCAGGGCGCGATCCTGGAGACCCGGGATCGAATCCCACATCGGGCTCCCGGTGCATGGAGCCTGCTTCTCCCTCTGCCTGTCTCTGCCTCTCTCTCTCTCTCTCTCTCTCTGTGACTATCATAAAAAAAAAAAAAAAAGTCTAGAATTGGTGCCTGATTTCTCTGGCTGTCTGATTTCTTTTCCTGACTTATTTCTTGATTCCTTTCAATCCTTGAAAATGTACTTCTTGGGCAGCCATTTTATTTTATTTTATTTTTATTTACTTCATTTTATTTTATTTTAAGATTTCACTTATTTATTCATGAGAGACACAGAGCAAGACACAGAGACATGGGCAGAAGGAGGAGCAGGCTCCCCACGGGGAACCAGATATGAGACTTGATCCCAGGACTCTAAGATCACAACCTGAACCAAAGGCAAATGTTCAGCCACTGAGCCACCCAGGTGCCCCTTGGGCAGCCATTTTAAAGGGCAAGACTGTGCTGTCACACCCCCCCCCATCCCGCCTAGGAGTCTTAAAAATGAAAAGGGACCCCATCCATCTGAGAAAGGGGTGGAAATAACAGGAAGTCCAGCAGGTAGTGCTGAGACAGATCCCTCTCACTACGGGCAACATTGTTGGCGGGGTAATTGGGAACAGAATGCCAGCTGCCTCAGCAGTCATGCCAGGTGGGAGAGCAAACACCAAAATCCGGTTGGCAAGCCTAGCAGGGCCATCACCATGTGGCCAAAGCAAACAGAGGCTGAGGCAGGCCCGCTGCAGTGGACTCTCGCTTCCCCTTGGATCTGGTGGAGGGTGAGACCGAGCCAGCAGAGCCACGTGTCAAGGCATCAAGTAGCCATGGGGATGCTCATACCCAACCCCAGGCAAAGCCCCAAGCTGAACCCTTGTTTTCCTTTGCCAAGGTCCTCTTTCAATTTGGGATAGGCTAAGGAAAGTCTGATAATGATAACACTTTCATCTGTATTTGTTTATTCTTCACAGGAGTCCTGGGAGGTCAGTATTATCCCCATTTTACATATGAGAACACTGAGGCTAGGGGCAAGTCAAGACTCAGCCAGGACTTAGCCTCAGGGCCTCTGATTCAGTGACTATTGCACTTCCTATTCCCTCCACCCACCCATCTCTCCACCTTGAACTCTCCAAAGTCAATTTTCACCATCTAAATGGGACCTGGGTTCTTTCTATTTCATAGCTGAGGAGCAGAGGCTCAAAGGAGGTGTGTGTTGGGGGTTATGTTTGTTTTAGACCAGAGAATAGCTAGTTGCTGTCCCAGATTCTATCTGCCACACCCGCCAACCAGAATCCCAGTGAGATGAATCTCTTTATGAATAGTTCGAATTCTTTGGAGATTTCAAAAGTGTGTCCCCCCTCCTTTCTTTTCTTTCTTTCTTTCTTTCTTTCTTTCTTTCTTTCTTTCTTTCTTTCTTTCTTTCTTTCTTTTTCTTTCTTTCTCTTTTCTTCTTCTCTCTTTTAAAAAAGATTTTATTTATTTATTTTTTCATGAGAGACAGAGTGAGGCAGAGAGATACACAGGCAGAGGGAGAAGCAGGCTCCCCATGGGAAGCCTGATGCTGGACTCCATCCCAGGATCACCGCCTGAGCCAAAGGCAGACACTCAACCACTGAGCCACCCAGGTACCATCCCCTCCTCTTTATTTACACATAAAAGATTTGAATCAAGATCTCTGGTTTTCATATTGTAATTTGGTTGTAGTTAGACTTGGCCTGAATAGACCCTCTTACAACCTGGCGTCTCTGTGGTTCAAAGGCTCAGTGTACCCATAAAAATTCATATTTCTTGCAGCCTGGTTGGGAAATTCAGGTTTCATGGAAAGATGTACAGTAGCTGTAGTCCTATGTGATGGAAGGACTGGGTTCCTACGGAGAGAAGGAAAGGCAGCTGTTGGATTGCCTGTTCTCTTCTGGGTCTCCATTCCTCAGCAAATTTCCTGAGTCTTTGAAAATTCCAGATTATTTTCCAATCGTGCCTCTTTGAGGGGAGGGAAAGACGGGAGGAGGAAAGAGGCGTCTCTCATGAGACTCAACCCCTACAACCTGTCCTCTTGCCCTGGAATTTTCCTTCGCTCTGCCTCCGGGGACCTTGCAGGGAAATGCCATTCGCCAGAGGGGGCCTGGGATGGTGGAGGCGGAGGGCTCGGGTGGAGAGAGTTCTCCATCCCCCACATCTGGAGCGAGGACTTAGAGGGATCCCGGAGGGGGGTCGGGGGAGAGGCCTGTGCGGGGCTGGTTTGGGGGTTCTGTGGGAGAAGGTGCACGCGAAAAGGCGCAGCCGGCAACTTTGCACAGAATTGGAGATTAGGACACACGGAGAAGAAAAGTTCACTCCCCACGACCCAGGCCCATTCCAAGCGACCGAGGTCTTCGGCTGAGGCTGAGCCCCGCGCTCTCCTGGCCCGGGAAAAATCCCGTCTGGTGCGTGGGGCCGCCCAGCCCAGCGTCTCGTCTCGGGGCTCCTCGCGCGCAGAGAAGCCCGACTTCGCCCCAGCGGGGTCCCAGGAGGATCCGCTCGAGGCTGGAGGAAGTACGACGGGGCTGGAGGAGCTGCCGAGCTCTCCCAGTGGAAACGCTCAGGGCCGGGTCGACCGCCAGTTACCAAGAGCCTCCCGCTCCAGGTTGCGCCCCAGCGGCTCCCACTCAGGTACCCCAAAGCCGCAGAGGTAAGCCCCGCCCCCCCCTTCGCAGGGAACACTGCATTTTGTGCTGTTTGTGTTGCCCGTTTATGTGCCAGGCCCCGGGGCCAAGCGCTTTCCGCTTTCCGAGCTAAAACCACCTAATGGGGGGCAGGGGTTCAGTCCCCATTTACAGATTAGAAAACTGGGCCCTGAGAGGCAGAGTAATGCTAGAGGCAATATGTATGGGAGGCAAGACTGAATTTGGTCACGACTCCAAGGAGACGGTTGCTTGAACTTGAAACTGTGTGCTCCCAATTAGTTCCTAATGTGGAGATCATTGCAATACCACGCAGGAGACAGAGCATTCCAGTGTAGTCCCCTCCATTCTGTGACCCCTCGGGAGGGAAGACTTGGTGGGAATGACAGTTCCCCCAGTTTTCCAGACTAGGAACAAGTTCAGCCACATCCAGGGCCCAGGTAGTCCAGAGGCCAGCTCCACGAAAGGGCTTCTGATGTCCTAAACCCAGGAAGCGCTTTCAGCCCTCTCATGAATTATTTTCATCTTTGAAGTAAATGGGATGCTGAAAACACGGAGTGTCTCTGGACCACAGTACGTAAGATCTACTCACATCTACCTCTTCTCAGAGCCATTGAACCTCTTGGTGTGGAGGGCCACCCCCTGGGCTCCAGAGCAGAGAATGGAGCTCCATGCTTCCCTCCCTTGGGGCGGGGAGGGGGGCTGTGGAGAAGAGCAGAGTATGACTTTTCCTTTGATCCACTTCTCAGGGCCTTTAGTCACTTGGTTAGGACTAAGCAGAAGACAAGTGGCAGAGGGTTTCTCTGGGATATATGCAGTCAGGGCTTGGCAAGGTCAGAGAGGGAGCTGAGGCTGGCAGGACATCCCTGTGGTCACTAAGTGCTGGGCGGGCCACTCCGTTTGTTGATTTGATTCCAGCATCAACTCTGTGGCTGTTAGTGTCATCTCTCTTTTACAAGCAAGGAGACTACTCAGGGTGACGAAGACACTTGCTGGGCCTGAAGCTGGTGGGCACTGGGATCCAGGTCTATGTTGGATCTGTTTGGCTTGAGAGCTCCTCTCGACCAGCCCAAGGATGGCTTGAATTGGGAGTCCAAACAGGCTCTTTTCACACCATTCTTCAACCTTCAAAAATGATAGCCTTAATAACCATGTTCTTAAAGTTTTGTGACCAAGTCCCTCCCTAAGGAGTGAAGATTACATTCTTATCCTGCCTAGATCCTTAACCCCTCCCATGCCTTGTCTCCCTTCAGAGGGATATCCTTCAGGTAATCCTGGGGGAATGGGAACAGGGCCGGCACCTCTCAGCCCTTTCCTGCTCCCTCCTACCCCCACTCCCCAAGCCTGGGACCTTTTCCAAAGTCACATTTCCCAGGTTTGAGTAACCCGATTCTTTATGTAGGAGGAGAGAGACAGCGCCATGGGATGCTCCTTCTTTGGCCTCCGGTAGGCAGCACAGAAGCCCCCAAGGAGGGCCCACTGGATTCCTGGCTGGAGGCAGACGGGATTTCAGAACGTCCCCTCTTCTCAGCCTCTCTGCTAACCCTCCTCCCTCTCTCGCCACCCCCTCACCTTTCTGGTCCCACCAGTTCCCAAAACGCAGAGGATGTTTACCCTCCTGAGCGAGGCGGACTCTAGGCTGAGGTCAGAAGCCTGATTCACCGCAGGGAGGAACCCAAGCCCGGCCCCGGCCCAGTGGGCCCCAAGCAGGCCCCAAGCAGGCGGGCTTAAGGGAGGTGATCAAGGCTGGGAAACGCCACCCCGCCCAGCCAATAAATGTCTCTGCGCCTCCCCAGCCCCAAGGGCATCCCTCCCGCCACCGGCCCTACCCCCCCCCCCACCGCTGGCCAGGTCTGGATGAGAGCTAGACCTTAGGAGAACTCCTAGGTGGCCCTGGGTGGCCCCCACCCCCAAGTCCCTGTCTGGATTGAGATCGAGGGCGCTGAAGGACAGTTGCCCATAATATGCTCCACCTCACCCCAACTCACCAGAAGACTTTCGTGACCCTGCCTGAGGCATACCCAGCTGAAAGCCTAGCGATCTCTGCTCAGCAACCCTCCACCCCTCCAAACTGGGCTGAAAAACTGATGGAGGAAGAGCCTGGACGCAGGGAGACACGAGAACTCGCACCTTCCCATTGGCCAGGGGTTAGGGGTTCAAAGGCTTGGATTTGAAGCCCAGGATTCAGGGAAGAAGAATAAATGCAGCCTCCCCACCCCCTTTCTCTAAGCCCTCCAGGGACGATATCCCCACTTCAGAACCCAGAAGGGGTTAATATTTTACCAGCTACCCCGTCTGTCTGCAGGCTGGGAAAGGCAGGTCCCAGGTTGGGTCAGTGGGGTGGCAAGGGCCCCAGGCAGCCCCCTCCCTCACCTGTGCAGCCTCAACTCAGCCTCATCTGCCCAAGCTGTGTTGCCCCGGCCCCCACCTGACCCCGACACACTGATAAGCCCCCAGACAGCTAAACATCGTTAACTTCTTTGCCTTTCTAGACTCCTGCCTGTCCTTTCTCCGACCTCGGGCGGAGGGGTTGCCTGGGTGGATGTCTGTAGTTTCTCTGGGAACTGGACTTCTACACACCACACATATGGCCTTTGCCACACGTCTGCTTTCCCATCCTCATGCTTCTGGACCAGGAACCAACTTTCTGTGACACTCTGTTGGTCTAAAATAATGTTTTCTCACCCTCCATGAGCCACAACTCAGCTTGCCTATGTGGACCTTCTTAGAAGACTTCCAGGAAACAGTAAAACTCAGAGAGAGAAAGGATGTCAGAAAATGTCAGCAACGATTTCACAAATTGAAACTTAAAATCCCTCTCAGCCTAACTGTGAACGTGAGGGGAAAGGAGTTGGGTTGTCCACTGGGACTGCACAACCAAATAGTGTTCTGAGTTGCTCGTTTCCCTTTGCCTTTCAGAACCTCGATCACAAAGGAAAAGGAGGAATCGGACAGACAGGAGATAATGTCTATACCAAAACAACCAGTTGCTGGGAAGTATCAGGATGGTAGTTTTCCCCTGGTATGGACGGAGTGTGGACAAAGTGTGGATCACGGTCTCGAGTTTGCAGGCCATCTGTCCGGGACAGAGGGAACCACTGTTTGAAAGCTTATCATAAAAAAAAAAAGAAGAAGAAAGCTTATCATTCTTGGGGCGCCTGGGTGGCACAGTTGATGAAAGCTCTGACTATTGGTTTCAGCTTAGGTCATGATGTCAGGGTCCTGAGATCAAGCCCCATGTCGGGCTGAGCACTGAACATAGAGTCTACTTGTGACTCTATGTTCCTCCATGTGCTCTCTCGCTCTCTCTCAAATAAATAAAATATTTAGAAGGAAAGAAAGAAAGAAAACAGAAAGGAAGAAAAAAAACAGAAGAAAGAAAAGAAAAGAAGCCGGTCATTTTTGATGCAGCTGCTTGCTCCAGGCACCCTCACTGCCACCAGGGGCATGGAATCTGCCCTCGAATCTTTCCTAGCCCTCTTCTCCCCACTCCTTCTCCAAAGAAAGAGAAGGCTCCTGGAAGAGACCCCTGGAAGACAGGCTCTGGCCAAAGAGGCAGGGTGGGGGTGTGGGGAAGTGGCATCCAGGAGAGAGGGCAGATGTGGTGGGGATGAGAGCTCTTCCTTCCTGGAGGGGCCACCATCCTTTCTAGATGGGACCTGAGGTCTTAAGTCTAAGTGTGCAGTTTCTACCAATTTGAACAATTATTTGGATAAATCAGAACATTTCCCTTAAAAAAAAAAGAGTATTTATTTGTTAGAAAGAGAGCACGCAAGCAGGGGGAGCAGCAGAGGGAGAGGGAGAAGAAAGCTCCCCGCTGAGCAGGGAGCCCACGTGGGGCTCAACCCCAGGACCCTGGGATCACAACCTGAACTGAAGGCAGATGCTTAACCGACTGAGCCACCCAGGTGCTCAAATGAGAACATTTTCTAACTGAAAGTAATGCAGTAATAGGACCACAAAATTAAATGTCGTTTGGCCAGAAATTAGGTAGTAAAGCCCTTAGATTTCTTTCCAAAAGAGAGGTCTTTTGACAAAAAAGAAATCGATATTAAATCATTACCTGAATACTTAAAAAAATCTTTAAAATGTGATTTACCCAATCTATATGTCACTTCCAACAATTCTTGAGGGGATGAAGCTTAATAACAAAACTTTGGGGGGAAGTATATATCATTTTCAAACTTTGAATACTGCCCTGAGCCGTTTGACCAGAGAGATCCCGCAACCCCAAAGTTGTTAGCAAGTTCCTGGCTTGCCGTAGTGCTCAGTAAATGTTAGCGACACCGTCCCCTCTGCAGCCGTGGCCCTGGCTCCCTTCAGTGGAACTCTGCAGGGGGCTTGAATTCTCTCTTGACTTTCCCTCTAAAGATCTGCTTAGGTTTTTTGCCACGTCTCTTGACTAGTATCTCAAGCACATAAATGGACGCAAACCATTCTGTCTTCCAAAGAACTCCTGGAAATGCCGGGAGTGCAGGGCTGAGCAGTAAACCCCCAGCAAAGCGCTGGCCATGGCCCGGCTCCGAAGCGCTCCATTCAGTGGAAAATTTGGTGTAGCCTTATGGGGCTACATTTGCCACCAAGCCTGGGACAGCGGAGCCCCCGCCTGCAGCTTTGTCCCTGGGATCCCCGGCAGTCGGCTCCCTGTGGGGATCCCATGTCTGAAAAAGTGATCTCTGCAGCTCCTCGGATCTCTGACTCCTTGCTTGCCTCTCTTGCACCCTAGCACCCCAACTCCAGTCCCACTGAACCTCCTGCCCCCACCCAGTCTTTGTGGTCCCTTGTGTCCTCTGCGGATGTAATAAGTGGATGGCGATCACTAGGTCATGGGAGGGAGCAGCCAGGGCACTGGCTGTTTTCTCTCAGTTCCCCCAGAAAATTGGAGGCTCAAAAGACAGACCATCACCCCCCCCCCCTTAGAAAGGTGGAATTTCCAGAAACCTATCTGCCAGAAGCCTGGAGGAGCTATATCTTAGACTCCACCCCAATTTTCTAGTATTTTGTAAGCTGTTGGATGAGAGTCTGGTGACCTTGGGAGGCCATTGCACTGGGCTGAAGCTTAGAGGGAGCCAGGATGAGCGAGCAGCGGACCTGAGGTCTCTGTTCTGCAACGCTGAAGTTTCCATCATTGTCCAACATGGGACTTTCCTGTGTCTTTTTTTTTTTTTTTTAAGTAATAAGCCCAATCTGGGACTCGAATTTACAACCCCAAATGGAGAGTCCCATGTTCGACAGCCAGCTAGGAGCCCCTGTGTCCTCTAATCTTAAGGAGAATGGAGAAGACAAGGAGATAATTAAGAAAATAACCAAATCTCCCACCCCCATTTTCCAATACAGATGGAATTCTGCAAGAGAAAATCGAAGTGGGCAATAGTCCTAAATCTACAGCCCATTTCATCCATTTTTTTTCTTCAGCTCCCAGAAAAAAATTGTCACCTCCCAGAAAAAAACTCCAGTACCTACAGATGGATACATTTATTTATTTATTTATTTATTTAACAGTTTACTTCTTTTTAAATTTTTTTTAAATTTATTTATGATAGTCACACAGAGAGAGAGAGAGGCAGAGACACAGGCAGAGGGAGAAGCAGGCTCCATGCACCGGGAGCCCGACGTGGGATTCGATCCCGGGTCTCCAGGATCGCGCCCTGGGCCAAAGGCAGGCGCCAAACCGCTGCGCCACCCAGGGATCCCCATTTTATTTATTTTTTAATTAAATTTTTATTTTTATTTATTTATTCATGAGACACCGAGAGAGAGAGAGAGAGAGAGAGAGAGAGAGAGAGAGAGAGAGGCAGAGACACAGGTAGAGGGAGAAGCAGGCTCCATGCAGGAAACCTGATGTGAGATTAGATCCCAAGACTCCAGGATCACACCCAGGTGGAAGGCAGGTGCTAAACCGCTGAGCCACTCAGGGATCCCCTGATGGGTACATTTTAAGTCCTCTGTCACATGTATAACTCTAATGACAGAACAAAACCACAATCCTACATTTTAATAAGTATAATAAAAAACAAATTAGTATGAATCTAGGGACACTGGGTGGTTCAGCGGTTGAGCCTCTGCCTTCGGCCCAGAGTGTGATCCCAGGGTCCTGGGATCAAGTCCCACATCTGGCTCCTTGCATGGAGCCTGCTTCTCCTCCCTCTGCCTATGTCTCTGCCGCTTTCTCGGTGTCTCTCATGAATAGATAGATAAAATCTTAAAAAACAAAAAAAGAATCTAGATCAACAAAAAACAGTAGAAAATGGGCAGATCCAAAAAGACAGTTCTCTAAAAAAGGACACACAAATTGTTAAAAGTAACACTATGAAAATAAGTTTAGACTCTGCGATCATTAAAAATGCACAAGGGAATGTAGATTTACAATATTCAATAATCTTTTGGTATATAGTAGTGAAAATGTTATCCTACTAGTCAGAACAAATAAATAAATCATTAACTTTGCAAAAAATGCACAAGGCTTTTGATAGGACCCATTTCTAAGACTATAACATGCATATACACACCGAGTTGTGCATTTTGTATACAGTAGTAGAAGAAAAGGAAGACAAAAATTGGAAACAATTTAGATAGCTATCAATAGTTGCCTAGTTAAGTAAGTTCTGGCACATTCATACAATAAAATAGAGTCACTAAAAAGGAGGCATTAGTAAAGATAGAGAACCATTATCAACATGATTTTTAAAATAAAAGACAAAATACAAAGCTTTGTGTATGGCATGCTGCTATTTGTGTTAAGGGCTATATTTATAAGGATACTGAAAACTCAGCAGAGCAGTTGCTTCTGGGAAGGTCTGAGGAAAGAAGCGGGAGTACTTTTCTTTTCAATGTATGTCTTTTGGTAACTTTTGAATTTTTCCTTTAGCATACATTATCTGTTTTTTAAAAGATGGATTAAAAGCCAGGAATTATTATTTTAATTGTGTTCATTTTGTTATGTAGGTATTGTGTTACATGGTGTTATGTAGGCAATAGAAATTTATTGTGAAAAAAATTGAAAACAAAAATTAAAAACAAATTACATGCCTGTTTTTATAAGATCTCATCTACACAATCTTGATAATAACTAACGTGTGGACTTTTCTCAGATAATTACAACTAATAAAATATCAGATCGTTGACTTAATCCATTGAAAAAATAAAAAGAGTTATTATTACTTTTTTTTTTTTCTGAAGCAGGTTTGCAGTTTAATCCAACCAGGATGATGCCAAAGCAGGTCCGGGTGAAAAGATGTATTCGGTGGGGGCGGAGGGTGTGTAAGAACTCACTCTTTTGGCGCCTAGACCAGGTCTGTACAGCTGAGACCTCGGAACAACGCAGAATGAAGGGGAAAAGATTTGCACCATTCAGACTAAAAATGAAGCCAAAGTCTAACCGTGCGTTTTTAAGTGGAAACATAGGCACTATGTGAGTCTGCTGGGGGCTCCCCAAATTCCCTGGGCGGCGTGGCTCCGTGGATCTCCGGCCCTTTCGTCCCCGGCCCGCGGAGAAGCTGCGGCGGCGGCCGCTGGGCCCCTGGGCCGCGGGGGTTGGGGGGCCCAGGGCACCTGGGAACCGAGATGGGGCAGAGAGAGCGTGCACGGTGCACCGTACTCCTGATGGAAAGAAATGCTTGTCTGCGGCCTCCCCAGACCCCAGGCGAGAGGGAGGGCCTGGACCCCGAGCCCTTCGCCCCGACCCGCCGGGTCGCTGGGGCCCCGCTTCGGGCAATCTCAGCGGGTCGGGCCGGTTCCCGCGCCTCACTCAGAAAGAGGTCGGCCTCCCGGTGCAGGTTCTCCGAGGACTGGGTGGGGAAGCCGTCGGGCCTGAGGTTCTCCCGCCGCCCGTACTGAGCTGGGCACCCCCCTCCCCTCGGAAAACGTGGAGCGAGAGCGGGGTGCCCTTTCGGTTGGGGCGACTCAGGGCGCTTGCTCTCCTGGTCCCTGGAGCGACCAGCGATCGCCTGGACCCGTTCAGCAGAACCCTGGGCCTGGGGTCAGACACCCCTCCCCGCAGCTTTGCCCAAATCCTCTTTCCTGCATAGACCGAGGCCTCGGCTATCTTGCGGGTCTCCTTCTCTAAAAATACAGGGAAACAGAGGCACAGAAGATTATAAAGAGATTTGCTGCAATTGGATTAGGAGATCTCGGGATGGTTTTGTGGTCAGCAGGATCCTTGGCAAGCCCAAGACACGTCGTGGTGTGAGGAGGAACAAAGAGGTAAAGCCCTAACTGGGGGTGAGAGACATCCTAACCAGGAGAGGGGATCCTGGAGAACAGGGAGATCTGACCCTCCAGGAGCCTCACAAGGAGCCCTGGGGAGCAGAACTCGGACTTGAGAGCCAGCAAGCCAACCTTCCCAGCTTCTGGAGTCTTCTCAAAAAGCAGCCTCTCAGATGCTAAAATGATCCAAACATTATTGGAATTATAAACTGACTGGATTTATCCCCTCCCCATCCAAAACCATCAATTTCCTCCCTTTTCTCCTTCCTCTCCCTTACTGGGGACTCTGCTACCAGTTGTCAGCGTTGCCAGTTCCCTTCAAAGAAACTGGGAAATGAGGGCCGATTAGTGTCTGCTAAGCAAGGTCCTTGGAATCGTATTCCTCTGTCACCCCCACCACCTCCTTCTTTCCCCCCTTTGACTGGCGTGACTTAAACTGGAGGAGGGGGAGGCTTGGAATCTGAGTGCTCTAGCTTTCTTTGTGTAATGTGGCTCTGTAACACCAAACGAGAGGAGAGGAGATGACCAAGAATAAGACTTATACTAAACACTAAACATAGAAACAAAACCTCATTGGCTTTGGAGGACTTTAAATTGTGGGTGGATCTTTGGTCTTGCTTCCGACATAAGATTAGAACTGATAAAACTTCAGTATCACTCTAGATTGATTTGTTTATAAGCAAGGAACCAGAATACTTTCTCTTCAATAATCGGTAATTGGTAGAAGTGAGAGATTTTCCCCCATAAGGGTGGATCTATACCTGGATAAGGGCAAAGGAGGCCTGACAGCCTCCCTACAGGAGTTAACAACTCAGGTAGAGTGAATATTCCAGACAATCAAATATTTGGTCAAAGAAAAGCAAAACAATGGCTCTGGCTGATTTCTTCCAGAATTGGCTGAGCCTAGCTGGTTACTTTGGCATCTTAGAAAGCCAGCCTAGCAGGTACTGAACTAGGTGATCTGTATTTGTGTCAACATGGGGTCTGGATGATTCCAGCCCCTGCTATCCTCTTGTCTAGTTTGTTTGGACTTCCCTTTGCTCTGTGTGCACTGAAATTCCCTAAGTTCTTTAACTTCAGTTTTCATCCATTTCCTCCCTCCTCCACACATATATATTCCTATCTGTTTCTCTGTCTGTCACTGCATCCATTTCTCTGGGGGTTCTGGGGTTCCTCTGGATTCAGTCCCATAGGTCTGGTGATGGAATTACCTGGTTACCCATTAATTGGCTTGTTCAAATGCTACATCAGAGATCCTGTATGTGAGGACGCAGCTGCTGTCTGCCTGTGTTTATTAAATTCCCACACACTTTGAAATAGCATCAAAATTTCGTTCCTCCTGAAACTGAAAATTCGAGTAGGTCAGAGATGGAAGATTTTATTTTGTTTCAGTTTGTAGTCTTGCTGGCCTGGCCATGAATGGAAAAAAAAAGTTTCCAGGCCAAGACTCCAGCTGAGATACAGACTTTACCACCTACATTCGGAAGGATCTGGGGAACTGGATGGAACTGCTAGGACAGAGTTCTGGGGTCCAGAGGGGACTAAGAGGGAGCTAAGGTGTTTAGAATCCAGCCTCCCTTTTGCTAAAAAATAAATAAGTTCTGGCATCCAAATGAAGTAAAAATTTTTTTAAAGATTTTATTTATTTATCCATGAGGCACAGTGAGAGGCAGAGACATAGGCAGAGAGAGAAGGAGGCTTCCTGCCGGAAGCCTGATGTGGGACTCAATCCCAGGACCCCAGGATCACGCCCTGAGCTGAAGGCAAACACTCAACTCCTGAGCCACCCAGGCACCCAAGGAAGGAAATTAAAGGAGGCAAAAGGGAAAAAAAAACCAGGAAGAAAAAAAAGCTGGCGGTGGTGAGGCCCTTCTTAGCTCAGAACTGGCTCAGTCTTGGGCCCCTAGCAGAACCTTCCACACCCACCTCAGGTGCCAAAGACTGTGTAAACAAGCCATCCTGCTGTTCTTCCTTAAGTCTTCCCTTCTTTCCCCGCCTCAAATACCCATACTCTTCTCTGAGGCAGGAACCCAGATGCAGTGCCAGAGTCTTCCACCCCTTCTTGCTTGAACTCAGGTTGGCCGGCTCCAAGTCCCCCTTGAATCCCTGCCACTCTCCTACCTTTCCTGCCCCACTCTGCACTGTCCTGGTCAGGGCAAAGGAGCTTGGCATACAGGTGTCACTGCCCAGAGTCTCCAGATTGCCCCGCTCCACATGGTATTTCCAGATTCTCTTTAAATAAAGGGCTTCAGCTTTCCAATCCCAGCAAATCAGAAAAGTTTTCAAAATGTAGATTCCCTGGTGCCAGGAACCAGCCCTGCAATGCTAATGGCTCTAGGGGGATCCAGCACTCCGTAGGGAAGGAGCCTGCTTTGTCGATGGGGGTCTGGAGTAAAGGGCTTTTACGTTAGATGGAAAGGAATTTAAATCCCAAACGGAAACTCCATGCTGCAAAGACCTCGTGATGTAAGGCAAACTGGAATCTTGGATGATAAAGACCCAGAGGCCCCAGTAGGAGGAGGAGCTGCAGTTGCCAGGTCAGCGGAAGCAAAATTGAGCCTAAATTTCTTTTCTGCAATGAGATAGCTTCACGTGTCCCTTGCAGATATTGCAGAACAAGTGAATAAGGTATATAAAGATGTGTTTGTGTATAAAACACCAGATTTTCTTTTTTAAAAAAGATTTTATTTATTTATTCATGAGAGACACAGATAGATAGAGAGAGAGAGACATAAGCGGGGGTGAAGCAGGCTTCCTGCAGGGAGCCTGATGCGGGACTCGACTCGATCCTGGGACTCGGGATCACGCCCTGAGCCAAAGGCAGAGGCTCAGCCGCTGAGCCACCCAGGCACCCAAAAAAACAGATTTTTAAAGAAAGAAATCCTATCAAACCAGCAGTTGAGAAAGTCAGACTCACTTAATACCCCTGGCTGGCTGCGTGAGTTAGCTTGCTCTCCCCCAGCTCCCTCCCTTCTCTCTCTCTCTCTCTCTCTCTCTCTCTCTCTCAGAGGCACTGCTGCTAGGATGAGCAAGCTCACTCTAAGCAAAAGTCACGCTTATATTTCACCCCAAGGCTTTCAAAGGATAAATACAAGTTTTGTGTATGTCTCAGAGAGGATCACAAGCAGCCCGTTACTCGGGATGGATTATGTGAGATTCGGTTTACGAGGGCAAATTGTGTTTCACACATGAGTCACCTTGAATAACCCAATAATTAATTAAAACCATGTCTTGCAGAGGAGAATTTATTACATTTGCCAGCTTTTTATGAGCTAGGTGTAGTTGGGAAATAAAAAATGCGAGCACTCTTCAATGAATGAGGTCGGCGCTGCATTCAGCACTCACTCATGGAGACTCCCTCTCACCAGGTCCCCAAGAGCAAACTCTCCGGGTGGTGGGAGGGACTTCAGCTAAGACGAGTAGGGCAGAGCAGCCTGTAGCACCCCCTCTTCAGCTTCTGTATCCAGGGCCACCCCACCAGTGTTTTCTGGAGTTCCTCCTGGAAACAAGTTGGGGCTGTGGGGTGGTTGATACAGCAGAGCTGGGCGCCTTGGAAAGCCAGAAGGGGTGTGGGCTGTAGGGAGGGAATTCAGGGATGAGACAAAATCCTGGCTCCAGACTCCTTCACAGTCCCTGGGAAAGAGGAGTGGGCATCCTGATCCTCTTCTCCAAGCCGAGAAGTCACAGCTTCTCCTCTGGCTGGGCACCACCAAGCTCAGCTCACCTCCCAGTTTGGGAGGTCGTGTTGTGTGGGTGTGGGGAGCAGTGTTTCTCCATAGGCATGAGGCCAGATCAAGGTTGTAGGTTGGTTCTTCTTCTCCCAGTGGAAATCCTCACCTTCTCCTCTGATACCAGCAGCTACGACAGAAACAACCCGTTATTTACATATGTATAGTAAATTTGACAATCTTTCCTTCCCTCCTCTGTCTCTTAGCAGCCCCAGGGAAGAAGGGTAGGCAAAGAAAATCACTTCCACTCTACTGATGAGGAGACTGAAGGTCCGAGCGAGGAGGCAGCTAGCCCAAGGGCACTCAGCTGGCAACACAGAACAGCGGGGACAGAAGTTCAAGTTCCCCCTGCAGTGATGCCCTAGGAGCAGAAAGGAGTAAGAGATAGCAAAACTAGTCTGGATATTCCACCTCAGAAACAGAGGCTGCTCTGGTTCACTTGGGAAGCATGGAGGTCTCTCAGGGCATTCCCAAGGAAAGAACTGGATAGTTCTGGCCTGATAACAGCAATTTTGCCTCTAGGTCTGGGACTATATTCAGTCTTTGACACTCTCTGAGCCCTGAATAATCCAAGGACTCATCAGAGGATCCTATTCTTGGCTATCTGAGAGTAGGAAAAGGAGGGAGGGAGGTCTTCCCTTCCAAGAGCAATAAGGGAACCAAAGAGAGTCAGGAAGTGGTGGTGGTGGGGAGTGGGGCCTGCCTGGCCCAGCTCCACCGGCTCTGGGAGGAAGCAGAGACAACCGAGTAGCATTCCTGGCCACAGCCAGCGGCCATGGACAGTGGAGCCTGTAAGAATAAGTTGCTTGTCCAACACAGAGCAGTAATCTTTTTTGAGGATGACCAATACCTTTGAGAATTGAGTTGACCCAATTAGTGAATAAATGGCATGGGAAAAAGGAGCAAAGGAAACTGGTATGAGAAAAAAAGAGGAGGAAACACAAGTTAAGAGATGTGGCAGCCAAATGTAAGGTGTGGATTCTTTTTAGGTCATGTTTTGAAAAACTAATGGTAAAAAGAATTTTGAGACTGCTGAGGAAATTGAAACATGGATAGTATTAAGGGATTGTTGTTAATTGTGTTACATATGATAATCACATGGAGGATTTGTTAAAAGAAAACAAAAAGAAAGATACGAAGAAGTCCTTATCTGTTCAACATTCCGACTGAAGTAATTTTGGGTAAAATAATGTCTAAGATTTGTTTTAAATTGCTCCAGGAAAAAAAAAACCCTGAAATAAACTGGCTATGAGTGACAACCGATGAGGCTGAATGATAAGTATAAGGAAAAGATTATTTATCCTCTTCTGCATAGGCAAATTTTACTTTTTTTTATCGTTTCCTGTATATGTGAAATTTGCCATAGTGTATATGGGAAATGTGAAATTTTCTATTTCAAATTTACTGAAAATATATCAATAAAGCTGTGGGTCCACATCTCCCAGAAAACCGCACACACGTACCAACTTTCGATTTCACAGGGTGAGCCCATGGAAGCAGGTGCAGAATCCTAAAGCTCTCCAAACACCGTTTTTCCCCACGAAAGGACAGAATTAGAAAGTGATTTAACGGTAGATCAACCACACTGTGTTCTTCTGTTCTTTGCGGTGCTGTGGGTGTGAACAGCCCAGCAGGGAGACCCGAAAAAGTTTGGGTTTCAGTCGTTTAGCTCTAGGTGAAAATCTCCCGGCAAACCCGTTGTTTCTCAGATAGACTCAGCTCCGAAGTGAAACAGGGTGGTGAGAGTGGTGATATAGAGGCAAACAAAGGGAGTTTGAATTTAGTCCCCACATTTACAGTTTTAAAGATCCGGTGTGGGGGGAGGTCACTGGTCTAAAATAACTATGTGTTAAAGAATTCCTTTTTAAAAAAACTTTTAAGTGTTTTATTTATTTATTTAGAGAGAGAGAGAGGCAGAGACACAGGCAGAGGGAGAAGCAGGCTCCATGCAGGGAGCCCGACGTGGGACTCGATCCTGGGACTCCAGGATCACACCCTGGGCTGAACGCGGCGCTAAACCGCTGCGCCCCCGGGCTGCCCAAAAATTCCTTTAAAAAAAAAAAGATTTTATTTATTTATTCCTGAGAGATAGAGAGAGAGAGAGAGAGAGAGAGGCAGAGACACAAGCAGAGGGGAAAGCAGGCTCCATGCAGGGACCCCGACGTGGGACTGGATCCTGGGACTCCAGGATCACGCCCTGGGCCAAAGGCAGGCATTAAACTGCTGAGCCACCCAGGGATTCCGCCCCCCCCCCCCCCCGCCCCGAATTCCTTTATTTTGGAGTCAGTATTTTATTTTCCCCGAACCCCTTCATTTTTCCCTTTTCCCATTCGATAACTTCTCAAATATCCTAGGTCCATTTTCAGCATCGGTGTACTTTCTAATGGGATTGGTTTACATTTCAGAAATTGGAACCAGCTCCACATTTGAACAGGGAAGAGAAAGTGAAGTGGTCAGAGCCAGGATTTGGTGCCATGAAGACGCGGGTTGGAGTCCAGGCTTCATCATCCATTAGCCTCTAGAAGTTGGACAAATTAATCTCCTCAACCTTAATTTTCTTATCTACAAAAACCACAGTAACCATGGCCTTCTGCTCAGTTCTATTGTTGGGATTAAACGAAAGTTACACACGGGGCATTGATGGTCCTCAGCAAAGGACGTGTTAGATTAGAATCACAAGAATCCCGAAGCGGCAGCCTGGAGAAGCCTGAGGGGCAGCGGGACAGACAGGGATGTTGGGGGGGATGCAGGTGCGAGGGGCTGGCCCAAGGGGCGCGGGGACCGCAGTCCCTACGCCTGGTGCAACAGGCTGCGGCGCAAGGCTCTTCGCCGCCGCCGAACAAAGCAGGTTTGGGTCCAGTGGGAATTTTCACCTGGAAGTAAAACCTCTGCCTTAGGGTAGGGGCTCTCTGGGAGGAGGGTGCACCTCCTGGCACAGAGGTCTTCGGGTGGGTAGAAGGAGGCTCCCACTCTTTCTCCAGCGGAGCTGTCTGAGGGTAGAGCCACCCATCTGCGGGGCTGCTTTTCCAAGAGTGGGTGCGGGTGAGTAAACCCGACTGGGCGCCGTTGGAGTGCGTTCCACCACATTACTGGAAAATTGGCTCCACCAGGTGTTTACACGCCCGGAAGTAAGGGAGGTAAGGCTCTAGGACTAAAGGGGGAAAGTCTTTAGGCTGCCCCTCCTCTTGATGGAGAGTTGTTCCTAGGGCCCTTTGGTTCCTATGAAATGTCCTTTCTGGAGGGAGCCACTTAGCACAGATCTCAGGCCACGAAGCACCATGGATGAGGAGCTGGTCCACCATCCATCTGTGCCTGCCCTGGTCCAAGCCTTGGCGAGTACCCCTGGGACAGGTGATTCCTGAGGCTAGAAAGGCCACACAGAAGGGGCAAGCAGGGGACAAATGAGGCAGAACCTGAAGGTAGGCTGGTGTGGGAGATTCCAATCCAAAGCTGGAGGGCAAGTACCCCGAATTCCTGTCTGCATTATCCTCCAAACACCCGTAGCTGGAGATCTGGGCTGGGCTTTGCCAGATCCCAGTGGTTATTAAGGAATTGTGTGTGGGGGAGGGGGGATCCCTGGGTGGCTCAACGGTTTAGCGCTGGCCTTTGGCCCAGGGTGTGATCCTGGAGTCCCAGGATCAAGTCCCAGGATCAAGTCCCACGTCAGGCTCCCTGCATGGAGCCTGCTTCAACCTTTGCCTGTGTTTCTGCCTCTCTCTCTCTCTCTCTGTGTGTGTCTCTCATGAATAAATAAATAAAATATAGAAAAAAAAAGGTTCTCTCTTTAAAAAAAAAAAGGAATTGTGGGGGGGGATGGAGATATGGGGGTCTGCTTACCATGGCTCTTCTCCAGGCCTCCAACTGGGCCTCTGGAACTGAGCCTGGTTCTTAGGGAAAATTACCTGGCTAACCTTAGGAATAAGAAACTGAGAACTCTGGTCTTGTTCAATGGGTCCAGAATAGCCAGACCGGCAGTCCCTTAGCCTGGGAAGAGGTGCCTTTGCGGCCAAGCTTCGGCCCTGTAGAACCTGGTAGACATGGAGTGAAACTTGTCGAGCTTCTGCACGCTCACGTCCCACGTCCCACTCAGTCTGGCATTTGGGAGTCTCCTGGGGCAGACATGGAGAGGGACCATCAGGGCATTACTGCAAGTTCCAACATTGCATCTAGCTGCCATAGTTGCCTACCTTCTGTGTTATTCATTTGTCCTGCTCTCACTATGGCAGCTAAAAGTTGTCTGGAACCACAGAACTGGCCATTCATCCTGAGGTCAATTCATTCTGACATTTGGGCAAGATAGCTTCTTTCCCTAGGCATCTACCACCCAAACACTTGAACACATCACTGGCTAAAATGATCTCTAAGGATCCCCTCCCTATACCAAACATCAACTGACTAGTTCCAGTAACTACAGAATTTGGGACTTCCTATTCTTCAAGGAAAGAAGAGAGAAAGCGGAGCCGTACATATCCCCCAATCAGAGCTGGCTCTAATTATTTTTCTTAAGATTTTATTTGCTTATTCATGAGAGACACAGGGAGAGTCAGAGTCACAGGCAGAGGAAGAGGCAGGCTCCCTGTGGGAAGCCTGATGCAGGACTCGATCCCAGGACCCCGGGATCACAAACTGAGCCAAAGGCAGACGCTCAATCACTGAGCCACCCAGGTGCCCTGAGATAGCTCTAATTCATGATTTCATAGGAGAAAGCTTTTCTATCCTCTTCAGCTCCGAGATCCTTAGTCCCTGGTGTGAGTTTCTACACAGTAGCCTCCAAGATCAGAATCTTCTCCTAAGCCCTACCCCAGCCATATAAACAACTTGAGGGAGAGCAACATTCTTCATGTCTCTGGGGGAAAGCTTCTGGCATCCAGGGCCAATAGCAGCTACAGTCTCCTCTAATTGTGGACAAAGCTTATAGACTCTGTGGAGACTAAATTAAAAAAAAATTTTTTTTGGCAGGTGATTTTCCGATTTAAAGTGAAGGATATTTCATCTACTCTCAAAGCTCTTAGAAAACCCCTGGAGGAGGCTAGAGGGGAAGAAGTACTAGTTTAAACCCAAGTGATCCAGAGCCCACAGCTCTGCTCCAACCCCAAATCTCCGTTAATGGAAGAGTTCACTGTGCATGGCCCAATATCAGCTCTGGATATTTAGGGTCAGTGTAGACAGGCAGCAGACAATCAGCCAGATTTCTCCAGGCTCGTAACATGTTGGGGTCTGGGGAAAATGGCTGGCCCAGAAACTTGGTGGCTGGCCCGAGATGGACTTTCCTCCAGATCAGAGCACTTAAGTAGTAACCAGAAACTACCAGATGTTATCTTAGGCTGGGGCTGAGATTCAGAAAAGTGTGTGTGTGTGTGTGTGTGTGTGTGTGTGTGTGTTTATGGACAGCACAGAGGTTGTTTTCTTTCTTTCTTTTTTTTTACAGAGGTTGTTTTCAAGGAGGTAGTCCTTTGTGGCACTTTTCCCCTCCTATCATGGTTATGCTTCTTCAATGAGAGGAACCCATGAGCACCATGGACAGGACAGGCCTTAGTAAGCTTGGATTATGGGCCATTTTTCTTTGCCCCATCGTGTGTGTTGTGTGTGTGTGTGTGTGTTGTGTGTGTTGTGTGTGTGTGTGTGTGTGTGTATGAAATGCCTACCTTTCTCCTTTCCAACTTTGTTTCTTGGAACAGATAGCTTAATGAAAAGCAAAGGGAAGATTTTTTTGGTATAGAGGTGGGGGAGAGATAGAGAAAAAGGAGGTGGATCACAAGATGGTCAAATTCTGGATCATTGGGAAGGTCTCAGGCCTCTTCACAAGGGAAATGGGGAAATAAGAACAAAAAATTAAATCTCTCAAACTGTACTCTCCCCTAAGCCTCAAACCTATAGCTCCACTTTAGGCCAGGTAAGTGGGTTTGGACTTGAGGGGCCAGGGCCTTGGTGCTGACATTCCACTTGATTGCAGAAATGGAAACTCAGTCTTCATCGTTGCTAGGAAGGTCTATACTCTAGGACCCCTGACAGTAGGCAGCATTTATCCTGTAATTATCACCTATAGTCATGTGTCCCTCACTAAACACGGAAAAAACAAGGTGGAGGGAGTGGGGTGGGGAGGTTGTAACTCAAATTACTTTCTGGAAGTTGTAGGTAGGTTTTCTGATATATATTCTACATTCCTGAGACCCATCCAGGATCACAGGGGCTAGAACAAAGGAACCTCAGTCTCTATGGTCCTGAGAAGCTGCTGCAAACCCCAAAGATATTGGTTGTGAGTCTCCATTTGAGGATCCCACCTCTGCTACTCCACTTCCAGCCTTTGTAAGATCAGGAAGCTAGAGGGCTCCTCAGGGCATTACAGAATGAGGGTGGAGGAGGTGATCCCCTCGCACCAATTTGGTCCTATTTAATGGGCTACTGTGAAGTTTACACCCTGGGGCTGACTGTCCCAACTGAGTCAGCCCCTGATGGTTGACTTACGGAGCCAGGTTTCAGGGCAGGGCTCCCTCAAGGACATAATAACCATGCCCTGCCCTAGATCCTTGCAGAGTAATCAGTGGCCAGCCCCAGGGCCTAGTTGTGGCTCTCTCTCTGGTTTTCCTCCCCACTAATACCCTCAACCTCTGAGAATGCTCCCTTCTGTGCTCCTGCTTGCTGCTGCTCTTCTGCCCAAAGTGAGCAGCACTGAGGCAGATTTAGAGAGCTGGGCTAGACCTTCTCTCCTTACACAAGCAGATGGGAAGACAAGGCTCAGAGATTGGAAATGACTGCCCAACAGAACTTTGCGTAAAACTTGTGCTCTGCAGTGCTCTAGGCCCCAAATTCCTGGTGGTTCAGGCCAGATCCATGCTGGACTTCTCTGGTTTGGGTGCGGGGTGGGGGTGGGGGCGGATAACTGAGGTCTATTCTCCCCAGCAAAGCCCAGGGTGGGAAGAGGGGGCTGGGGACTTTAGCAGCCCTTCCAGCTGGCACACAGCACACGTGGCAGGCAGGGACCAGCCTGCTTGCAGGCCCACAGCTGCAGGACCAAAGGACTAGAGGCTCTTGGTCTCTGTTCAGCGACCCTCAGTTTCCTCCCCCCTCGCTCCCTCCGTCCCTCCACTCTGGACCCCACTCACGGTTCTTGGGCTTGGCTGAGTGCATCTCTGGTTTCCAGGCGTCACCAGGGCAGGCAGCAGTGGCTGTGCAGTGGCAGCTAGCTGCTTCCCCTAACAGACCATCTTTTCACTGCAGTGTTCCATGCTGGAGGCCGCGATCAATCGGCTCATTTTGTAGCTCTCCTCAGTCCCTGCTTCTGAAGCACTTGGATTTGTCCCGAGAGGGCCCCATCCCTGGGATGTCTCCAGGCGTCCCTGGGTGGGGAGGAACGACAGAGTTGACAGTAGCCTCCTTCTGAAGAGTCCGGTGTCCAATCTCTGGTCCTTGTAGCTCCTGTGCCTGGCCCTCAAATTTTCCCAAAGACTTTTCTCGAAGATCGGGAGAGTCCCCAGTTGAGTTCATTTCCGAGAGAAGGGCCTGGGCTCCCTCTCAGCCCCAGCGGCTGGCAGGGCTCTGCGGCGGGCCACTGGCTCCAGGCCTCCCTGCAGACTTGCCAGGGGCAGGCTCCCCGCCGCCGGAGAGCTGCCGCCCCACAGGCCCCTTCCAGACTTGGGAGAAGAACAATGGAAAATTGAGAGGACCGGAAAGGAAAAAAAAAAAAAAAGCGAGTGTACTGGGGGGAAGGGGACAGAGAACAGTAAATCAGGGATAAGGGAGAAATAGAAAAAAAAAAATAGAAAGAAATGGAAAGAAAGAAAAGGAGGAAGGAAAAAAGAAAACGAAAGAAAAAAATGAAAGGAGGGAAAAGCAAACAAAGAAAAAATAGTGTAAGGGACAGGTTGCGAGAAGGGGACCAAAAGATAAGTAAAAGGACCCCAGGATGGGGGTGGGTAGAGGAAGGAAGCACCACAGACAGAAAGAAAGAACTCCCGAAAAGAAAACTCATTAAAATCGAAGGGAAGAAAGGCAGAAAGGAGAACAAAGATGAAAAGAAAGATACCAAGAGACTAAAGACGGACGAAAGAAAACACCGAGGGGAAGGAAAGATATTAGAAAAGAGGAAAGAATAGAGCACACCGCGTTAGGCCTTTTGTATAAAGGACGCGACGCCAAGCAGTTTAGCGCAGCGGAGCCCCGACCTTTTCAGGACAGGAATTGTCGGCGCCACAGATAAATTCTCTTTATCCTCCGCGGCCGACCCGAGGCCTGGGTCGTGCGATCTTATACGTCGTTCCAGGTGTGAGAGGGAAGCCACTGGGCGCTCATCTCGCTTTGCAAAAAAAAAAAAAAAAAAAAAGCATAATTGAACAAATGTCCCCGGTGGGGCGAGTGGGCGCCTCTCGCCCCCTTCCCCTCGCTGGCGCCCGAGCCCGAGCCCGAGCCCCGGCTGGGGAGGGGGGGGTGCTGGGGGGTGGGGGGGGAGCTGACACCGAGGTTCCAAGTCCCGGTGGCCGGAACCCCTGGGGGCGCGGCGGCCGCGCTCAAAGGCCGGGCCGTAAAGGTCAGAGGCTGTCTGTGGGGCCGCGCTGAATGGGCTCCCGGAGGTAAACAGACTCTTAACTTTCAACTTGGCCTTGACCTTCCTGGAGGTGTCTGGGCGGTATGTAAAGGAGCCGCTGAGGCTTTCAGCGCGTTTGGCTGGGTCGGTAATGCTAGCCGGGGGGTGCGGGAGGGGGCGGCTGGCGGGGGGCGGGGGTCCCCCGGAGGGTCTGAGTGGAGGCTCCCAGCAGGACACAAAGGAGTCTGCGGGGCTAGGGGAAGGGTTGGCTCCGGCCCCCGCAGGCTGGGAGGTCAGGAGGCCTGGGTTGTTCTGAGACCTTAGCGGAGCTCACGTGGAGCTCCTGGGAGGATTTGGAGGCTCTGAGCCTCAGTTTCTCTTCGTGGGAGTCTCAGGCATACCCAGAGCTATGAGAGGCAAGTGAGAAGTGACCAGTACTCTATTTAGGGCAACGGTCCTTTTCTCTTCAAATAAGAACAGGTGGCTATTGTTCATGAGACACGGATACACTTACAGAAGCACACATAGAGCTCATTTTTATTCAGTTTATAAAATGCTCTCAAGTGCAAAATTTCACTTAGTCTTCACAGCATTCCTGTGAGGTAGAAATCATCGTCCCCATAAGGAGGCAGATAATATTTACAGATAAGGAGAATTAGTCCTACCTTATCGGATTGGCAGCTAAGATCTATAAGTCACAGACAGATGCACATACATATATGTGTACAGGAAATGGGAACACATGCTTGTATGCTAATAAATATGATATCCAGAACTATTCCCTGGGATCTAGTAGATACTAAATAAATTGCAGAGTATGACAAACACAGAAACAAAAATCCTATAGTATTTATTTGTGTTGGAATGTATCTGTTTCCATAGGAGTGAATAGCACAGCTGCAGAGTTTCACACACATGAACTAGAACCCTACACCCCCAAATCACAAAGACAGGTAGTGTTGCTAGGAGTCTTTAAATTCTTTTTTTTTTAAAGATTTATTTATTTATTCATGATAGACATATATATATATAGACATATGTGTATATATATATATATATATATATATAGAGAGAGAGAGAGAGAGAGAGAGAGAGGCAGAGACACAGGCAGAGGGAGAAGCAGGCTCCATGCAGGGGGCCCGACGTGGGACTCGATCTCGGGTCTCCAGGATCACGCCCTGGGCTGAAGGCGGCGCTAAACCGCTGAGCCACCCGGGCTGCCCGAGTCTTTAAATTCTTATATTTAATTATTTTCCTTCTAAAAATAGAGATAAAACTGATGTACAGTAAAGTGCAGAAACATCAAGTGTACAGATTGGATTTTCACAAAGTGAACACACCCATGTAACTAGAGAGCAGATTGAGATCAAGAACATTTCCAGCACCCCAGAAGGCTTCCTTAGGTCACCTCTGAGTCAGGAACCTTCCTTCCCAGGGTAATCTCCTCTGACCTCTATCACCACAGATTAATTTTGCCTGTTCTTGAACTGCACAGAAATAGAATCATACAATAGTTACACTCTTGCATCTGGCTACTTTCACTCACATATCTGTGTGACTCATCCATGTTGTGTGTGTGTAGTGGTAGTATTTTTTTATTGCTACATATTACTCCATTCTTTAATTATAGCATGATTTACTTACCTATTCTACTACCTGTGGACATTTGGGTTGTTTCTGTTTTTTAGCTCCAGTGAATTAAGCTGCTTTGGACATTCTAGTACGTGCCTTTTGATGGACACGAGCATTCATTTCTGTTGGGTATATGTACAGGAATGAAATTGCTGGGTTATAAACTACAAATAAAATTATTTATTTCTGAATTTAGGGATCTATATGTCTGTACTGTCATCTACCAAGTAAAAACCAGTGAAAAGGGGCACCTGGCTGGCTCAGTTGGTGGAGCATGTAACTCTTGATCTTGGGGTTGTGAGTTCAAGCCCCACACTGGGTGTAGAGTCTACTTTAAAAACACACACACACACACACACACAATAACAAAGTGAAAACGTTTTAGTTTTTAGGTACAAATCCTGGTAATTCTGCACTTCATTATTAGACAAGCAAGAGGCTATGACAAGAAACTAGAAAGCATCAAAGAGATATCTTCTCCTTTTCCTCTCATAGGGTTTTCAAATACAATAAAATCTAGTGAGAATTTTGTGCTTGGTGTCTTCTATTATTAGCAATTTTCACTGAGGGTGAGATATAATCTCCACTACAATCCCACAGCTTGGGAAAATTTCAGTTTGCATGAGCCATTTTCTGAAAGATGGTTCAGGTTCAGGTTCAGGTTCAGGTTCAGGTTGGTAAGGTTGGGCATGGCAAAGCCCACCTCGAGTCAGAGTGGTTTGTTCCACACAGTTGTCACCACCCTGGTGTGGAAAGGAAAGTTTCCTGCCTTCTCCAGAAAATCTGAGGGGTTCTAGAAAAGTAGACTCAGAAGGATTTTATTTGGGTGGGGTAGCGAAGGAAACAAAACCTCTGAAGATTTGTGAAACAAATTGGTTTGAGTCTTCTGAATTGCTCTGTATGAAAGGGCTCAACAGGGATGCCTGGTTGGCTCAGCGGTTGAGCATTTGCCTTCATGCCCAGGGCATGATCTTGGGGTCCTGGGATCAAGTCCTGCATCGGCTCCCCACAGGGAGCCTGTTCCTCCCTCTGCTTCTGTCTCTGCCTCTGTCTCTCATGAATAAATAAAATATCTCTTTTTAAAAAAGGCGGGGGCTCAACAGAGGGGCCTCCAGAAATTCTTGCAATGGTGGGGCTCTCTCTTCAATCCCTTTTTCCTTCTAAGGAAGTGGAAAGCCTGGAGGAAGCAGATAGGGGTCCTGGGCTTTCTGGATACTCAGCTTGGGTAGGAATGTGTCAGGGTCAGAGTGAGTCACCTGGGCCTCTTGGAACATAAGAGGAGAACCCCAGGGCAGAGAGGCTAGACATCTCCACACAGGGCAGGCTTCTTCTTTCTTGGGGTCCAGAACCCCTGCAACTAATGCATGGCCAATTAGGCCTGGCTTCGCAGAAATTCCTTAGATCTCAGAAAACGAGGGAGGGAAGAGGTCCTCTTTTCTGGCTGGTACTTCAGGATTTTATAAGATCCGTTCCCATTCCCTCCTTCAAGTTGTCTCTTTCTCCCTTTGTGCTGCTATCCCTGCCTCTCTCTCTCTGAATATACAGGTCATGCGTGTCCTCTCTCCTACATATCTCTCTCCCCACCATTAAATGCAAATCCAGACCCCCCTTTCACAGGCTACATCTAGAAACTTCATTTCCCCTTCAGATCTGACCGTTGCACGTCCCAGGCTCCAGATGTCCCGTCTTCTTCCGAGCTCTTGTCCCCCTCCCTCTCCTTCTGCCCCACCCCGATCCGGGAGCGGCGGGGCGGGAGCTGGGATCCCCGGGGAAGGGGCTTGCCAGGCACTTCCCTGGGCAGCGTATTACGCGCATCCGGAATAGGAGGGGCACCTGGAATGAACCGGGTTGCTGGTAGCCAGGACCCAGAGCCGGGGGCTCCCAGAAATACCCTTTGGCCCCCATTTCCCAGCCTCTTCTGGTTCAGGCACATTCCCAGGTTCCCCTTTCAGGCACAGAGCGGCCTCCCGGCCCCCCCCCGACCCCCCGCCCCCCCTTCCCCTTGAGACGCACGTTTTATAGGGGGAGCTTTTTATTCTCTCGTTAAACCAGCCAAAGCACCGGAGACAGAGAGCCGGGGAGGGAGAGGAGGCGGCGGGGGCGGGATGGCCCCTGTCTTCTCTCCCTCCGCCTCCCTCCTCTCCGCCCCCCCCCCCCCCAGCTGGGTAGCTCCAAACTGGAAAGCAGCTTTCCTCTGCGTTCTTGTTTTCACAGGCAATAAAAGTGAGGGAGAGGGAAAGAGGGAGAGACGAAGGGAGGGAGAGAGGGAGGGAGGGAAGGAGGGAGGGAGGGAGGAGAAGAGACAGAGAGGAGCAGGGGTAAAGTATTTTCGCAATTTCTGCCCCGAAGATTTTATTAGCCTCCTCCCGCAGGCCGCGGCCAATCAGCGCGGTGCCCTGGCACCTGCGTCTCCTGCGTCAGGGCGGCCGGGCTGAGCGAATGCAGCGCCGTGAGAGCTGGGAGCGATTTAAAACGCCTTGGATTCCCGGGGCCTGGGTGGGGAGAGACGGCTGGGTGCCCCCCGGATCCCCCCGCCCCAGCGCCCCATGAGCGGACCCTCGGCCCCATGGAGCCCGGCGACTACGCCACCCTGGACGGGGCCAAGGACCTGGAAGGCTTGTCGGTAGTGGGAGGGGGTCGGAATCTCGTGGCCCCGTCGCCGCTGGCCACCCACCCGGCCGCGGCGCCTCCGCTGATGCCCGCTGTCAGCTACGCGCCGCTGGATCTGCCGGGCCCCGCGGAACCGCCGAAGCAGTGCCACCCTTGCCCCGGGGTGCCCCAGGGGGCGGCCCCGGCTCCGGTGCCTTACGGCTACTTTGGAGGCGGGTACTACTCCTGCCGGGTGGCCCGGAGCTCGCTGAAACCCTGTGCCCAGGCGGCCACCCTCGCTGCCTACCCCGCGGAGACGGCCACGGCCGGGGAGGAGTACCCCAGCCGACCCACCGAGTTTGCCTTCTATCCTGGGTACCCGGGACCCTACCAGCCAATGGCCAGTTACCTGGATGTGTCGGTGGTGCAGACTCTGGGAGCCCCCGGGGAGCCTCGCCACGACTCCCTGCTGCCTGTGGACAGTTACCAGCCCTGGGCCCTCACCGGTGGCTGGAACGGCCAGATGTGTTGCCAGGGGGAGCAGAACCCACCCAGTGCCTTCTGGAAGGCAGCATTTGCAGGTAACTTGCCCCACTATGTTTGTTGGGTCCCCTTGGTGCTGCTGACTGTGGGTGGTAGGCCGTGCTGGTGCTCGCAGGGGGAGGAAGTGAAGGGAGATTTGGGGCCTGTGAGGAGGAGCTTGTGCTCATCAGTTGGCTGTTAGGACGCTGAAGGAGGGTTCAGGCAGTTGAAGAGACAGGGTGGAGGCCCCAGAGGGTCAGCATGAGGGGCCTGAGCTGGGTGCTATTGGAAGGCTGTGGGCTACCAGGTACCTTCATCTCCTTAGGAGGCCTTGGGACCTGCTTTTCAATATGTCCAAGTGTTTGATTCTTTTTGCTGTTGACGGGAATCAGGCTGTTCTACCTCGCAGATCCCAGGGTTAATTCTACCAAAAGGCTAAATGACTCTCTATTCAGTGAGTAATGGGGATGGGGTGGGTAGGAACATGGATATTGAATGTTCTGTGAAGAATACAAACCCTCATTTTCTTTCAGATGAATTTTTCAGTTTCTTTTCAAAAATATTTATTCATGAGAGACAGAGAGAGCGAGAGGCAGAGACACAGGCAGAGGAAGAAGCAGGCTCCATGCAGGGAGCCTGATGTGGGACTGGATCCTGGGACCCCAGGATCACGCCCTGGGCCGAAGGCAGGCACTAAACTGCTGAGCCATCCAGGGATCCCAATTTTTCAGTTTCTAAAGGAAAATTTAGATTCCCTGCAGTCATAATTTAGGGGCATGTGTATGTGTGTGTGCGTTGTGTGCATGTTGGGGGGGGAGGTGTGTGTATGTGTGTTTGTGTATTGGGAGTGGGAGCAGAAATGTGTTCCTTTCTGCACTTAATTTGCCTGTAGAATCTATGAGAGTGGCCAAGAGTCTGAAAATGCATGTGAGGGTGGATATATGTGACTGTGGGCAAAGGTCTGGCAGGGTGTGATGGGTGTGTTTGCAGACCTGCAATGCTGAGGACAGGGATGGGTGAAGATGGCTTGCAGGAACCTGGTCTTTCAAAACCTAAGTGGTCATCAGAAAACAGCCAGAAGTCAAGGTGTCCCCCAGTGCTTTGGGGGAGTGGTTGTGTCTGGGTGCTCCCATAGGATTGCTTAGCTTGTAGGGCCTGCGTTTGTGCGTGGGCTTGTGGGTGGAGGTCTGAGTGTGGCTCTCTCTCTCTTCTTCCATGGCAGAGTCAGGCACACAGCACCCTCCCGATGGTTGTGCCTTCCGACGTGGCCGTAAGAAGCGCATTCCTTACAGCAAGGGGCAGTTGCGGGAGCTGGAGCGCGAGTATTCAGCTAACAAGTTCATCACCAAGGACAAGAGGCGTAAGATCTCTGCGGCCACCAGCCTTTCAGAGCGCCAGATCACCATCTGGTTTCAGAACCGCCGGGTTAAGGAGAAGAAAGTCCTTGCCAAGGTCAAGACCAGCACTACTCTGTGAGGGAGATCCCTGGCTGGGGGAGTGGGGGAGAAATGGAAGTATCCTAGGGAGACCAGGAGCCTGCCAGCGCCAGGCTGGAGCACAGGACTCTGCCAAGGGGCTCCCAGAGGTTGCACTCTTCCCAGGCCACAGCTCCTGGGCTGTTCCTCAGGGATGGCCTGGGTGCCCCCATATGTTTTAGGGAGCCAGTGAGGCCCAGAGTTACAGTCCAATCCACCAGAGCCACATACCACCCACAGGACCTGTCGCCAGTCACAATCATTCATCCTGGTAGTGGTAATAGTCACCATAACCAGTATGAGTTGCCATGATAATTAGTTTCAAATTTTTATCTAGAGCTCTGAAGAGCACTTGAGAAACTGCTTGCATGGATTGAACTGATAATGAATAAACTTGGAGGGAGACCCAAGGCAGGGAAGCTTCCTTTGCATCCACATCCATTTCCAAATCCTGTCCCCCACCCCAGTGATTGCAGCAGATAGGAGAAAAGGCAGATTCACTCCTGTGACTACCATTGCTCATTTGGCATTTTTCTAAGATGACCCCTGGGCAGGATGGACAACACTGGGGGGTACCTCTCCCTCCCTCCCTGCCCACACCCTGGGTTGTATGCTGAGGTCTCAGAAATCCCATCCTTAACTCTTAGATTTTGTCCTTGTGTGAAAATGAAGCCAGTGAACTGCCCTCCTGAGTCCTCCTGCCTCCAGAAAAACTGAGTTTGAGAAAGCTCCTGGATAATTCATCATCTCTCATTTCCTCCCCTAAACTTTCCAAGTCTTCCCTTAACAATCCTGGTGGTTCTGTCCAGGTTATAGTTCATTGGGGCATTTGGGAGTTGCATGAAATAGGTATTTGTGGCCTTGTAGACGTGCCCCTCCCAGGCACAAATAGTTACAGAACTAGGGAGTAGAACGCTACCCTATTGGCAGGCACATCACAAACACGCTGGAATAGCCAGGCTGGAAAGAAAACCAGAAAATGGCCCTTCACCACCCATTCTCCCTCTGCTTTGCTTCTACTTGACATCAGGAGAAGTTGTGGGTCCCAAGCCTGGGAGATGGGTCAGGCCCCTTTGTGAGTGAAAAAACAGTGGGTGGCAGAAGCGCAAAGACCCAGGTGAGGCGTCTTAGGCAAGAGTGGCTGCAGATCTCTTTCCTTTTCACTTTGTGCTGGTTTGGTCCAACTACCCTGAATCCTGGGTAGGTGGAGGATCATGTTGGCACCAACTCTCTTTTCTCCATCCACATAGACAGAGACTGAACGTGTGGAATTGTAGACACCTGGGGCAGACATGCTGTTCACAGAGCTGCAGAACCCAGGACCCTGACACGGAGCCTTGGTCTCTGTGAGGGCTCCCTCATGTCACGTACCTGGGCCCACTGCCCTGTGGGATTCACCACCTTGGCTGCACGGCCAAGTCAGCGGGTTGGCCCTGGATCTTCCTTTGCCTGGGCCGACACACTCCCTGTGATCCAGAGCCCAGGCTCGAAGTGGAGAGGACCTGTACAACCCAAGATCCCAGACACCGCCAGGAGCAGCTGGTGAGGCCGGCGGTGACTGTCTCAATGGTGTCTCAGAGCTGGCTCAGCCTCCTAGTTCTCCAGGAAGCCCTGTGTAGCCAAGGCACGTTTACAACCCCTGCTGTCAGGTGGGATTCTAGTCCTGGCTCCTTTCCTGGGAATGAGTTGAGAAGCAACTCAGATTCTCCTTAATCTATTTACCAAAGAGGAACCCAGGGCCAAAGGGGAAAGGCTCCAGAGGTGGCCGTCACCCTCCCCTGTTGGGACTCCTTGACTGTGTCTGCTTAAGGGAGAAGAGGGGAGGTGTCAATTTTTTTTTTCAATTTTGTGATTAAAAGACAAAACAAAACAAACCCTTCCAAACACCCGGGTCCCGTTTAAGCTCCTTGATAAAGCACCCGGCTCAGAGGAAGTTACTTCCTGCTTTTCATTCTCTTCTAAGCAAAGTCTCAAGCGAGTAGCTTTTAACTTCAGGGGTCCTCAAGGATAGTGTGTGCGGACCCCTCCCTCGCTGCTTCAGAAGTGGCCAGACTTCAGTGCACATAGGGATGTGGGCAGGGTGCGGGAGAAATGAAGGGGGCTTTATGGTGCGGGGTCCCCTTCCAGAGGAGAGAAAAGACCCCAAGGGGCTGACACTTGGACTAACCGAGCCAGCCTAGGTGGAGCCCTCAAAAGGAGTCAGAGACCTCGAGATCCTGTCCTCCCGGGGCTCTAACTTCTCCGCTACCAGGGACTTAAAGTTTCGTTGTATTATTCGTTCGCAATAATTTCAGAACGAACCAAAAATTTGGGATTTTAGAGATTTATTTCGCTACCAATGTGAGTTTGTGGATTATTAAAAAGGCAAGGTCGCCCCCTTCCGGCAGAAGTTTGCTATTTCAGGGAAACCCGCCGGGCGGCTGGGCCTGGACTGTTCCCTCAAGGAGCCCCAGGCTTCCGGATGCCTGGGGTCTCCGGCCTCGCGGGGTTGGGGAGTTTGGGGCAGCTTGTGAGAGCGACGGGACCCGGAGCCGCCAGAGATTGGGCCAAGGTATCTGCAGATGTATCGGTCCAGCCAGCGAGAGACCAAGAGGCGGGCGAGCAGGGCAGCGCGAGCGATCTGGAATAGAGAACAGGCTCGCCAGGGCTCCAGAAGCCAGGCCGCGGCGCCCTCCGCCCCGGGTCCAGGTCCTCCAGCGGACGGAGTATTTTCTTTATCTTCCTCCGCAGAGCAGTTCGCGGTGACACCCTCCTTTTTTCTCCTGGGAGTGAGGTATGGAACCTATGCAAAACAAAACAAATTTAAATTTCGTTTGGCTTTACATCCTTTCATGAAACCCCTTTCCAAACACCAATTTTACTCCCGAGGCAAACTCTACCCCCTCCCACCCAGACCGAGCATTTAAAAATCTCTCACTAATTTGGGTTAAATTTTAACAAAACCCATACATTTACGTTTACATTTACTTGACTGCAGCGATTTGCTTCTGAGTAGGGCCGGTTTTAGATCCCGGGGAACGTGTTTTGCTAAAAATTATCCAGACTGAAACATGTGAGCACAACGTTCATAAATGGCTAAATTCAGACAATCTCGACCAAATGCATGTAGAAGTGTCCAAATAGACTCCTGAAAATACACCAGGCGTCTTTATCCACTACCGAGGCGTAATTGTTCTCAGAGCTGCGCTCCACGCGCTCTCTCTCACTCGGAGCCAAACATTTCGGCCTGTGAGTCTCAGCAAGCGTCCAAATCGGATCGGAGGGTCGCGTCTACGCCGGCTCCACAGCCGAAATCACTTCTAACTCCAAAGCAGTTGTTATTTTTATTAGGCTTCCAGAGGCCAATTTGGGGGGTAGTGGTGGAGAAGTGCGTAGACGCGACCTCCGGAAGCTCTTTTCGAATCTAAATCCCCGCTGCAGCCTAGCGAAGAGCCAGGCGGGGGCTCCGGCCCTGGGGTCCTCTACTCACGCTGGTGAACGCTTGCGGCAGCTCGGCACTCCGCGGGCTGCGGTGTCCCCCGCCCCAGCCACCCCTCCCGGGAGTCTCTCCAGAGCGGGAAGCTGCCCCTGAGGCTGGAAAAAGACTCTGATCGAGCCCCCTCCGCCCCCCAGTTCTCCCAGCGGCCCGGCTCCCCTCCTCCGACTCCAGCAAACTGCCCTCCCCTCCTTCCCTTCATTGATGTTTTATCCGAAGGCCCAAGTGCAGCACTTTAATTTGGTTTCCTTCGGGGGAAACTCTCTGTGCCCCCGCCCCCGTCCGGTCTCCTAGAAACCCCGGAGCCAAGATCGTGGATTAGATGCGTAAACCTGCAATGGAGCGCGGAGGTGCCTGCTGCACCGGGGCAAAAGGAGACGGTTCTGCTGTTCTGGAAGAAATTTATATCCTATTCTCCCCGCCATGAACGGTTCCTCTCCAGGAGAGGGGGGAGGAAGCAGTAGAGTGGCTCTCCGCCTCTCACCCGAGTGGGACACCCCTCCGCTCCCCTCCCCCCCCCCGCCCCCGTCGGCGCAGATCTGGGCCTGGAGAGAGACTTAAAAACATCCTGGGGCGACTTGATGCCAGCCTTTCGGACTCTGTCGGCTACAAGTTACCTCTGTCTCGAAAGGGAGTGAGGGTGGTCGAGCAGATGAAGGAAAGAGTTCCACCATGGGCTTCCCTCCCCTAAATTGCCCCCGAAGTGAGAGAGGGTTTGGCTACAGCAAGAGTTCAATCGCCCCCAGAATGAGAAAAGGAGAGAGTCTGCCGATGCCTGGAGGGGAGGGGATCGAATGCGAGGGGAGGGTCAGGGGCTTTGCCATTGAACTTGAAGTTTCAGGTAGGTGGTCTCCACCGCCTCCGCCCCCACTCTCCTAAACGCTGTGCTAGAAGTTGGGGGGAAAGGTGGGGGAAGGATGAGGGAAGGGTGGGGGGCCACCTCCGGTCTTGGGAAGGAGTGAGAAGGTCATGCAGTGGGGAAAGGCTGGAGAGAACTGGAGGACGGCTGGGGATGCCGAAGGTGGAGGGGAGGCGAGGAGGCCTGGGTCTGCGCTGGGGAGGAGACGCTCCAGCCTTCGCCCAAGGTGGGGAGCATTCCACAGAGCGCCCTCTCCCTGAGCTCCGCCCCAGACTGCTGGGAGGGGGGCACCTAGTGCTGCGCGACCTGTCCTTCCGCCTCTGGCCCCAGGTGCTCGAGCGGAGCCCCAGCCCCGGGCCGCTCCGAGGCTGAAACCTTCCGGCGGGGGCCTGCAGCGCTCAGGGCCCGGACGCAAGCTGAAGGTCTCTCCTTTGCAGAGAAAACAAGAGTGTTATGTGCCCATTTCTCAGACCAGGGACCGGCCCGTTTCAATACCTCCAAGAGTGCGTTTCTCCGTAACAAGGTAAACTGATCCGTGGGCCAAAGGCACTAACCGCTTTCTCAGTCTGGGACCCGCCTCAGGAAGCCCCGGGGTGATCCTCCCAGGAATTTGGAGGCCTCCGCGGGCTAAGCGGGCAGGGAAGGGCAGATAGAAGGGACTTGAGGCCAGACAGAGACCCACCACCTGGCGCGGGCACCTCCACGTCGGTTCCTGGAGAGACACGCAGCTGCCTGAGCAGAAAGCGCTTCGCAG